>NC_091020.1:27895000-28195000 GCF_041296385.1 Aphelocoma coerulescens
GTATACATCTGAAAAGAGATGGAATACTTCGTCTAAATTCTACATTTGTCTTAATATGCAGTTACATGTTGTCAGTTTACCCACCCGCAATGATTGCTAGCACACACTGCAGACTCCAGTTGTTTTTGTCTTTTACTTTTATTCATATATGTAAAAAATAGCATTTTAGTAAATGTATATTAACTACAGTTGATATATAATAAGGTTATCAGCTCAATTTTCTTGCAGTCAGTTTATGACTGATTATGCAGCTGTTTCTATGCAATGAAAGAAGTAAACAAATCATACCCCTAAATATAGATGGAATAAAATTACGGGAGAAGGCTAAATTGCAGCACAATTATTGAATTAGTGGGGTTTTTAATTGGCTACAACTTTTCAGTTGGTATTTTCAAAATGTTTTTACTAAGTTTTAGCAATTGATAGTGGATTTTTTTTAAAACCAGCAATAGTTAAGCCTTCAAAGTCTAATCCCCTTAAATAAAGCTTGTGCAAAGTTGAGGAAAGTTTCAGAAAATGTATGTTTGAGGCACGAATAATTTTCTGGCAGACAGTCCCAATTAATTGATACATTCCAATATATTTTTTTAGAATTCAGACCTTAAAAGAGGTAAATTGAGTTAAACCCTTACAGAGTTAAATATAGCTATGATAAATAAATGGTATTACTAAAGTGCCTGCATTTTAATTTTTCTGAGCTTAGTGCTGTGCACAGCAATGAAATGGATGTATGGAACATACAGTCCAGAATTTGGAGGGGACAAGGAGCGTTAATTCTTTTGTGCCAGAGGATGGCACATTATATAGACAGACATATGATAGCAGTTAAGTTTGCTTTCCTGCAGATTTTCTATAAATGGTCAATAACTTGTTTTTAGAAGGACTATTTTAAACTTGTCAAAAATGGTTCCTGATTTGCTTTGCTTGAGCCTGGATCTTTCACAAAGTAGCAGTATATAAAAATTCAGACTGATCCTTTTGGGGAAGAGACATCTTATATCCTTTTTTACTCCATGTGGAATTTGTTTTATGGAGATGATGATCGTGTTAACTTCGGTTGCATATCTCCATGGTGATTTCTGAGAAATATGGTTGGAGTGCAAATGTATATTTATATGGAAACGGTGTCTTTCGGTATCAAAACCAGGTGAAACTGCACTGAATTCCATAGAGTCCCTAATTCACCCCATCTTTGTGTCCGTCTCTACTTTTTATCTTATGCACAGAGAGAGAGAAAGAGAGAGAAAGAGAGGTGTATAATTCTTGTTCCCAAAACTCTGTGAGGACTAGGAATGGAGTTATATTATATGACTTCTTAATATTAAATAACTTCGAGACCATGGCTTTGGAAATACTGACTTCATTGTAATGTAGATTTTTTCCCAAGATTTTTATGGAAACTGATTAATTATATTAATCCTGGCATGGATCACAATAATTCTAGGTATAAGTGAATTTAGATTAATTCAGTACAATGAAAGAACTTACTTTTGGAATTACTTTTGATTAATCTATGCTGAGGTGTCACAAAAAAACCCCATTTTCTGTTCATCTTTGAGCTGACTCCTCAGACCATGTCTTGCCTCACTTATTACTTTTGTTGCATAAAGAGCTACACAGCACTGATGAGACCACTTCTGTAGTGCTGTTTCTATGTCTGGACTCCCCTGTACAAGAAAGACATGAACTTACTGGAGTGAGTCCAGGAAAGGACCATGAACAGAGTTAAGGGACTGGAGCATCTTTCATGTGAGGAGAAGCTGAGAAAGCAGTGTTCAGTCTGGAGAAGAGAAACTCAGGAGGACTTTATCAATGTGTACAAATAGCTGATGCATTGGAATGAAGAAGAGGGAGCCAGACTCCTCTTAGTAATATCCAGTGACAGGACAAGAGGCACAAATTATAACCTGTGAAATTCCATCAGAACATGAGAAAATAATTTTTTACTGTGGGAATGGTCAAACACTGAAATAGGTAGCTGAGAGTGATTGTCAAGTCTCCATCTCTGAAGATACTTGAAATCCCAGTGAGCAGAGTCTTGACTCTGGGTGACCCTAGGGCAGAGTGTCGGACAAGATGATCTCAAGAGGTCCCTTCCCACCTCAGCCATTCTGTGATTCTGTGAGGTGGATGTGACAACACTTAAGTATCTATTCTACTTTATTTATGTGGCATCTTTTCACAATTATGGGTATGTATGTTGCATATTGTAATGAAGCTGGATGATTTTCTGGAATAAGTCACATTTGGGTCTTTTTTATTACCTTAATCAGCAAAAATACATATACTATTTTAACCTGCCCCTGTGATCATCTAGGGATTAATCTGACATCACATAACTAATTTTATGCAATTTCACATTACAATTCCTGAAACTTACCATGATAAATTAGAAGCTTTTTTCCTGTTTGCATCTCTAAATTGATAAGCCCTTTCATCTTATATACAGTTGTTCATACAAGCTGAGATCTGTTGGAAGGTCTGACTCCGTTCTTTGAGCAGTGTCATTGATTCATGGCTTCAGTGGTGTCTGAACAGGATGCCACTTACATCACCTTCTCTAAGGCAATCCAGCACTGCCAGGCTTTCACAGTTTGTCTGCTGTCATTTGTTGATGCTAAGGATGTTTAAATCTATGCAGAAACCTCCTGAAGGACTACGCAAAGCCTTTAGTATCTGGCAACCAGTTCTGGGGTACTCAAGGCCTGCTGTAAGCAGAAGAACATTATTCTAAACTTCTGTAGGGGTGTGTTGCAGATTAACAGATGTCTGATTTGGTACACCTGTGAGTTAATCAGAGCATTTGCTTTTAAATTGCCCGAATTTTATGGCAAAAACATGCGGGAAATCTCTCAGATATACAGAGAAACCATTGGCTGTTTGAATCTCAAAGGTCTCCATTGTTTGTACCAAGTTGGGAAAGTTTTTAATAATGGCTGATAACACTACAAAGTGTACTCATCTGCTTTTTTAATTCAAAACACTGTTTTAAAGAATATTTCTTCTTGTTATTTTTCTGGTTTTATGTTATAATCTGGTTTGCTTCTAAGAAAGAGACAAGTTTGCAGCCTTGTAAGTAGGCATTTCCAACACCACTCATTATTTGCAACTCTACAACTCAATTTTCTTAATTTCAGGCCATTTAGTCTGACCATATAGCATCAGAATATGAGAAAGATTTTAAGAATGCATTAAAATTTGTGTTTTCAGTCAAACGGAGAGCTTGTCAAATTAATCCTGATTAATCACAAAATTCTTCCTGTTTTTGAGGGAGCCTAATTCTATTCCCCATGCTCAGATTTCCACAGTACCAAAATGAATTCTAGAACCTCCTTATTTTGTCTGCAGAAGGTAGCATAATAACATATACCCCTCTTTGCTGAGTCTTAGATATGCTTGCTCAGACTGGAGTATTTTGAATCGGGAATAGTTTAAAATCTTTCATTCATCTTCAGAGATAAAATTGGCATGGAAATGTAAAACACTGTCAAGGAGAAGAAGAGCACACCTTGTTGTAGAGGACCATTGTACACTGCAGCTGAATTGCTTTCACTAAGTTCTCAACTGCCAGATATTTTCCAGGGAAAAAAAAATCCTGGTGTTTATTTAATGTAGGTTTCACCTTGTCTCATGACAACGTAACAGAGAGAGAGAGAGATCCAACCATTGATTTCATGGCAAAACTATGTTGCAGGTATTTACTTTTTTTCCTTCATCACCCTTAGGTGTTTCTATAGCTTTCAGTGCATGTAATTTGAGAAGATGTGCTGAGCTTGCCTCTGAGTGATGATTATTGGATAATACGCTGTTGCTCTGGATCTCTCTGAAGTATCTGTGCTACTAGAAGAGTTTGTGGATAATATATCTATTCTTTGTACTTAATCTTTAAAATTTTGTTTTGGCTTTTGTTTTTATGCCCCTTTTGTAGCATGTAAACATGGTGTTTTAGAAGTAAAGAAATCAAAGGAAGGAAAAGTCTCCTGTTCCATATACAGAAAATCATTCTGAATCTTGACTTGATGTTGCTTAAAATTATTTTTTTTTCAATCCTCCTTACTCATTGGAAATCTCAGGAATATGTAAATCTGAAATAGTTAAAGGAGAAATATCTCTCAGCAAGAGACACAACAGCTTATTTTCCACCCTTGTGTGACATGAATAATTCTTGTTACTAAGGGATCCAAGCAAATTTCACTGGCTTTCACCTGTTGCAATGAACTACAGTCAAGCCTCCTTTTTGGGACTGGGCCACAAATGTCTAATGTAATGTTGTGGTAGCCTAGAGGCAGATGGTCAGACCCACCTCAAAGCATTGGCAGCCTACTTGCTGGAAAGCAAATAAGAATCTCTTTAGACAAAGATGTGTGTTTGCTTCTTCATGAAATAATATTAGTTATTGTCTTACCTGGATGCAGCACTGAGTGAAAGTGCAGTGAACACTTTCACAAGTGTTTATAAGGTGCTTCTGAAGGCAGGAGTCTTCAAGTTTAATGACTTTAGCATGAAAAGGGAACTGCTTTAACACAACTCCAGGAGTTGTCCTGCCAGATACGAGTAATGGAATTTGAGGTGCAAGCACATTGTCCAAAGCAGCATGTCACAGATTTGGATTTCTAACTCCTTTACTGCTGGAACAATCTGAATCCCCAAGCAGCTGCCCTGAAGGACCTTCTCCCTCCATATTTCATGGGGTGGTTGTGCTGATCAAGTGTCATAAATGAGGTGCACACCAGAACTAGCATATAACATATGTGAAACCATTAAAATTAAAATAAGTATATTGACTAAACTGTTTCCATTCCATTATGGCTGCAAGAGCTGGAGTTTACTTTACAGGTACAATAGAATTAAAAAGTGTTTGCTTAGCTTAGAAAAAATTTAAATGACTCTAACATCCAATGTTAATTTAACAAAATAACAAACCCTAATGTTCATACAAATAGGGTTACATTAGACTAGTGGAAAGGTTGCTGTTTCTTCTATGTCATAATTTTGTATGCTTAGTAATTTACTTGCATTAGTTAATATCTCTTGGACCTTCACATTCCTGTTTTGTCTTCAGGTGCATGCATATTCTGATTATATTTGAGGTCCAAAATAACTAAGAGTGTGGAAATGGAAACCAAGTTTTGAAAATCAGGACCTTGCTTCTAGTGCCCCTTGCTTTAAATAAAAAAGGCTAGTCCTGTCCTAGATATTTACACTTAATATCTACCTATTTCATCTCTAATGAATTATTCATACCTGTATATGTGAATACTGTGTGTAAAACCTTTCATTAGAGAAAGAGGGCTTCTGAGTTCTGGAGCATATACCAATATCTCCTCCTTAGGTGTTTCTTTGATATGCCAGAACATCTTTTTACTGAAATCTTAATCCAAAGTTTCTATAGTGAAATGAGTTTTTATGCAGTTTCCAGTCACCATCAGAGAGAGCTTTTTCATGATCCCTGTTTCTTTTGCTAGCAGCAGTATTTCATGTTTCATATATAATTTTTTTTCTTTTCTGGCTGATTTCTATTAAAATCTGTTTATTGTTTCAGAAATTCATTTTGAAGTGGCATATTGCATTCCTACATCTCTAAGCCCTCTGCCCTTCTTCATAGTCTGGGCTTTAAAGTGGTGAGGAGGAAGAAATAGAGAGAGATTTTTGTTTCTGGGGGTGTCAGGCCTCAGGAGTATCCCAGCTGCACGGTCATCAGGGGGAAATCATGTTTGGGTAGTGCTGTCTGCCTTGTAAGAAACAGAAGCAGCATTGAGAGGGCATGGAGAGACCAAACTACTCAGTTTCCGTTCCTTACTGTTTTACTATGCAGTTGTTGATACCAGAAAAGGGCTTTTTACACCTTCAGTTTGAATATTTCCTGCTGGTTCCTTGCTTGCCCAGTCACCGAGCTGCTCCCTGTAGCTTCCTATTGCCACCTCCTCCCTCTTGGCCCTCCCTCTCACCAGCCTTCCCAGCTCTGACCTTCCCAATTCTAGCTCTTTAATACCCTTTCTCTGTATTCAGATACTCCTTTGCATATTAATTCACATTCTGGCAGCATCCCAATTTTCCTTAGCTCTGTGTTTCATCTTAAGGAGTTGATTAAGCTGCAGTATGGGTCTTGCACCTTTGTGGTAATGAAAAGTTTATCCAGTAACTCACCCAACGTTGTCTAGTGGTATTCAAAGTCTGTTCCCTCTGCTCCATGCATCATGGCTCTCTGCATTTCCATGTGTTGTTTCAAATGCAGGATATAGATTATTTTAGTATTTTCTTATAATTTTAAATACATAACATATTTACTGTAAAGTAAGGAAATTGTGAATTTTCATTAGTTTTCAGAGTGCTGTCCTCTAACTGCTACCAAAAAAAATCCCTTTCCAAGTACTTTTTTTGAAGAGATGAGGAAAAACTTACTTTATAGAGTTGTAAGACCATTTCTGTTAAAAGATTATCTTTTGGGTACTCAGCACCTTTCAACTGGATTTCCAATAAAAAGAGGGCTTATCTTTCACCTCAGTAGGTTTGGGATTATATCATTAATGCAGCAAACAAGGAATGTCAAATCTGTTCAGTAGTACAGATTTGCTAAGTTACAGTGGGAAAAAATAGTGATCCAAATTTGACCATTTTGCCCTCTGTTTTGGAAGAAGTCACAGGTTATTTTACATGTGCAGGAATCCATTATTGTATCACACATCATGGGACAACTTAGCTTCGGTCTTGTTAGGAACTCGCATCCAGCTGAAGTAAGTTTGCTTAAGACTGATTTTTGGATGAGCAAACATTGCAATAACCTTATAAAGATGCTTTATTGTGTGTAATAGAAACATAGTTTTGTGAATTTTTATTGCATGCTAGAATGATGAGAACTTTTTTTTTCAGTTAAAGGAAACTTTATGTTTAAGTACTTCCCATGCATCTGCCAGACAAATAATCATACAGGCTAAAATCTGTATGTTTTCACAAATACCTTGCATTTGTCATAGAATACCTGTGAATAAAATTAATATCTGAATTATAAGATGAACTCAGAAGATAACATTGAAGCATTATTTTACAGGCCCTCTATTGGACCACCTCTACTGTGCAGACTGTTCTATAGGAAGTGACCTCTAACTGAATCACTGAAAACAGCATTTCAGCGTGATTTTCTTTGGTGCTGACCCTCTTTCTTAAATGTATTTATTCATATAAGATGGTATTTATTGATGAAGGTATTCATTGTAGCTTATTCCTAAGTCTTTAGTGACACTTTTGAAGACTTTTTATCCTAATAAGAATGTGAGGATTTCAAGTCGAGGTATATGGTTATTTTTTGGTCTGAACTAACACTACCTGCTTCTTTCAATTTTGAAATTATTTAGCCTCAGGGAGCTTTCCCGTCTGTGATAACATTTCAGAGTTTGTTGTCTGTTTCTGAGGAGGTAAGGGAAATAAAAGAAAGAAGGATAAAAATAAAAAGATAAATGAGCAGTATCTATTGTTTCTAAGCAGTGTGAGTAATCTCTCCAAGCTACCTTGGTTTGAGAAAGAGATAATGGAAAAAGCCACCATTTTGTCTGTCCTCCGTATGTATATTTATATTCTCTTTCCTTATATGCACAACACTCTCAGCCACCATGCTTAGGTGTCTCCAAGAGATGCCAGAATTTCATCTAACTTAGGTTGTCCAGAAAACCCATTTCAACAGGTGGACAAAAAATATCAAGTCAAGCCTATAGCAAGTAAATGTTCAACTTGTGTAGGCCTGAGAAGCTCTCTTGATCTGCTTGCACAGAAGAAATAAAATGAGTTGTAGAAAACCTGAAGAAAATGAATTGTAGAAAACTTCTCCAAAATGTTTCAGATAGTTGGGAACTGCTGGTTAATCTTTAATGGGTAGATTTCAAATTTTGATATGCTGTCCTTATAAACTGTTCCCATTTACTTATGATTTATTCTCTCCCTCCCATCCTATACCCCTAGCACTCCTTTTGAACTTTCACCAAGTGAAATGAATTGATTCCAACTGATACTGACTTGGCAGTGACTGTCAGTCTGTTGCAACTTTTGAAACAGCACAGCTGAATGGAGTTACAAGTCCACTTTTTGACCTTCAAATATATTAATACACTGCTTAATGACTTCATTTGGTGATTTCATTCTCCACAGAACATCAGCTGTGTATTTCATTAAAAAAGCAAACTTTGGTGAATTGTTATTTCTGGTATTTAAGTAAACAACCTGATTTTCAATAGCCTTTAAACGGATTTTTCACTACGTGGGCACAGCTGAATTTGCACAGCATGAGGTCTTGCTTGGCAAAGACTTTTTATATTACAACTTACATCAAGAAGAAAAGTTGATGAGCTTAGACTTGACAAAGCTCACATGTGTTTCGGAGATTATTTTTATATTTCTTATTTGAAGCTTTCTACCTCTTCTTCCTGACAGGCTAACATTGTTTTCCTCCAAATGCACTAAAGAATGAAGTTTAACATTAAAAAATATATCTGTACTGAACATGCTTTTCTAGGTAAAGACAATATCAAAAGGGTTTTCATGGTAGAACATCTTTCAAGCACAGTATTTTGCCCTTTTACATCTTAGGACTGAAGAGTTACAGTTAGACAAATACCTTTTTTGGGGGGGGCAGGGGAGGACAGGCAGGGGGTGAAAGTGTAGGGGCAGAGGGGAAGCCCAAAGTACTATCCTGAACCAGGACATACAAGCCCAGAATTGAAAAACATCTTTCTATCCCAATATGGAATGATGGAAGAGCACCTTACCTAGGTATTCATACAGTTCAGGTCACACCATACCACTTTATGATAATGATTTTATTACACAGCTTATAGAGTTTATTTTCTCCTGTAACTACTGACATTTATGGACCAAAAAATTGTCCAAGTGTTGCATGAGCAAGCAGTCAGGTTTGAGAAGTGCTGAACATTATGGAACCTTAGTCCAGTTACAGTTGAAATGTCAGCTTGTGTAATGTGTGTCAGATGAGGACATAATCTCTGATTTGTGCAAGTACTGCTGACTGTACAAGTCTCTGTTTTTAAATCAAAACTTAGAAAGACTCAGGAGTTCCATGTTGGAAGCTGTTTACTGACTGGCTTGATATCATCTTGTCAGTGTGAGTGGAACTGCTGATCTGCAGTACCAGTCATGTCTCTGAATAAGCAGTATGAACTAGAACTGTGATTTTCTTTGAGCTGTTACGGTCTTGTTTTGAGAAACCACTGCTGGTTATTGGCTACTAGCTGTTGTGAGGAACTGTAGACCAACAAAATTGTTGTTTATGGTTTTGAAAATACAAATTCACTATTTTACATCAGTCTGTCACAGGCCACTTAAGCACATTTATACATTCTTGATTCTCTGTATCTTTTCTTGGCTCAAGAGAACACTTTTGTTTTCTTCTGTGATTTTGTGCCTGTTCCCTATTTTGCAAGCTTTTTCCTTGGTCCTAATTCCAAGTATCAGCTGTCTGTCACACTGTGGTTCTTTTTCTGCCATTTTCTCTTTACCTCATCATATTTCACTACCTCCAAAAATGTAAATGTAAATTCTGATATGGAATTTTATATTCTTGGCCTAATCCTCACAAATGTAATAAATGATCATGGTTATAAACATGCCCAGTTATTGGCAGAGCATAAACATTTGCATATTAAATTGTGTGTGTGTGTGTGTGTGTGTGTGTGTGTGTGTGTGTGTGTGTGCACGTGCATTGATGTATGTGCTGGGGAAGAATCAGAACCATAGAAAATGCTGAGTTGGAAGGGATCCATAAAAATCATCAAGTTATCGAGTCCAGCTCCTGGCCCTACACAGGACACCCCAAGAGCCACACCATGTTCCTGAGAGCATTGTCCAAATGCTTCTTGAACTCTGTCAGCCTTGGTGCTGTGACCACAGCCCTGGGGAGCCCATGCAGTGGTTAACCACCCTCTGGGGGAAGAATGTTTTTCTAATACCCAACCTAAACCCCTCCTGGCACAACTTCAGGCCATTCTATCACTGATCACCAGACAACCTCTCTTTTTTTTGCTTAGTACTTTTCCAAAAAGGTTTACAAGATAAGACTTTGTTTCCGTGAGGGAGGTCAAACTCTGTCTAATGATCTCCAAATTGAGCTACTTATTGTGGTTTGCATTTTTGTGAAATAAATTCCTCAATTTGCATTGCATATCTTGCAAAGATAAACACGGTGCAAAGGTAATCTCTTGCATCTGCTTGGCTGGTCTGTACCATGATGAATTTTTTCATATTTTATGGAGTCTGTGACTCTATAAAACTGAAGCTTTTAAGTGTTTGTGTGTTTGGGATATGGCTCCTCTTTAACTCTCTTGCAGAATCTAGAGAGCCAACATGTAAAACAATTGGATGGGGAGGATTGTTCAGTTTTTGATTTTTTGTTATTCACAGAGATGCAATAATTCTGTATTTTCATTACAGATGTCTTGAAAGTATTAATCTGATTTTTTTGTAACTGAGTGTTGTAAGATTTCCATGTGTTGAATGTTTTGGCACTTGCCTGCTGTAATAATTGGCTGGAATGCCATCTTGAGAAATTTTCTGAAAATGGTTATATTTGCTTTATTCTGTATGTAAGTGATTTTTCTGTTTTAGTGCCCTGTTTTTCAGTAGTGAAATATGAAGTATATAAGTGGTAAGAATGAAACATATAGACCACATTAATTTTTCTTCCATTATTTCATGATTTCTTTTTAATTAATTGCTTTCAATTTTATGGGGAGGATATATTTTAAATCCAGTCTAGAAACAATATTTTCTCAAATGAGTTTAAAATGGCAAGTCGGAGAATTGCTCAAATGCTAATGACTCAAGTGGAGGGTTTTTAATTCATACCCATAAAATCTTCCACACAACAAGAATTTTAGCATAAGCTTTATAAATATGTCATGAACTAGATTAAGTATTTACGGTATTTATAACAGAATAAATGTTAATTTTAACATTTTAAGATTAATCTTTGGAGAAAACATTTAGAAATGCTTTTTAAAACCTGGCCCACAGAAATGGAAATGACACTAAATTTGTGGAATAAATTAATCATGCGTAAATGTAAAATATGCTCAAATAAACTTTGGTGTTTTCCCTATGTTGATGACATTTTTTAGTTATTTTATTCAGCTGTTAAAACAACACAATAATGTTTGTAATCTCCTTTTTCCAAGAAAGTTTCTTCAAATTCAAAATTAAAATAAATTAAGTCACAAAACAAATAAGAATATGCCATAACCTATGTAGCTCTTAAAGAAATATATGGAGGTGTGGCATGTTCTCCTGACCACCCAGGGAGGACAAAACTGAGTTTGAATGGTTTTCTTTTCTTTTGGTGGGAATTGCCATGTTTAGCAGCAATGCAAAAACAGAGAGTGAATGTTTAATTAAGAAAGTAATTTTAGCTAGTGGTTCAGAATAAGATTGTCTGCAGTTTGTTACTTCTAAATTAACTGTGTATTTGTGTATGTTTTAAAGAACAATGCTTACTATTTTACTCCTTTTTCCTGTTAGATACATAGATAGTTATTTGCATAATCATATTTCTTGAAACATTTAAAAAACTTAGGCCATATGTAACTGAACCTTTTATTCATTTGTAATGCTCTTCATAGCACACTTGCACCATTATGTACATTTTGTCTGGGAACTACTATGTTTTGGTAACAAATGAGTGTTTTAAATATTTGTCTTGTAAATTTATGAAATTTGAAGCAAAATATTGATACAGAAAAGTAAAACAGTGAATTAACAATGAAAATAGCTTTCTGTGGTCTCCTGTTCTTTTGAATCTTTGCTTTCTCAAGCACTCAAAGGACAGTCCTGGTGCCAAAAGGCAGATGACCCATATTCCACTCATTCTACTACCCAGGTCGGGAGTCGGTGTATTAAAGGTTTTAGTTCGGTACAATTTGTGGACTCTTGGTTTTTCTGTTACAGCTTATTCATGCATAAAGTAACGTTTTCTGCTTTGCATAACGATAGAAAGTTCCTGAACTGTAAAGTTATGCAAATGTGATGAATATTATTAAAGTTCTGTAGTATCATTTTTAGCCAGTTTAAATGCTTGCCACGCTGTGCTTCGTTTGTGCTATAAGTTTTATACTATCTCTTCACACAAATACAATTCCTTACAAAGCTATATGTAACTTCCATATTTTGAAGTGTTATGCTATTGACCATTTGTTGCAGTGGAGCTGCAAAAATCTTCATGCGAGGTTGGCATTTCTGGAATTTATTATCTTCCCTGTCATTTTCCAAAAGTGTGCTACAGCTTCATTGATATTTGTCAGAGTAATTTATCAGGAGACTAATTGCTCACTTCTAGTTTTTCTTTAGTCATGTTAATGCTTGGGTAACAAACTACAGAAGAAAACCTGATGTGATTTTACAAGGGCCCAATCCTGAGTTCACTGAAGGCAGCAGGAAAATTTCTCTTGAGATCACATTGAAAAGAATGGGGAATAAGCAAAATCCAAAACACCACAACTGTTATTCAGCGATAATTTTTTAATGAGTTTTATTCTAGTTTGGTAAAATATGTTGATGTCCCTTGATATTGAGTAATCTCTAAAATGGTTTCATTTTTGGTGTGGGGAAATAGCAGAATGAATGACCATTCTGTACTTGGGAGATGTTAAGTTCAGACCTGAAGGTACAGTTCATGAAGACAGTACTTCTACCTTATAAGGTTTTAAGAGTTTGAGAGCTGTCTGAAAATGATCCAGGTAGACTCTGTTCTTAAGTTTTAATGTTTTGGAGAGCTTGTATCCTGTCAAATACAGTGCTTTCATATCTCCAAAGATGAAATTTTCCCATTTTGCCTATGTAATATTTATATATGGACAGGAAATAGAAGTCAGAATCCACTTAATGTTGACCCCTGAGATATAATATTGACCTCAGTGAGTATTAACTTCTCAGATCAATAAATGCTGTTATTGACCTCAAAGAAAAATCAATAGCAGCTTGTTAATTTGCAAACTATGACTGCAAGAAAATGGTACGCATTTTGTTCTTCATTATCACCTATTTATATCTATATTTTAATGCTTTCAGTATTGCCACCTAGAGATCATCATGTCAAAACATTTCAATCCCAGCTGTTAGAAGGTTGGGGATACAGACATTATACATTATGGAATAATTGAGGAGCAGTACAGGTTAGTTCCCATATGTCATGAAAATAATACGCTGAACAGTTGTATTTCACCTGTGTTGTTTTTCTTTCTGGGGTAGTCCAGTTCATTTAATTTCATTTCCTCTGGTGTGCTTCATCAAAACATTGCATAAGAGTACTATATTTTACCTGCCAGAAAAGATTTCGACATGAATAATAAGGGGGATGAAAACCTGACTACTGGAAACAAGAAGACTGAAAGTGATCACTACAAAAAATCATAATTAATGTACAGCAGATTTTTCCTATTTACATGAGGATGACAGGTTTCTAGGCAATAATATGTTCTGAAATGTTACTGTGTGACTATATAACAAAGAAGAAAGTTTTAAATGACAAAGTATTGGTGGAAAAGTGTTGTTTTGTATCATAGCAGGTTTTGTATATGAACATTTAAATGTCAGGTTTTACAGATTTTGAAATGCCTGAAAAATGCCTATTGCTGAAATTCAAATGTCAACAGTTCTTCTGCATATATACCACTTCGATATTTAAACTTTAAAACCTCATCAATGATTTAGTATTACTTTGGCCTTGTTATGATTTGACTGCCAAAAATTGCAGAGGCTGATTTGGTCTGGAGAGTAGTGTCTTCATTCACAGAAGACAAAGCACAAGTCTTTCAGCCTTTTACAGTCATTAATTCTGTCTGATACATCTGCAGTGATCTTGGCAAACTGATGACTGTGTTTAGAAAACTTTTCCATCATTAAATAACAGTATGAGAGGTATTTAAATGCAAAAATTAAGGCCATACTTGCATTTTTGCAACTGAAGTTGCTGCAATTTTTTTGCCAGTTTGATGGCTATGTGGTTTTGCTCTTTAGTACCATGGGCTCCCAGAACTTCATTTAAGTATCCATGTAATCTTCTTGAGATAACAGAAACAATGATATTATACTCATTCTGTGGATAGACTGAAGCACAGTGATGTTAAATTTGAAAAAAAAAAAAAAAAAAAAAAAAAAAAAAAAAAAAAAGGAAGAAGGCAGCACTGCAGCACCAAGCTAGATTTGTTTCTGAGGTTCAGAAAAATGAGGCCTGTGCAGATTTGGAAAGATGTTTGTGGTTATTATGAGTATCTTTTCTGTCTTACAGATGTCCTGAATGGTCAGGAAGGGTGGTATCCTTAAGCCTATGTAGACATCCCAAATAGTAGGAGCATTTTCCTTGATTGTCTATGTTGTTTTGAGTTATGTCTGAGTAATCAAGTTTGGATCCTTCTACAAGAGAGCAAAGCAAAAATGGTGGGAAAGCAGGAAGGTGGGAGATTTGGGGAGGAAGGAAAGGTCAAAGTCACACTTGCAGGAGGAGAGATGATCTCAGTTTTACGGTTTAGGTTTATCTCTTTTCAGCCTACACAGATTGCAGGGCAGCACCCAGGTATTCCAAGTGTCAAATTGTCCACTCCAGCAGCTTTTTGTAGTAGAACCGGGAACAAAGTCTGGGGCAACCAGACAAACTGTTGATTGTGAGCCAAATGTAGCTCCTTGACTCTGCAGACCCTTTATTTTTCAAGACAGAAGTTACCTACTCTGCTCAGGGACACAGTGCTGCTAGTGGCTGGATCTCAACATCACCTCAGGTCTCAGGGTTTCAGGATATTTCTCATGATGTCTTAATGGATGGCTGGTACCTGGGGAGTTTTCTGCTCTGGAAGCATTGTCTTCAAGGTGTAGTGGAGTTCAAGAAAAAGCCTTATGAATTCAAAATGCCAGTCCTCATTTATGAATGCTTTATTTTCTCTTCTGATATTCTCTGTAATCACTAGAACTGTTTACTTAACTGATGAGAAGCTCTTAGGACTGATTCCATGTCTAACTTACCCAAAGGAGACAGAAATATAAAATAATCCACAATGTTTTGATTTTGAAAGTCTTGTTCAGAATCCAGTTTATGCAGTACATCAGAAGGAGTTCAGTTTATAACTATAAAATCACTGAATTTAACTTCTTAATAGATGTCACTGATGGCAGACTTACTGATTTCCATAACTGAAATCTTTTGAAATTTTGCACTAATGGTCAGTGGGGCACAAGCTAGTAATGTTATGAGATAAAATGTTCTGCTTAGCCACTTGTGAATGACTTTTACTCTCCACATTTTCCTTTATTAAGGAAATTTTCCATTTACTTCCTATTTGGGGAAAAAGTCTCTACATTATTAAAGTATATAAAATATTTGATGCTGTAAAATGGATCTATTTTAGTTTGATAAACTAGAAATATCCTGCACTGTGAGGGTCATAGCTTATAATACATACTGTTAGTACTTTTTCATTTTTTTATATTAGGAGATTAGTGAAAAATAAGCTCTATCAATTAAGTTTTTATTGCAAAATTATCTTCAGATGTACAGCAGTGAAGATGATATTGAGTGATAACACTGAGTGGATTTTGTATAAAGCAATTACAACTTGAAAACCACAATCTGAATGAAAATATTGCTTAGGGTTTTTTGTAATCTAGCATTAATACCAAAAAACTCTTCCTTTGGAAAGTGCTTAAATTACCTCTATTAAACACAAGACATTCCTAAGGTGTACGTGTGCTACTGACTGAAAAATACTTATATCTGGTTTCACTGCTCATGCTTTGTCAAATCTGTAAAGTACATATGAGTATATAGTTCCACTTCATAAGGTGTTTGTTTAGTAATACCATGTTTTCATAAAAACATTAATTTTTATATGGATAATGGAGTTCTTAATTCAGAAATTATCTTATGTAGATGCAATTTGATGGTATGAAATCCTCTGCATTCCTAAAAGCAGTGATCTACCCTGAGAGAAGTAGCAAGCTTTTTCCTCATGTAATGCAATACACATAGTCACATATGTTTACTTGACATGCTATTCTGGAGTTGAAAGTGCATTGAGCTTTGCAAAATGAATTCCAAGAACTTCAGAAGTGAATTGTTTAATTCTGCTGATAATGAATGAAATCTGTCTGAACACTTGAATCATTCCTTTCATAGTGTTCCATTCTGACATCACACCTTTGGTGGGACAGGCAGTCCCTCAAAACACATAAAGGAATCTGTTAATTTAAAGAAATAAAGCCAATTGTTCAAGAGCTGCAAAGCACTTCAGCCCCTTTTTATGACATAGGTTATTTTGCTTGTGGGATTCACTACCCATTTTGGAACAGCATACTTCAAAATATTTTATTGAGTGCATATACAAGAGAAGTTGTAATAAACCGAAGAGAATTTGTAATAAACCGAACAGCACCTTAAGGAGGGTCAAATAATTTCCGAAGTGTGTTGGTTGCACTCCATTGTTTCATTGTAGATAAATAGTTTGTGTCTCTGACCAAATCTCCAGTGATGCCAGCACAAATCAAGACAATTGAGTCAAGTGGTTACAGGTTCCCAACCTTTCAAATTGATCAAATTGAAATAGCCCATTAGGAATTGATTTAAATCAGTTTAGATAAGCTCAGTGTTAGTCCTGGCCCTTGAGGCTTTGGCTACTGAAAGTTCACTTGAAGCTGGACATATACCAGCTCCACAGGCCATCAACTTTATTAGTGTGGAGATAAGCTGATTAGATCTTGTCAATCAAAGGTGCCAATATCTCAATTGAGTGTCTCTCCCAGTCTTTTTCTCCTTCTTTGTTGCCCGCTTCAATGCCTTAAAAAAAAAAAAAGAGAGAGAGAGCAAGCAAGAGAGAGATGTGTGTGTGCATCCCCCTGGTTGTCACCAAGCAGGGTGCAAGGGCACTGTGATGATGTGATGACTATATTAAAGAGGACATCAATTTGTTTTAAAGTGTTTTGATTTTTTATGGTGGCATTAAGAGAGAGAACATTGTGGTTGCAGCTTTACTAGAAAGCAAAGAGTTCTAGAAGGGAAAAAAAAAAAAAAAAAAAAAGAAGTGTTTCTTTGAAACCTACCGGGTCTTTGAGTCTTGCTGTGCCAATGGGCGCTTAAGTGCTCCTGTAACTGGCATACTCTGATCCACCACCAGCTTAGGTACTATTCTTCTCTCCAAATTATTCACTTACATAAAATAAAATTATTTCTGGATGTTTAATCCTTGCAGAAATAATTTTAAACATTTGTTAAATATAGCCTGCTTGGGAAGTGTTTGGTTATGCCAGTAATGAGCGTGATGTAACAGCCTGGGAAATTACTGGGTAAATTAAGGTCAGGTTAGAACATATACACTGACCCTCTCTCTGGAAATGAAGCTGTGCATGCACTGAATAAGTACATGCAGGTATTTGCATCTCTGCTTTGCAGAGGTGAAAAAACAGATACAGAGAACATCAGCTGTAAAAATGGAATAGCAGTGTTTCAGCTTTAGGCTTCATCATATAGTTAAAGATGGTATAGTGGAAAACTGGGCTTTTGTTCTTCACATCTGAAGTTTGCTCACACCATGTCTCCCTCATACTTCAAATGCAAACAACAGAAGCCTGTCCTTTTCTTCCATCACCCTACACTCACCACCCAATGAAGGCTGGAGCTACAGCGCTGCAGAACTACATTGCCACACTGGATTATCTCTTTATCAGTTATTCTTCACTCCACTGTATCAATTTTGTGCTAACCAATCAGGCACTCCTCTTAGAAAAGACTGTTTGACTATTTCTTCTAGATAAATGTATTTATAGCTACACAGATCCACACAGGCAACTCATGTGCTATGTCTTGGGGAGAGAAAGGGAATTACTTGCTCCCTCCAGAAGACTTCTAGTTAATGCTGCTATTTGGGGATATTCCAGGGGGGAAAAAAATGTATTAATTGTGTGCAGATCCTAATTATTCACTTGGGTACTGGAGTTCAGGTATAACTGTGGTTTCTGTTGCAAACTGAAACACCATGTATTTACACAGAACAGAATGATGCTCTTCTCTGATCTTACCTTTGTTTCCTACCAGTCTCACCAGCTCCCTGTTCAGGCTGCAGGTGGAGAGGAATGGCCAACTTTATCACAACGAGGATATAACACTGAGCTGTCTAAATTATTCAAGTAGGAGTTTTCTTTTGCCCCCCTCCCAGAAAAGATTATAAGTTTCAAGCAGATTTAAAGATATTTCCATGGAAGAAATTGTAGGGAAGAACAGCCTTATTGCCTTATTGTTGCTAATTAGAATTCCTCTGTGTTTAGATGGGGTTATTGAGCTGTATTTTTTTTTTCATGTTTAATACATGCTTAACAGCTCTGATGCTGCAGCTACCGTCGATTGGAAGCAAATGTTCTTTTAAGAAGTTATTGAAGGAAATCTATCTAACAGACCACTAGTCAAATGATGCACTTTTTTTCTCTGGCTACTTCCCATACTGAAATCACTAACTCATTGTTGAAAATCTTATTTTGAAGGCTAAAAAGAAATGTGTTGGAGTTCCAACTTGCCCTTTAATTGATCTGCCTTACCATCATTAGTCATATTTTTTCACACTGATGTTTGTTGTAATGCAGTCATCTTTGAAAACACTTTTTATTTTTCTGATTGTGTGGAACTGGACAGCATAGAACTGAATCATCAGTTAAAAAATAAGGTGATAATATTTGATAGAATCTAGTGTTTCTTGATAAGACTGGGTAGTATGATCATGACTTCCAAAATAATTTGTACATTTTTAAAAATATGGTGCTCTCAACTTGAAATTACAGATAGATGAAACATGTTTTGTCTTGACTGTTCCAAGAGTGTTAAATAACATTTTTATGTCTTCTTTCATACAAGTTGCAAGTGGAGGAGCTGAGTTCTGTCCTGATGGCTGAGTCTAATGTAGTTTCATAGAACCATAAAATTTATTGCTGTGTTTATTTCAGCAGGCTCTTCAGTTATTACTTATATTAAGCTTAATATAAAGGCACAGATGTCAGTAAATACAATTTCTAGAAAGATGTGTTAGCCAAATAAGCAGGCATTTTTGTCAAGTTTTTACTTCAGGGCTACAAGTGCTACTGAAGTTATTTGAAGTTTGCATCATATGTGTACTGTATTTGGGTTGAGTGTGCCTAATGAAAATTATATATGCTTGTAAACATCCTCCCATTGTTGTTTAATAAAAGCAAATCTAGAACATTGCCAGAAGGACTTGTATGCTAAGGCTCTCTTTGACAGCAGATTTGTACTGTTCTAATTGAAAGTGCTTAAAAGTCGTTTAAGGAGCGTCTGTAACTTTGAGGCCACCATCTTGAGGGAATGGTTTCAATGTAGTGACTCCAGTTTGGACATAAATAAAAAAATACTGGCAAGTGCTTAGGGTTTTCTTCCTTTGGAAGTGTTCTTGTTGAGCAACCAAGACAACCATTTGGTTTGTGGCATTGTTACAGCTTAGATTTGAAAGCTTGAGAAAATCATCAGTACACTCTTTTCCACTGTGTTAGTTTCCTTTTTTTTTTTTCTTTTCTAAAAAATTACTTTTTAGCACTGTTTTTTTCCTAATCAGCTCATGAATGTGTTTCAGGTAATGTAAATTAAGAAAATATGTAAAGTAAGAACTGGAAAGAATTACTCTGTGTACCTGGACTTCATTCTCCAAGTTCCCCCAGCCACCTTCTAGAGATAATATTTACTGGCTACCTCTGTGCTAATTACTGTACAGAAATGTGTTGCATATATGGCGCTGGATGCCATGTTAGAGGTATCCTCTGTGAGATATCAAACACAGAAGCAAAGATGTTTTAGTATTAAAAAAAAAGATTTAATTGATATTTCTTTTATGTTCTTCCTTGGAGATTAGTCCATCTTCAAGCATTAGAGGGCCACAAGCATCCATTTTGCCTGTTTACCCTGCAGCTTGCCAGTTTTCTAACCAGGGAGGAATGTAAGTGAATATTGGAAAATAAAATTGTGTTTGCCTAAGCTTCCTATCCAGAAGACTTTTGATTTTAATGAATTTGACAGAAAATGTAATTCAGAAAATGTCCTCACTTTTGCTTTTTAAAATCGTAATCTTGAATTGTGAGGTAACACAACTGTTCTCCTTTTAGAACAACATTCATATGTCTTTGATCTCTACATTTGGGGAATTCTCATTAGCTTAACACATTCACATTCAGGAAAAGTCTTACAAGGAGGGAGGATTTTTCTTAAATGGGGAAAAAAAAGGAAAACAAAAAAGGGACAGAGAGAGAGAGAAGAAAAATCTTTTCCTGTTTCTTCCCTGAGGCTGGACTGTTTATCACTCCATCCTTGTTCGATAGAAGTGAATTTTATAATAAAATTTTCCCTAATCGGGCTCTGTCAGTGAGGTGTCTTATCGTGGGGAGGAAAATGACACCGATCCTATCGAAAAACAGAGACGATGTCACAGTGTCCGCAATCACAGCTACTCAGCCTCCATATCTACCTTCTCCACAAACACCAAGCACTGCTTTTTCATAAGAACATCAAAACCTAGCGAAGTCATTAAAATTGCACCCGCGTAGAGTTGCAGGGATCAGCCACACTAGCGCAAAATGGGATGTGGGAAAACAGACTCTCTAAATGTGCTAATTCCATTGTCACGTGTTTACGGCTTAATTTTAATCAGTTAAAAAAGCCACACATTGCAATAAATTGGCATTATCTTCTGTGACACCAGAGGACACAGTTGGTTCAAGGATTTAGAGGGTCGCTGGCAACAGTATATAGTGTTACAGACAAAGTATTTTTACGCTTGAACTACGGTAGCTAAGGTGCAATCCCCAGTTAAGACTGCAAACAAAGACTATAACCCACACAGTACTAAGTTCAACATGCAGACCACCTTCAGCCTGGAGACAGTGTAGAATGCTAAACTGAATAGTGCTGAAGAACATTTTTTAATTTAATGGTTAAAGGTAATTTTCTGGCCAGTATAATTGAGGTTGCAGTTCAGTAGCATTCTCTTATGTGTCCTGTACCAAAATGAAGAAAGATCTATTGGAAAAATCCCTTTGCTGTATTTGCATTCAGTTTCTAAACTGATGGTGCTTGTTTACAATGTGCCATTAGATTTCTTCCTCAAAACTATTCATTGCATTTTCTGTTCTTCTACTCACGGAAATGTAGGTAAATCAGCCAACAGGGAGTGAAACGTGATAGAAGGAATACTGCTGCTTCCAATGAAAGGTTTATGGAAACTTTAGGTTTTATAATTAGGTAGTACCACAGGTCACATGAGAATTGTGCATGGTATCCATCTCTACTCCTCCCATTTTCTTTCTTTTCCTTTCCCCCTCCCCCTTAGACTTGTTCTTTCACTTGAATATGGCTGATCAAAATGTTTATAAGCAGCAGGAGAATTATTTTCCGTAGAGCAGTATGATCTAACTAGTAAACATCCATTTCAATAAAACCATGTCTATAAAAGTTGTCTAGTTTTATTTCAATGGATCAAACATGAAAAATGTGTGTGACCAGTTTAATTCTAGAATGAGCAAACAGCAACCAAAGAAACAATTGGAGTAGGAATTTAACTTTTACAGAATAAATATCTCTTTTCAGGCTACGAGCATGTCCATAGCCAAACGCAAATGTCTATTTGAATCAGCACTAAAGAGCACTGCTAGATAAATACACAAAGCCATTAGTGCTAAAAACAAGATGTGTTCAGTATAGGATGCAGGTTGTCATTCTGCTGTTTCCCACATTTGATTTTTTGGCTTGGACAATTTAGTGACAAGTATGTGGCTGATCATTTCCATGTAGTCTAAGCACTACAAGCTCTTCAAAAATAAACTTGAAAATGGCCAGAGAAACTATTAACAGTCAGCAATGAACAGCATTAGTAAATAAAGTGAAATAGTGTATGGATTTGTTTTGCATATAAAGAAATAGGAGCATTTGACCTATTTGTAAACAAACCTGCAAAACTGTTTTGAGATGGAATGCAAAGGGACAACATTATCCAAGCTTGAGTTAAATCCAGGAATTTTTCATTAATTGCGTGTTTACGAAAAATAAGAGATGCTAACAATGAAAAAAATGCCTGAAATATCTAAAAGAGGTTTTGCACTCCTCAAATTAACTTATGCAAAATTTTTTCTGAATTTGATATATATTTTTATTTATTTATATAAATTATCTGCTTTTTCTGAATTTAATATATATTTCTGTGCTGGCAGCTTTCTTACTTATTTGGGTTTGTAACATGATGCAAGCCATGTTATTTGCACTTCTTACCTACTTAAACAGCTTGAGTAAATATGCAGGGTCATTTTATTAGAATAATAGAAAAAAAAAAGAATGGAGTGTAAATATAAAACACTGTTCTTTTCTATGTCTGGATTAGCAACGAACTCTGCATGACAAAAAAAAGACTTCTTTATGTCGGTATACTTGGCTTTATAAAACCATTATGACTTTGTTCCCTAAAACAAAATACAAATATCTGATAGTTAAAAATATTTAATTTGAGAGTTTTGCCTCTACATTTCTATGGATCTGTGCTTGTATTCTGTTAGGAAGAAAGTGACATACAATTTCTTTTAAAAAGCCTTTTTATTTTTATTTAAAATCTGTCAAATTAACTAGGGGAGTGTTTCTTTAACTAAACAAACTGCTCTGCTTGCAGGTCTCCCCAGTTAAGACCCCCTAAGATTGTTCAGCTCACTTAGAACAAGTGGTAGAGGTCATGACATGACATAGCCAGGTATCGGACACCCACTTGGAATGAACAAACTGGTATTTTCACCAGTCTGAAAATTATTATCCAGTTATTTAGAGGCATGAGCTGAGCAGTCCCTGTCTTTTTCACACCTTCTCTCTCCCCGGTTTGTACAGTCCACACTTAGACCCTGTGCTGCAACTGATTTGTGATCAAATTTAAGTGGAATTACTGAGTTTGGTTACTTTGAACTGAGTGAAGGCTGTGGTGGGGAAGTGGGAAAGCTAATTCACGTTAAATGCATATATAGGAGAGTATTTGTGCTTTGCATTGTTCTGTGCTTAGCTTATAGCTGTAAGCTAAGAATTTACTCCTGACTTGTAATCAGAGTAGTAAAACATTTTACACTGAATATATCGCTTTGGAAATGAAAGCGTAAGTCTAAGTAGGTATTCTGTCTCTGAAAATAAGAACACAAACCAAACAGTATTAATGTACCCAAATGTGCATTTTAAAGATGGTGAGGTGAAATTATGTTATATATACATATATATTTACATTGTGCAGTATCTTTTTAATAAAGGTTGAGTGAAAACCATTGTTTCAGGTCTAGTCCTACAGAGAAATAACAAAATATACTTATTTATTAATTCTGCACAGCATCACTTGAATTTCATGTTTCATGTTGTCAATAATTTCATTAATTTAGGTCTGTAAGTATGCATATTGTATTAAAATAGTCCTTCATTTATGCAGACATCACTTTTGGAAATTGTGGGTATGTTTGATTATCTAAATGCAACAAAACCAGAGGGTTGGCACTCATTTCTAAAATCAGAAACTTGCTGTGTTCTACTTTTGCACACATAGGCTGCGCCATTGAGCCACCAGTCAGATAAAACTGCTTCTGACTTGATATTGTGTAATGGGTGGAACTAAAGATGTACTTAAGAGAGCTGGATATCAGCATCTTTTTGTGTTTGTTACCATAATGGAATTTGGGGAAAATGCAGCATGTTTCTAAGCACCTACTTGTAACATTAGTCAGTGTCTTATAAGTTTGACCCTATTAGGATTTTTTGTATCCATAAATATGCCATAGTTACTTTTTAATACAGTGCTTATAACACAGTTATTTGCTCTTTTGAAATGTATATCAATTTCCTATTAAACATTTATCTGCATGCTAGGGATATTAATAATAAATTTACCAAAAAAAGCATATAGCTGTATTTGAGTAAGAATTAAAAATACAGTGTTAATAATATGCAAGTTTTTCCTGAACAGGATTTAAACTTAATTAATTTCAAAAAGGTGTCTGTTGTTCTAATTAAAATAACTTTTTCAAGACGTGCAAAGATACTTTTTATATATAAATATATATAAAAATATATATATGTATATATGTTTTTCTATCTATCTATCTATGCACATGCATTTAATTTAGGTATTGAATTTTATCCATACTCTAAGATCAACCAATTAACCTCTCTATCTGTGAAAGGGATTTTAGAACTCAAAGTGAATATTGTTGCTGCTCATCTAATTGAAGATGTAAAATGTCCTGTAAGTCTAGGCAAAAGATTATTCTGTTCTGCTTAATTTGTAATACACATTAGTAATACATTTGCATAAACACTAACCACATCTAATGGGGGGGGAGGGGACAGGATTTCTGAACAGAGTGTTTAGTATTTTTAGTTTCATGGGGTTTGTTTTCCTTCAGTGTTAGGTATTTGGTATTCTTACTTTCTGAATCAGAAGAATGCAAGCACATATCTGTGAAACTAGCAGTCACTTAATGATATGAAGGTATTAGAAAAAGAGGGAATTACCTTCCCTTATGGAACTATTAAACCTTCACTTAATCACTAATTAGTGAGATAAACTTCATACTGTGTAGATCTGTGATGCACTGTTAAAGATACTCCATCTTTTTCATAAAACCTTCTGTTTAGAAATGTGTGTGGTTTGCTTTTGAGTGCCAGTTTGGTTTATGTAGATAATCTCTATTTTTTCTAACTGCTGCCTTTACAACTGGTTTTGCAATGGTGGCTGTGTGTCTCTGTGTGTGCTCTGTTTATGAAGCTTTGTGAGGAAAATAGGTTTGGGGGGTTACAAGTGTTCTTAAATAGTTATTTGCATCTTTGAAATCTTGTTTTCTATTCCTGTGGCTTTTTTTTCTTTCTTGTGTTACCGAATTCAAGATCCAACTTACCTGAAACTGTATGGTCATTGTAGATCACTTCTTATGAAACAGAATACATTTTTAAGTGTTCGTTTTCAGAACTCTTTAATATTAATTTCAAATACTACAATAATGTAGTGTAATTTTATTTTAATATTATACTATCAGGGTATTATTCTGGCTTTTTTATAAGTTTAGATGTTGTGATGTCTTAGTTTTTTGTTACCAACATACAATGTTGTGTTCTGAAAGTATGCTGTCACTTAAATGTGTATGTACTTAATTTGGTAAGGAGACATACGTCTGTGATCACTAAAAAAGCACAGCAAAAATTACAGTATAAAGAGCAACTGACAGAGTCGTTAGGTTTGAAGTATTCCTACCTTGTATATATAAAATAATAACAAAGTAATCAGAAACTCCTCCTTGTTGTCTAGTATATTAGAAGTATGTTGTGTAAGTGTGATGTGGTGCGTGGGACAAGGTTTACTTTATTCCAGTGCAGCTGTGGTTAGGAAATCTACTATATCTGCAGCTTGTATCATGTAGAATGCAGTCCAGCAGATCTCTGGCCCTGTAATTATTCTTACTATACATTACCTTACAACTTCTAATACCGTAATACTAGGGATCCGTGTCTTGGATGAAGGCCTTGTTGTACTATTTGCTTTGCAAATGTGGGGAAAAAAGTTACTTCCTATTCCAAAAACTTGGCAATCAGACAGGGGAAGATGGATGAGGATTAACAGGTTATAAATGAAAAGAAGAAGAGTGATGATCAGCATCTTGAGCAGGGATCTTGCTGCATCAGTGGCCTGCATGTGATAAGATTTGGGCTGGGTTTTTTTTTTTCTTCTCACAAACTTCATAGCAATAGAGTTTAACAGAAACTTACAATGTTCATAAGGAAAAAATAATAACTGTAAATTTAACAGAAAGGTAATTTTAGGTGGGCCTGAAAATCCTCCCAACTGTGATGGACAGTGAGCAAGAGGGAGAAGGGTATTTGCTTGCAGATTTGACTTGGTCACTTTGGCTGGTCATACATACTTGCCAAGAGGTTGAACGATATACTGAATAAAAATTGATAAATTGCAATTGGCCTGGCCTTGAAGAATGAAAACTGGAGGCAGGAGTGGAGGAAGTAGCAGGAAGGGAAGCACTGCGAAGAGAGAGATAAGTTGCCTAAACCCCTGGCTAGAAAAAGAATGATTTTATCAAAGCCAGGGAAGAGATTATTTGAATAATCAATGAAAAGCTGATGAAAGCCAGGACAGAAGATTTACATATCAGTTGATAGAAGAATCTGTATTTCAGTGTTACTGGGAAATAATTGACAAGATTTTAGACTGAGTCTGGTAAAAAGAACATGAAAATTGTGCTTACATATTGCAGAAAGAGCAATGGTACCAGGTAAAAGAGAAAGGAGGTAACAGTGAGAGTTAGGGACAGTAAGAAGTTTAAGAATTCTTTTCTAGTCATGTAGGGCTTGAAACAATGTCTGGTTATATTCAGGTATGTCCCTATGAGAGACAAGTGTTCCTCGATCATTTCTTGTTTCATTAAAACTAGATTCTACTGTTGATAATCTCATTTAATTCTGATGTCAGATAAGTACTTAACATAATAAATCAGGAAGCTAAAACAAAATTGGGCAGCCCAGCAAACTTTCATCTGTCTCATGCAGTATGCTAAGTAGTGTGTTATGATAGATAAAGTAGACAGGAAAGGTCATGATAAAATGACATGTTTATTCTTCATATCATCAAAGCCCATGGGAGGAATTTTTTCCAGGTTTTGGTTTACTTAGGGAAATGGCTGCACATTTTAATAGAGGTGCACACTTAACATTTTTCAGTAATTTGATTCTAACAGCACAGTTCTTGAATATTTTAGAGTGTGGCAGATCTAAAGCTTTGTTGTTGAACTTGCAGAAGCAGTGATGGAATGTGTTAAAACCAATTGTTTGCTTCGATGCTAAGGATGGGCTGAGAGATGCAAGAGTAACAGAACTATTTGCTATCATGGAAAACATTTGAAATAACTCCTACAGCCTTGCAAGGCACTATGGGATTTTCTGTATGTATCTTTTGTATGTACATCCAGATGCATACAATTTCTCTCTCCCTCTTTTTTTCATCTCTGTTTATATACACATACATTGGGAGTTAGTAAAGAAATCCCTGCTAGTTTGTGAACATGTCAATAGGGGATGGCTGATTCTAATGAAATCTCAGTAAAATAAGGCACAGCTTCTTTCAGACTTGAGAATGGGCCAATGGGCCTGTGTTCCCAATAGTGTGTGTGTCATTTCAAACCATTACCTTTCCACTTTAAGGGAGCTGGGCTAGTACTGTGGCAGCAGCATGTTTAGTTGAGGCCTTTGTACTGGAATACAAAGTGGAAAAATAGTGGAATATAATGACTGATTTTGAAGTTGGTGTCACCCAGACTTTGTAAAATGAAGAAAAAGGTCCAGTAAGATTTTAATAGGGTATTTATTAAAGTGTTTTGTTTTCTAAACATGGCTCACTATTGCAATGATCCATAAAGGCTGCACAGAGATTTAGGTAGCAAGTGGTATCATTTTTTTAAAGAATTTTAATTTTGAGCTCTGGGAATGAAGAGGCTTGCTTGCACCACTCTGTACTCACTTCATCTCTTCAGATATCTCTGTTCCAGATATCTTCATATATACATGCTATTCCTAAGGGCCTTATTGAAAAGGCCCTTTGAAAAACTGGATTTCCATTGTATAGATTCAGAATCAGCGTTATCTACTCAATGTTTTTCATGGCCATTGTCTTGCATGTGCCCTGGGGAGGGAAAGTAATTTGATAAATCTGTATTTAAATTTATCTGGAAAGCGAGGAGAGAAACTGCTGTCATACCTGATGGAGGAAAATGTTTAGACATTGATACAGTCCGTAAATTCATAGTTTTTAAATATGGAGGACTGTTAAATCTTTGTATCACCTATTGTCTAAAACAAAGCCAGCAAATTTCACCTAATTATTTCATCATTTAACTCAGTAAATTGTATGCATGAAAATAGCTTGTCCAGAAAAGCATCCATTAGTTTGAAGGTGTCAAGAGATGGGAAGGCCACCTCTTTTTGTAATCATTCCAATAGTGAATCAGTCTGCACTTAAAGGAGTAGGAGATTCTGTTTCTAATCTGAGTTTTCCAGGCTTCTGAATTCAATCCTAAATTCTTCATATTCCCTTTCTTGACAGACAGGAGAGTGTGTTAGCAAGTGGAACCTTTTGCCATAAAAATATTTAGAACCATAAATTAAACTTCTTTTCAGCTTTATTGTGAAACTGAATTCCTTAAATCCCTCATTGTAAAATAGGGTTCTTTGCCCACAGTTTGCAAATCTTTTCTGTGGCCCTTGTCTGTACTCTTCAATTATTCAACACCGTTTTTAAGATATGGAGAGGAGAAGTAAGGCATTCAATTCAATCTGGCGATGCATTTCAGGGGAGCATGATTCACAGGTGATTCACAAGGATTATGCAAGACATGAGGCAGCTTCTGTGTTGCTTTTATGTTTCCTGTCTGCCAAGTTATGACAGTGTGTCATACCAACTCTGGTTTACTTTTTTTGTCTAACTGTAGGAAGTGTGGTAAAGAATCAAGGGTAAGAGCATCCTGAGCACCCCTTTTTTATGGTTTCCTCCTCCTAAGTGTGCAATCCCCAGAGCTGAGATCTATAGAAATATGACTTATATTTGTGAGTATTGTAGAAACTTCTGTAGAAGTAGGGGCTGTAAGTGATAACCCAGTCCGCCAGGCTCTTGTGCTGGTGACACTGACATCTTCATTACATCTTAGTCTAGACTAAAGAGGGTAAAACTTGTTCATGCCTTTTTGGTCCTCTTTCTTCTCTCTCAGATCCATACTGTAATCATGGGGTCTATCAAATGACTGCAGCTCTGTGCCTGAAGTGGGGTGACATTTCTTCCTGCCTCTGCACAGCAGTGATCCCTGCAAGCTTTTTGCATTATGATTTGATGGTGATATTAAGAGTTTTTAAAGAGGATGTGGCCTAGAGGCCATGTGCTTCAAAGTAGTTTACCTGCTTTCTCAGCATGGTACAGTGTGTCCCTCTTGCAGAAGAAATGTTGGAATCCAGGCTTTTTTTCAGCTATCTGAAAGATTAACATCTGTGCTGCATTCTGTGAGTTACAGAGGTTTGTTGTCTTCAGAAGCAGGAGCATCCTGAAGCATGTCCTGTTTGGGAACTTAGTTAAGTGCTGTGTTCAAGGTGGAAGAATGGGATGATGGGGTAGGGCACAATGTATTTCTTTTTGTCTGCATCTAATTTTTTGTCATGTTGAGAAACAGCTCTGTAAAGAGATGCCAAACTTGTAGCAGGAATAGAGCTGAGTAGTGGGATTCCTGCACTTAGCTGTAGCTACTTCAATGGATGTTGTAGGGCCAAAAATTGTGGTCTAATTGTCCAAAAATGGGTGGCTGGGTAACATTGCCTTGATCAGAAGGATCATTTCTCACAGAGAATAGGTTAACAAAAATAGTGCTGGAGATTTGTTCGAGCTCTCCCACTGCAGAGCATGGAGAATAAAGTTGGTTTTCTCTATATTCATTTACTTTTTCCTTCATCTCTGTACTACTGTCAAAATCAAAAGCCCTTACTGAGAAAAGGGCTGATTTCAGCCAGTGCCTTGCTTCTCCAGACAATATTTTTAGGGAACATAAACTTGGTATTTTTTCATGAATCTTAATCCATGATATCTAAAAGAAAAATAGTTTCTTGTGTGTAAATGTGCTGTACCTATCCTGGATCAGACTGCTTCCAACTCCTTCAGTTTGCTTTCTTCAGATGTGCAGTGTCACATGACTGGCAAAAAGGTTTAAAAAGCTCTGTTTGGGTTATCACTATCTGCCCTTCATGGAAATCATATGCCAGGTATTTAATAGGTCATAAATTACTTCAGCTCTGAAATACAGTGTTTCAGAAAGACAAAAACAATCATTCTTACCTTTGTTAGCATCTAAACAAGTATCACAATGAGATTTCTCAGGCCATCTCTTCTTGTGTTTCTCTCAAGATAGATTAATGATTGTGTTCCTACAATACCCTGTAAAGCTAAAAACGGCTTAACTATGGATTTCAATTTTTAAATGAAGCGAAAAGAAAACAATTTTATCTGTCAGGACTTGTTTCAATTACTTTTTGTTTATCCAGATTGTCTTGGCAGTGTGAGTTAGAGAAGGGAGATTCTCAACTAAGTGTTGAGAGTGTTCTCAACTAAGTGTTGAGGCACAGTGTCTTTTCTTCTTTTTTTACTCTATGTATTACATTGCAAGTGTGTGAAATTTTGTGTTTTATTTCTATCTGTGCATTGCACTGAGGAAATCCAAACTATGTTGGTGGGGCTGTCAATGCCATCCTTATCAGGAACCCATTTTGCTACTATGTGACCTTTTATTCCAGTCAATAAAGTCAGTGGATTTGTGTGGTGTACAACTGGAATAACACAGTAATGAGTGGGGCCCCAGAAAACAGCAGACAGCAACATATCGGTGTATTTATCACTTTTAAAAGGTTATGGCAGGTTCCAGTGGCCTAAGTTCCTTATTGGTTTGGTTAAACCTTGCTTAAATACTTGATTTTGTGAATTATATAGCACACTACATTTTTATATTAAATTTATACTAAAAACCTGCCTTTAATTGGTGGGTTCATATAATTTATAACCTGCAATGCTTCCTTATGCTTGCTTCACCCTCTGGGGTTTCCAAAGGATCTCAGTTTGTCCTGGTGCGCCCGTCACATCCATGGCACAGCTCAGTGAGATAAGAGCAGGGGAGCAGTCTCAGCTCAGAAATGCCTCCTATGCATCTTTTTCAAACCAATGTTTTCCATGACCATGTTTATTGGCATTAATATTACTATTTTAATATATCTGTGTACGTGCATGTATTCACAGTGTCAGGAATGTGGTAGCATTCACTTTTGTTGTCCTAAATGCTGCTGTTTGTATGTGCAGTCCATGCAGTTTAATCTTTCAGTCCTGTGCATTTACCAACCATTCAAGCTCTGTGCAGTATTCACACATATAGTATGTAAAATAAAATAAAATAATAATAATAAAAAAAAAACATTATTAAGACCAGGGGGCTGTGAATGGGTTATTACAATTTGCCTATCATGGTAATGACACCTGTTAGAGGTGTGATACAAAAGGCAGTGACAGGGAGTGTAATTTAGTAATTGTAGCTATTGTGCTGTGTAGCTGGTCAGTTCACCAGGCAAGTACAAAGAAACCAGTGTTAAGGCTAAGCAGGGGTGGGTAAGCTTAATAGACAGAGCTAGTGCTTTACTGAAAGAAACTTTTGGTGGAGGGCTAGCTCCCAGGGGGAAGGAGTTAGAATGGGTTGAAAAGAATGAACAAAAGTATAAGAATGGTACAGGTTTTCCCATTTCAGTTCTTAAAATGACAGGGGATTCTGGTGATGAGCATGGCTTGCTCCACTGGCCAAAGGAGAGCCAGGGGGAGAGGGAAGCTTTTTGAAATACTGGGAGGGTGCTGATTTATTGCAGCTGCAGAACTGAGGTACACCCAGGCCGGCAGTTGTCGCTTTGTTGCTGAACATCACAGTTGGCTTTGGCAAATTTTTCCTATGAGGGTAGTGACAAAGAGGTAACAGGGTCAGAAGGGTAAGTTTGAGGGGTTACAGGAAGCCACTGCTGGGTCACAAACTTGCACCCTGGACATATCTGCATGTGCATATATGATTTGAATGTTAATTTGGGTGGCAAACCTGCCAACTGCAAGTATTTGAAGACTTAACTAAGGTCTAGAAAGTTAACTAGGGTATTCACTGGCTTCTTTCCTGGTATATAGAAGCCATAATATTCATAGAGGTTTCTTTTGTTAAAAGGACCTCAGGATACAGGGCTAATTTGTTACCAGTTCCTTTGTAAATGCATTTGTTTTGCAAGCTGTTTGGAACACAGACCTCATCTTCCACACCTTGGACACAAAGTAGTGTTTATTTTCTTAATGCCAAATATCATTGTTTTTGACCATATCGTGAACCAAAGAACAACACAGACTACACAAATTAATCTTTCTCCTGGTGCAGTATCCCTGCAGACCCCTAACAGACTATGCAAAATACACAGTCATTAATTAATTTCCTGTGTCTGTAATTATGAGAATGCTAAAGTGCTTAAAGACTTCTAGTACCAGAGCTATTTTTTTTTTCAAAAAGTAATTTGAGATTGTCTTTATCTCTTCTCCCTCCACCTCCGTCTGTGTATTTGGTTTTCCACACAGTATATTGGTCTTTCTTCATGTGAACCTGTAATTATTGAACAAATTGTTGTCACAATGAAGAACCTCGTAGACGTTTATGAGGATGCGTTAGAAAACAATAGGCCTGAGAGATAAGTAGTGAACACAGCACTGAAACATATTAAGGCCAGATTGAGTCATTTAACAGCTTTGAGAGAACAAGGAAGTAGCCTCAAGTTAACAAAGGTCTGCACAGCAGGGCGTTTATGCCAGCAAATACTAATTCACATTTGCTAAACAGTGTAAACAGATTTGCAGACACCACCAGGCATCCCATTTAAAGGGATTAGGTGTGCCACTTCCCTATTGTCTGGGCTGAGGAATGTGGGGTGCTCAGTCTGCTCCTTGCAATTAGCAGACACGCCCTTGGTGCAAAGCCAGTGGCAGGGCGCTTAATCCATTGATTGGAAAGATAATATTTCTTCTTTGAATTTAGAAGTTTGTCCCCTGGTGTAACCTGCATCCTTGCAGACCCCACACCTCACTGTTAAAGTGACCATGCACCGTGTGTCAGCCCAGACAGTTGGTAAAGTGTATTTCGTGCCCATAATCTGTGCCAGCTAGCACATTGATTTTGTTGCAGTCAGCTTGCCATGCTGCAAGAGGAAGGGAATACCTACCAGCTTTGTAATCAGAGCAAACCCAAGTGTTAATAAATGGGCCATCCCCATGGTCTAATGGTAAGTGCAGGGTGTTGCTTGTTTATGTTCAAAATGCACAGCCCTTACTAGCAATTTCTTTTTTTCCTCAGCAAATGTTAAAAACACAGCAGAGGATTCATGTGATATACATGCTATTATCACTAATTTCTGTAAGGATTGATTCATGTTAACGCTGGAGCTGGAGAAACTCCTGCGTTCCTCATGTCCTGTCTGTGATTCAGAAAGGCTGTTTCCAGGCTCCTTCAGCTGGCTGAAGGGTCAATACAGCAGAGTTCCTCTGAGTCATGGAAGGAAGTTAAAGAACCAGTCCCAGAGGCACCTTCCTAGAAAATTTTTATAAAAGAAGATTGTGTCAAAACAGGAGAAGAATGAGCTGGTATTCAGCCGAGCACTTACGTATTGTCTACAGGCATCTGGATTAATTGCAGATTCTATGACAAAGTAGAATGGAGTTTTGTGCCAGTAGAAAGGAGCTGAAGCAGTGTGTGCTTAGTGACACACATGACTGGGTGATTTCCCTTGCAGTCTCTACTGGCCTTCTGCTGGCTGGAGAGGAAGCTGGTCACAGTGCTGAGCTGCTCTGGGGAGGAGAGATTGGTGCAGACTGACAGCATGGGGTGTCCACACTCCAGGAATCACTGGGATCCACAGAATGCTGGAGGGATCTGGAGGTTTTACAAACCTCCCAGCTGGCTGTTGTGAGCTGTTTCAAACAGTGACTCTAAGGGTCACTGCAATGGATTAAGCTGGTACACGCTAATTCCCCAAGTACTGGTGGTAAAATAACTGGTGCACACTGAGCTTCAAATCTGCCTGTGCCCCTCTGGCATCATCAGTACCTGTTTTACCAGTGATAGCATGTCAGAAATCCATCTCTAGCTATTTAGGGATGTCTTCTTTCAAGGAAGCTTCTCAGGCATGTAAAGGATGTTCCTGGAAGTAGAAATACGAAGTTCACAGCACAGATGAAAGAGATTTGGCACTGGGTTCCATTTTCTAAGAAAAGTAAAAGAATATCCAGTTTATGAAACCAAAGTTTCAAGGGCCATTCCACTCACTGTCTTTTAGGTTAAAGTATTGTGCATAAAATTATCATATAAGGTGTAAAAGAATGCTTCTTTCCAACAGACAAGAAGTTGGATCAAAGGCAACACACCTTTTCTTGAGCCCAGCCTTTATTTCTCATGAAATCACTGGGGCTCCTTGGTGGGTTAAAGGCAAGGATGTGGCTACAGCCTTGCTTGTGGCCACATTCAACCTTCCTGGAGTCAGACTCAGTGTTTGTGTACAGTGTTTAAAGGATAATAGCACTAAACACTGCCCTCACAAACCACAGTAATTACTTCTACTGCTGAAAAAGCCCAGAACATGAACAAAAATATCATAGGAAAGCTATTTCTAACACTAGTGCTGCTCTTTATGGCTAAGTGGCAGCCATCACTTTTTTCCTAAATTATGTGTTCTTTTTTCAAGCATTTAGATGATGCAAACCAGATTTTTGTGGCAGCATTATTGCTTATAGCCAAAAGAGCATTCAAGGAAACACTGTATTTCTGCTTAATTGCCATTTATTCAGAACACTCTTGAGTTGTTTATCTTTTTTCATTCTCCTGACAAATCAAGTAGCCATTGAGCCTGTATTTCTGAGTGTAAGTGCAGTGATAATTTTAGTAAAAGTAATAGCTACCATCTAATTTTTGGGGCTGAGAGTATGCAGAGTTCTGGGTTTTGTTTTATTTTTAAAAGAAAAACTTCCCAGGAAAATTGTTTTTCCTGTTTGACAGTAAAACTTTGGTTTGGAATTTTTTCCTGAAGTTTAATGTTGTAATAGAAATTTTGTTGATGTAATTGCACTGTAGTTATTGTAAAGTTTGGCTATTTTTATTTGCTTACCTATTCTCTGGACTGATGGTTTTAGTTAAAAAAAAAACAGAAGACTGTGAGCATTCACTAGAAAAATTCCTTTTAGTTTTTCATGTTGCTTTTTATTCGGTTTGAATGTTCCTAATAGTAAGTGTTTAATGGAGGGAATGTTCCAGAGAAAGTAAATGGTAGCAGATAATCATGCAAAGGTATGTAATTTGAATATTTGTCCCAGGAATGTGAATATGAAAATTCTTTGGGGTTCATCCAGACTGCAAGTAAGAACAATAACATGAGATGGAGGTGATTAATCAAGTGTTGCAGAGAGAAAAATACAAATTACAAGTAATCAAAACAGTATCTAGGACAAATAGTTCACAGGCAATCCACAGGCCACACATGTTCACATGAACAAATTATTGAATTGTTTCAAGGTGAGGACATTTGTATACATGGAAATCTTTGTATGCAGTCATCGATAAAAAATGTGCTAATACACTTGCATAAATCATTTACTTTATAATTTCTACAGAATTCCATTTTTCAAATAGACCACTGTTTCTGTTTCCCCTCTAAGGAGTGGGAAGTACAATCTTTACTTTAGAACTGACTTAAGCCTTTTGTATTAAATAAGGCAAGCTGACAGTCAGCCCTATCCAATGCATGGCATAAACCTGAAAAGTACTCTATCATTTACCTTTGAGCATAAAGGTGTGTTTAACTTCAAAATATTAAAACTTAGACTGAAAGACCAAAATAAAGATCTTTTTATTTGTGGCATTTTCTGATTTTTGTCCTTTCTGAGGTGCGTGTCCTCTTGTTCTGCTGCTTGGCATAACTGCTAGATCCCAACTTCCAGGGAGGTTTTATAGGAACATTTTTTTATCCTTGCTAGGCACTGTAACTTTTAGCTTAATAGTTTTTAATTCAATTAGAGTGAATTAAGTTTACCTTAGGATCTTTGGAGCCCCTTAGAGGGCTGATCTGATTAATTACTGTGCAAAACAGATTGTTAAAATAGCTAGGTTTTATGCAGTTTCTCTTTGCTTCTGTAATTCATAGGCATTGATAGTGGCTGGGTGAGGTTAATGTGGGATACATGTTCCCACAAGCTCGCTGACTGTCTTGACTTTCCTCTCCTCCCCAGACAGAAACAGGCTCCCAAGGGTGGGGACCATGTGGGATCCCTTCCTGGGGTGCGAGGTGTCCCCTCCAGTGTGGTGAATTTTCTCTGTCAACCCCGAGCAGGTGGCCAGCAGAGGAATCAGGATGGCCTGATGTACATGTCCTTATGAATTCAGTAGCAAATGAACTTTGTAATGCAGACTACAGGCTGAAGTTAATTTTATTTATGGTTTTAGTTGTAGCAACCTTTAATAGCTCAAGCCAGAAAATATATCCTACTCATCATCCATGCTCCTGATGTGTGTCATGTCTGGGACAGTAGAGAGCAGCAGGGCGAGGAGTTACTGAGCTCCAGACATTGCTCTGCTTCTCTGTGGGTTCACACAGGTCAGGGGTTTAGTGGTTTGTGTAAGTGGATGTGGTCCTGCTCTTGAGCCAAACCAGACAGGCCTTAGTAGAGACATGGCATCTAGTTATACACTTCCTTATATGACAAATTTAAGTGGCTTATACCATTCTTGGGCACATTTATCCCATCCCTCTGCAGCCTTTGCAGGCTCACGGCAACAAATCGGACATGGTTTTGAGCCAGGCAGTGCAGCAGAGTGTAAGGGTCACTTTGAAGGGAAGGGAAACCACCTGTGTTGGGCCTGGCTTGTAATTTTACTGGATGCAACTGCACAGCATGAGTTGGAAAGGGGAAGACAGTGTGTGTTCAGAGGCCTTCGTGTGACCCTGTGTGACTGGAAGTTGTAGCTGTGCCTGTAGCCTGAGCAGAGGGAATGGAGGAGGTCTCAGCTGAGCACATGCAGTTCACTGGAGTACATCCTCACTCACTTCCTCCCCTCATTCTCCAGCATGAACTGGAATGAATAAAACCCATGAGAGTGAACAAAATCCATCGTTTTCTGGGTAGAAGGAAGCTGGCTAATAGCTCAGAATGGGGATTTCCAAAGTTAATTCAGATCTGTAGGGGTGAAGTCCAGTGTCGGTCACTTCAAACAGACTGGGAATTTCCAAACCTAAGTCAGGGGTTTGTAGGGACAAAGTCCAGTGTTATTCTCTTCAAACAGACCATGTGGCCAGCAGTTTATGTGTTAATGGGAGCCTGTGTGTGTATAAGCTCTATTAATTTTTAAGTTTTCTGTGATTCTTTTTTTAATCTACCATTTTTAATTTTCCTTTGACAGCCAGATAGGTGGTGAGAAGGGAGGAGAGCTGAGATGTTATGTACTTTCCTCTTCTGGGGTGTAGGCCTCATTTTATGGAACTATTGAAAGTTCTCGGTAGTTTTGTCCCTTTTGGAAGTGCAACAGAAAGTCACTGTTGCACTGATGTCATCAAAGAAAAATGAGCTGGTATTGAGCTGAAAAGTGCATAAAAAGTTTATGGATCTTTTAAATAAATTTTACCGTGAACTGCAGCAGTGGATTTTAACTTAACAAAACCAAATCAAGTGTTAAACCTTTCCACATTGATATGTCGTAATGGTAAGTGAAACTTTAAAGACAGTGTTGAGAGAGGCAAAGTGCTCCATGAAGGGCCCTGGCGACGTGCACTGCAGGGGGATCCAGAGCAGGAGCAGGGCTGGGCTTGCCAGAAATCCATGCTAAAAGCCAGTTAAACAGGACCATTGCCAAGAATTTATCACACATCTGTTTTGCCTTGATTTTATATTTAATTATCACCTGCAAAAAGTCTGATTTCTAAGCATTTATTATGAAATTAATAAAAGAGTTTACAAGGCAGTGCTGTAATGCACTCCGGGGCGTGTCCTGCTGGAGTGGGGCCATTTCCGAAGTTGTTGAAGTTGTTGCTTGTAAAGTTTGTGCTTCAGTTTGTGGTCAGGACATAACAATATCCAAGGAAAAATACTGTGTAGTTTTGGTAGTGCTACCTGGCAGAAAGCTAGCTGCTGTGTAGGGCCCCAAAATGTGTATGGGCTGTGCATATAGCAGGCTTTACACCGAGCCAGAGGTGATGTGGTACCAAAGTTGTGAAGGCTTCCTTGTAATCACTTCTCTGCTATCTGCTCTTGTCTTTTCTGGGAAGTTCACGCAGAAGGTATTCAAATAAGATAAATATATTCAGGTTAAGATGCTGAAGTTTCTTTAAAACTTCTGATTCTTATTGTTATTGGTTTTGTTTTTGTTATTTTGTTATTCAATTAGTATAATGCCTAAAGGCTGCAATTGTAATGAAGACTTCACTGTACTGAGTATTTTACAGGCACATGGTGTGATTTAGGGTGTGAATAGATGATTTTGATCAATTCAGTTGTGCTAGCTTCATGATTTGCTTCTTAGATGAGTAATGATAACGAATTGTGTATTAATTACTACTTTCTTGCAGTCAGTGCTGACCTGCAAGGGTGGTGTAAACTGATGTACTTTTCTCTGTAATCACAGTGGTTTAGAAGTACATAATGGGCTAGAAGTTGATTACCTCATACCATGAATGGCCCTGGGCTTGTAGCAATTTGATCAGGCAGAGTCTTGGGCCTGAACCTCTGAAAGCAAGATGCATTTTGGGAGAAAAAGACATGTTACAGGTTAAGTGTGAAAGGAGAAAACTTTCAACATACAGTACTATGTCCCATAATACCATTTCTATCTGACTACTCTGTATTTTTCTGTTTACTGCACTGGTGCAGATCTTAGAAATCCCAAAAACCTTGCACCAAACCTTGCGGACTGAAACTGCCGCCGCCTCCACTGCTCCAGTCTGAGAGTTATTCTGTGGCATGGTCCAGTGCTTAAAGTGCTGTGGCAGCTTTCCCTCTTGTGGGAAGCTCCTTCCTCAAGCACCTCACACTGCTCAGAAACGCAGAAACTCAAATATTTTATTTAATTCAGCACCAGGTCATTCAGAAATGAGCTGGCAACTTACCTGCCCCTTTGGAATATAGGTGAAGTTGCTGCTTTCTGCCTGGAAACTTCCTGAGCACAGTCACCCATCAGCTTAGAGACATGCTCTGCACTGGTCAGAGCTTCCAAAATATGGGAGTTATTCCCTTGTATGGCACTTCTACCAGAACAGAAGGCAGCATCCATATGATTAAGGTTTATGAGGTCTGTGTCCAAATACACTGACAGATTCAATATAAATCCCTGAAATGAAATAATATAGACACAAATCTCTCCAGAGATGTACACACTCTGAGAACATCAAACCCCATCACTGATGTGTTTAGACCAATTTTTTCAGGATGCTCTCCACTAATTTGGAAGTCATTTAATGCCGTGTCCTACAGATAATTGATTTGAACTGCAATTTGATAGGTGCACGTTTCCAGTTCTGCATTGAGCATATGAGCTACTCTTGTACCTTTTCTCCCATGAAAATGAGCTGTTTCTATTTCAGCCAGGACTGACTGTGGTTTTCCTGTTGCTATAGTCCGTTCCAAAAGTATGTTAGGAAGTAAAAGACACAGCTGCTGTTCATTCACAGCTTACATATATAGACAAGGACTAGTTCTGATCTGTTACACTACTGAATTAACAAATGCCTATTAGGGGTAACACTCTGTTCTCCTCCACTTGTGACCAAAAATTGTCTTAGCTTCTCCTGAGCTTCTGCCTGTCATAATTGTATTTTGCAAAGACAGCACAAAGATATGATGTGGGTTTTTTTTATTGATTCACTTGATTAATTTATTGTTTCATGATCTGTTTATGAGAGTTTAACTGTGCAAATTATCTTTAAAATAACAAAGACTAATAATGATAGAGTCTATTTATATTCATTCAGTGAGATACACGTTGTTGTGCTGAAGATTCTTTTGTGGGTAATTGGAATAATTGTCCTTTGTGAAACCACATATTCCTTTAGTTTTTACATAACAACATAGACATGTAACATTTTTTTGAGTGGTAATGGGATTAAGATTTGGGCAGAAAGTTGCAGTATAGGCACACTGAATTTTGTAATGGAAAATAAGAGGTTTTCTCTTAACCATGAGGGTAGACCAAATTGGCAGGGAGGCCATTGGCCTTCTGAGCTTTTCACTGGCGGTATTAAGTTCCATATTAAACTTATCTTTGTTTCTCCTTTGTGTTGCTACTATGCAGAACATTGGTTTGGCTCCTTATAGCTCATCTGTTGGGTTTTTCAAACGTGATGCTCTCAAGCATTTTAATTGTGGTTTTTAATTTTTAAGGGGTTTTTTAAGTTTCTTAAAGGATCCTAGGAGGAAGTTCAGTTTGTGGTATATGTTGGCTTATAGGATAGATGTTCTGTGACTGCTTCTGAACTAGACCTGTATTTCCACCATTTCTTTCTATTAACTCTATTCTATTATCCATTTTTCATGTGTAATAATATATTAGTTCTCTCATTAGAAATGTGCAGCCAGCTCTGTTTACTCATTCTTATGAACATATCCTCCCTTACTGAGATTCTGAAAAAGTTAGGATGAAGCCCATAAACACCTAAAGTTCAACCTAAGAACCCAGACAGTGAACTGTGAATGCAAGGCCACGGATATAGATGCCATTGTGCCACGCTCTTGTCAGAGCACTTCAGAAGAGAACAGGTGAGCAGAGAAAAGGAGAAAAGGAGAAAAGGAGAAAAGGACAGCTTTTGTTGAGTTGCTTTCTTTCACATTCTATTACTCCCAAGTTTTGGGCGGTGTGTTCTGGGAAGTGCTAATTCTGTACTGAGTTCCAGCGAGGAAAAATATGAGACCACTTGCAAACTAACTGTAAGAGATAATGTGCTGTTGTGGCTCCTCTAAGTCATGCTATTTTAAGCTCATTTTTTAAGATAAAATGTCACATTAGAAGTGCTGCAGTATGTACTTTCAAAGTGATGATGATTTATATTTTTATTCCTCTCTATAGACTTAATGGGCACAGGGATTGAGGAGCAAAACCTTAATGTTAGGGTGCTATTTAAGTGCAGCTTTCTAGTGTTCATGAGGCGCTATTTTTGCACGCAGAGCAATGAACTCAGTTGCTGAACATAACTTTTCCTTCCACTTAGACACGTTTATTGTATGTATTGTGTATCCACATGTCTCCAGACATGCAGCCACAAATCCTTCCATGGTATATTCCCCAACAATTTCCATAGTTCAAGTGCAATTAAGAGTCATCACATGGTTGTTTAGTTGAAGCAATAGATCAAAGGCACTTTTATGCAGTTGAGGGGAGATCACTGTCTTCAATGACAAAGCATATGGAAACCATACATTTTTCTTCACCTGGTCTGCTTCATTTAAACTTACATCTCCAGTCTTTGAAAGGCAATATTAAAAACATCTCTGTGCACATATCTCATGTGCCATTGCTAAGTTCTTGAATAGATGAAAAGAAGTTCAGTATAACAGAAGATCCTTAAATATACCACAGTGGTACGTTCTGGTTGAGGAACTTAGCTAGGAATGACTTGATCTTTGGTAGGAATACGTGGAAGAAGATGGCTAAACCCTTCCTTCCAGCTTAAGCAAGGCAATTTGAGGTTATTCAAACTTTATAGGTAGTATTAGTAAAGACATGGATTGACCAAACATGGCATGATAACCTCAAAGGAGGATTTTACTAAATATGAAAACATTTTAATGTTCCTAGAAGAAGATGGGTATTATGGGGCTAAGTAGGAATATCATTTTCTGTTGGGCACTGGAAACTTGGTTAGATTTTGGAATACCCAGAGGAGAAGCACTGGTATGATGTCTAACAGATAGTGACAGAGGTGATGTCTAAATTAAACATTCATGCTCCTTCACATGGCTATTTGCTGAAATATTTATGTTGGAATATATTTCATTCTTTTTTATGATTAAAGTTTGCACGAAGAATGCATGTTTATTTATGCCTCAGAGATTAGGGTCAGTGCTATGATGTGAAAGGCAACTGATTAGATGCTACTTTGGTTTAACAATTATGTACTGATTTATTCATGTTTCAAGTAAGTTTAAAAATATATTATTATTTTTTACTTTCATAAACAAAACTGTGTATCTTGAAATCCCACAGGTTTCTATAAAAGGATAGCTATTAGAAGTAAATAAAAAACAAAGATGAATGAACTGTTAAAAAGATAATCCTATGTTACAGCTTGTAGTCAGAAATGAAAAAATAAATTATCATTTCTGTAAAGGTTAGTAGTGGTAATTGGCAACTGTATTGATGGGCTTGCATTTACCATAGTAATTCTTTAGGCTTGATTAACATAGCATTGTGAGTAACAAAAATGATTGGATTTTTGCAGAATTTTCTCATGTACTGAAACTTAAATATTTTCAAATATTTTGGCCGCCAGTCTTTCTGCCAACTGCTCCCCTCCCTTCAGTGACAGGTACCATTTTCAGTTCTGATCTCTGTAGGCCCTAATATGAATGGACTCATGTGGCACTCCTCAGATCTAGTGTTCCCCAAGCATCCATACATCCCCAGATATTTTCACTTACTAACAGAAACTTTTTTTTTGTTTTATCATGTTTTTTCCCCATTCTGAAGGCTGCTGCAAGTATTTCCTGAGTCAGATGTCCCATTGCATTACCTCTCCTTGTTTTATCATGCCAGCAGCTTCCCATCTTCTAGCTCATCAGAAACAGCCTTTTAAAGTACTTTCTGAGTTTTCCCCAACTCAGTGCTTGTCTCCTGTTCTTTATCAGGAGATTAAGTGCACATTCATTTAGCTAATGATGATTACTTCCATCAGCACAGAGTGGTTTTGGCTATTCTTCCACACATAGTGCCTCAACAAAAATTAACCCTGCTCACATATTGTGAGTGTGATTTCATGCTAGAACTGGACTAATCTAATGGTGAGCTGCCACTGAAAGGCACAGGTACAGACCTTCTCCTCCTATGTACAATAACAGGTAATTTACTTAATACACACAGGGTAATTTGCTGAAACCTCTTGAGGTACTGTGAACTTTACATTTTGAGGTATTTACACTTACCTAATTGAAAATTTTCCTTGCAGCAGAAATGGGCATAATGGACTGAAATTTTTGGTCTTAAGTTTATGGTGTTATCTTTTGTTCCAAGTTGATTCATTTTTCCCTTTTTTGACCTCTATTTGTTGAAAATCTTGTTACTGCTACTTGACTTGAGATTAAGTAGTGTTCATAAAATACAGCTGTCTATTTTAAACATCAGTTTTTCACTCTTCACAAATAGTTTGAAGAGCTATATTACAAATTCCAGTGTATTTATTCATTCCTATTATAGAGGCTGACTTCACAGATTAATTTTTCTTCATTGTTCTTTTGTCTGACATTTTGACTTGGAGACCCTGGTAACATTTGCATAGTCCATTCACAGCCTACTTGCTGTCAGTGTATCATGATGTTATCCCACAAATTTCATATCCTTAACTGCCCACCTCTCTTCCAACACTGCTGAGGTTTTTTGTACCCAACATAAGAGTCAGTATTGAGATGCTTCTAAATGAAAGAATTTGTTTAATTTCCAAGAGATTCTTTCAGGAAGATTGTTTGATTACTGAAAGTTGGCTACCACAATTAAGTAACTCAAAATAACTGAAGGCAAGATAACTTGAGTTTCAGCTCAAGTTTGTGGCTCAAGGTAAATCTGTCTTCTACAGCCTGAAGTTGCTACTAACCAGAGTTGAAACTTGAGTATTTTCTACAGCTTCTTACTTAACTTGAAGACTTTCTTTTGACATTGCAGACATGTCAAGGCTAAACTCAGTTCAATAATTTCATCATTAAACATTTATTTTAAGTTAGGTTCCTTCCTCTCCAGTGTCAGGAGACCAGTCTTCCTGGGCTAGCACAGACATTTTTGAATATCCCCCTAAGTGAACATTAGCAAGGAGTGAATGAGAAATGAGACATTTTGGTGTTTTGAGAGACTGAAGGCAGACAAAATACAGTGTACTATGGACTTTTATGAAGGAGCACCAGGGCCTCTACTTGATAAACAAATACAAATCACTCAGATGAAAGCTTAGTTCTGGAAATAAATGAGAGCTTTTTGTTTGGCAGGTTTTATATATTCTAGCCTGCCCATTCTGGGCATTGTTTTGAATTGGTTTAAGTAGAATTTGCTATTTCTTAAGCAGAGATATTACCACAAACAGTTCATAGTATTTGGCAAAATATTCCTTCCTGTAAAGGAAGGTTTCTTTCCTGACATGTCTCTGGAATGCTGTCATCTGTTACTTTCCCTAACACATATAAGAGGAATGAGCAGCTACCATGGACTATTAGAAATCAAGCTGAAGAAGCCAAACCCTTTTTCTTCACACTTCATATTTTATGTTAAGACCAGTTATCTTCCTGTAGTTCCTACTGGCTTACTGAAGCTTCTGTAAAGAAGATTAAATTTTCTTACAATGGTGAGATGTTACGTGCTTTGATAAGGAAATGTTTCTTTTCTGTAAGTCAGTTGTTAGTAATACAACAATTATTTGATAGTATTTCATTCACAATGGCATGCTTAAAATAGTTGCTGCCAATTCATTTTTAAGAAAATAATTACTTGTTTCTAACATCCCTAAAGAAATAATTATGTAATAAAAAATTACATGACTGACATATTTGTTACCTATAATAAGTACAAGTATTCCTTGAATTTTTAAGCAATTTTGTAGGGTTTTATATTTAAATATTGAAACCTATTAAAATTGCCCATGGAGATTTGTGGGAGAGGTTATCTATGGGCCTCTGCTAATTAATTATGATATATCTTACTTCCATGTGATTTGTCACTACTACTCCTGTAAGGACTACAGGAAAAATAATTTGTTTAATCTGACTGGGACCTTGTGGCATTTAATTGTAAGCATAACTGTGATGCAATAAATCCAAATGAATTTGGACAGTGATTAACAGGGAGCTCCTTGATATGGTAATGAGATTAAAAAACTGGTTCCTAAGTGTTTCTGTGGATTTCATTAACATTTTTGCAACTAAACACTTTCTAGGACAAGAGTGGTTGCTTCTTGTTGACCAGTATACATTACTGGTTGAATGTAACCTTCATGAAGATATTTCTGTGTGTTTATGTAGAATGTATTAATATTTATATATGTGTGTGTGTGTGTGTCAATGGAAAATGTACAAAGAAAATAACATACAGAAGATTTATGCTGCATTTAATTAAGATGAGCCAAACAAAAATACACCACAGAGTTAACCTTATTATTATGTGTATTCAGAAAATTCAAAAGTGTACTAGTGAACTAATCACAGATATGTAGTTCCTGCTGTGAAAGCTTATTATCTAAGACACCTGCAAATATTTAGACATCTGCATAGCTTTACTACTGTGAGTAGTTCTACTGATTTTGTTTATCTGTTTTTGTCGGATTTATACCCAAATTTGTCATTACATGGCACATTTACAACATGAAAAAAGAGGAAGGTAAAAATCAGAAGTTTGATATGGTTATTCAGAAAACATATAGGTTGGTCCTTTCAGATGCTGTGTCATCACATTGCTAGAAAGCTGAAGTTTTAAAGAATATATGTATTTTTTTTGCTATTTAGCAGAATTATAGCAGAACTGTAGAGAAGAAAATGAGTATTTCCTTTAAAAGCATAAAACTACTACTGGGCTTCAAGGCAAAGGAATTTTTTGTTTGTTTATTCTTCCAACTCCCCTCCTGTTATTTTAGTCTTTTTCCAAAACTTGTCTCATCTTCCTCTGTGCTGATCTTTAAATGGACTTGATATCTTCTCCAATTGTTTGATCATCTTTTCTTCTTTATCCTTTTAGTACTTTTATTGCTGAAAAAAAAGTTGCTTAATTGGAAGAGCTAAAGCCCCATTTTTTGTAACCAGCATTCATTCAAATGGTCCATTTGTCATATTCTGCCCTGGGAATGTGCTTTTCTGTACTCTAGAAGGACAAATGGTTCAGGTCCTCCAGCTTCTCTGTTCCTCAGCATTAGGATTGCTAGCCAGAGGTCACAGTCACTTGTCATTGGAACTCTGTGTTTCACCAGTGGAAATGAGACTGTGCCACAAAACAGGGACCTAGCAGAGGCTAATGTTTTGTGACTTAAGGAGCACTCAGGTCTTGAATTTGAGACTGACTGCCAACCTTCCATGTGTCACATTTCCCTTTGGTCTCCAGCTCGGGGAAATCTTTACTGTGAGACACATGGTATTTGGGTGCCTGTTTGTTCATCTGCTTATGTTACATGAAAGGAGGGTGATACAGTTCAGTGGGAGGGGGAACCACTTAATAGGGGTTATGTCTTAGAGGATGCTGCAAACATCCAGCTGTTTTATCTGCTTGTGTGCTGGAGCTTCTGTGTGGAGCTCAGCCTACTACTGACTCTGCCCTCTACAGCCAGCACACTCTCCAGAGGAGGTCTGTTTGTGCTACCATGTAAGTTTGACGACTGCATTCCTTGCACCCCTTATTCTCTGTGTCAGTCATCCTGTAGCTCCCTCTTGTTTCTGCTGTTCCATGAAATCCTGAGAGAAGCGGCTTCAATGTGTCTTGGGGCTGATGTGATGGCAGTCCTGTCACCAGCAGAATACAGGTTTCTTGTTTCCATTTGCTAGCAGTATTATAGAAGGGGCTTTGAGGCATCTAACACTCCCACAGCTGCAAGGCAGGACCCATGATGTGAGGGGTTTAGCTACTTTTGTTTTGTTTTTAATCTGGAGTGCAATTTCATACTTGGATTGATTTTTATCTTTGGGGAAGAAAATGTAGATTGTTTTACTAACAATGGGCAAACATTCATACCACAAATGGTGATGTGACCTATATTCTGTTGCTGTCCCCCATGCAGAGCTCTCTTTGCCTTCAGTGGAAGCCCAGATGTAGAAATGACGGTGGGAACTGTCCACAGGCAAAGTTGCATTTGTCTTGTAATGGGCTGGATTACAATTTGCAGTGGTGTCCCCTGAGCTCCCATGGCACTGTGACGCAACAGATTTATTCAAATCAGTAAATGAAGAGTTTTACTCAATTACATATCAGAAGGTATTGATTGTATAGGACATTTGCTGCCACGTGCTGTCTGTTGTAGAGGTTACTGCAGCTGCCCAGGTCACTGCGTAGTTTGTGTTACAGAATTTCATCAGCGAAGGTTGGTGTATCGACAGCTCCACGCTAGCTGAGATCTTGGTGCCTAAGAGGGGTTAAACACTTATGGATGGTAGTGCTAAAGTCTTTAGCTCAGCAGTGGTTAAAGTTGTGGTTAAACAGCCAACAGTTCATTGATATGATTCCAGCCATTAATTTATGGCAATCTTCTTTGCAGTGACATTGCCATCATTATTTCAGGCTGTTTGCAAGCTCAAGAGCGTCACCATATCTTTACAAATTGTTTTCATTTCATGTCTATGAAGATTTTCCTTGTGACCATAAGAGTCAGAGACACATTTCTGAAGAAAGCTTAGATGTTGCAGTTGAATATTGCAGGAGAGAGTGAACACTGCATCAAATTTTGCTTCTGTGTTATCATGGAATATGCAGAACTCTGTTCAAAGGTTGCACAACAACTGTAGTCTAAATGTGGGGTTTTTTCATTTTTCTGTTGAGAGACATACGATAAAAGTGCTGTGAGCTACCTAGACCTCAGAGTTGCTTAATAGCTTGTGGGAGCAGCTACTTGCCAATTTTAGAGCATCAGTCTATCTGACTTAACCACATGTAGACTTACTGGCAGGTCTACTCAAATCAGTGGTGTAATTATTTACTTCTTAAAGAGAAAACAGGCTTACATTATAATGACCTTACAATAACTTCCAGTTTTATGTGGAGAAAAATAAACAGTTGTCATTTCCTTGTTATTTTGGGGTTTGAGCCTTTACCACAAAGGTTTTAAATATTTACTAACTACTATGTTCTCTGAAAATTCTCTCTTTAAAAACACAATGAATTGATTCAAGGATATCTTCTGCTGCACCAAGCTTCACAATCTTGATTATAGGACATTATAAATTAATATCTTTCCCCACCATTTTTCTTCTTATTAATTGAGTTTTAATTAATTCAAAATGCTTATTTTTAGTCATTAAGCTGCCAGTTAAAATTTCAAAATACAAAGCCTTTTTTTTTTTTCTCTTTTAATTCATGATACATCCCTAGGAAAAAAAAGTGGTTTTGGCATTGAAAGAAGAGAAATAAGTTTGCCAGTCTCATATCTGAAAAATAGTTTTGCATCAGAATGTTCCCCAGGAGTTTAATTTTATTGATATCAAGGAAACTGAGTAATTAAGTGTTTACTTATTTCTGTTTGTTAATGTTTTTTTTAATATATGAAACAAAGATGAGAGTGTTATCATTTAACCAAATATTAATTGCTCTCTATTTTTCCTTCTTTACCTGACATTGATGATTGGTAACTCCATTTTTCATTTTACACCTTTTTGTGAATTTCTAGTAGTTACTCTGAGATCGTGAGCCCTCAAAGGACATTAGAAAGAGATGAAGCAGTAATTTGACTACTGTGAGAGAAGGCAGCAATTCTGGGGCTGTAGTAGGACACTAATGGTCTGTAGGATCTGGCTGTAGGAATTATGAATTTCAGAAGTATATTTATAAAGCAAGACTTGCAGCAATTTCTAGATATATGACTCCTGAAGCTCATAAGTAGTGGTGCTTTTTCTTGGGAAATGGCATGATTTCACCCATTTTTCTTTTGAATGAAAATGGACAGTTGAAATATCCTTCTTCTTCACTGAAAAGGAAGCTCTGCAGAGTTTTGGCTTGGAAACACTAGAATGTTTTGGGTTATTTGGAAATCTTGAAATTAAGCATTTCAGTGTCGCCAAACAATGTTGAACTATTTCATTCTGATTAGACCTTAACCTTTATTTTCCCAAATTGCTACCTGGCTCTGTGGTAGTTGCAGGGCTAACATGGAGTCTTGCTGCTGGAACACCGAAGGAGTTTGGCTTCCTGATAAAGCAGCTCCATGATCCATCACATCCACTGATCTGATGACAGTTTAAGATAAGACCTTGGATTCAGCCACTGTAGTTAGGTCTGGCAGAGAAAATGTCACTGTACAGCAGTTGGATCATCATGTCCAAAGAATCTAGACTATGGGAAGGAAACTGTGAGCTCTTCCAAAAGTCTCTGTGTCACGTGAGCAAAGCTTCGAAGAGTTTGTCTGATTCCTGCCTGTGCCAGATGAGGAATGCTCACACATGTTTTGCCATCTCTGCTGTCATGATGACGATACTGTTAACAGAAAAGCAGGAGCCTCAGCAAGATACATGGAGTAAGAAAGGTGGGAATCTGACAGTAGCATCTTAAAGCACTCCAGTCATTTGCCATGCAGACCTATTCTCAAGATTGTGTTGAATAAAAATTCTCTTTTCTCTACTACTCCTCCCATAGGAAAATGAGAGCACAGTAGCTCAAGCTAAAGTAGCTGAATACCAAAATGAAACTTTTTGTTTCGCTTCAATGCCTAGTCTATTTTAGCCAAAGATTAAATTAAGGCAAAATTAAAAACTCTCAGTAAATTTCATAGCTGGCTGTTAATGTGGCTTAGCACAAAGAACTTCACAGTATTTGGAGTACTGTGGTATAGATTAAATTTAAATTTGTATTTGTAATTTATAGCATTAAAATAAAATCTTCAAACTTCAAAAACCATATGCCTTCCAATACCCCCCAACACTGCATAAGCAAAGGCTCCTCCCCATGAGGAATTGTGTGTCCTGGCTTTGTGAAATTTCAAAACCATTGCTAAAATAATACAAAAGTACTTGCCAAGCATGTAAGAAATCGTAAAGAATTTATTTACATTACTTGATTTCTTTTTAGTCTGCATAGACATCTTATTGTTTTTTCCTGAAGTGAAAGTGACAAATAAATAATAGTAAAAGCTGATGGGGAAAAAGATAACAGCCCTCTTTGTGGGCTTTGTGTATTGGCGAGACACAGCCCTTGTTCAGCTGTGGATTGTTCACAGGTACTGCTCTTCTGGGCTGGAGATGGAGGTTGAAAGTAGAAACTTCCTCCTTTGCTTTTGTCATCACACACTCTCAGTTCATTATCCAAGATGTGTGAACTGAGAGTTGTATTCTTGGAGCCCCAGATATCACTCTGTACGTTTCAGCCTCTCAGTATAGATCAAGAAGTATATGCAGTGTACTAAACTGGGAATTGTGGGGTGGGTGGTTGTTTTGGTCTTGGTAATAGAAAATGCAAGTCATTCTGGGTGGGGAAGGTAGGTATATTTTTATGCAGAGCCCAATACCAGCAAGTAAATATTTACCTTGGAGCGGTACTGTCATGTTACCATGCTATTTCATTGTAGGAATAAGTAAAAGGTAAATGTTTGCTTTTCAGTTACCCTCCCCACAGCTCTTAATATAATACCGTTTAAAATCCTTATTAGTATCATAAAAAGGCAGTTTTCTCTTTTTACAGAGAAAAGACCACAGAGACAGCAGCAATTCAAGCTTCCCTCAAGGTTCCACCATAGTGCCCATCCTACAAGAACAGCCTCTAACACTCTCCTTGTTAATGTTTGTTGTCCTCAGCCCCTCTCCCTCAGCCACGAGTGTGGCTGTTAGTGGAAGGAATTTTGGTCATCGTTTTTCTGATAGAGACTTTAACTGGAAGTGGATTGCTGCTTCAAAGGCTTGTCACTTAGCAGTGACTTGTGCCCATTATTGCCTTTTTTGTGTTTCTGCTGTTGTCTTGTTGGGGCCTAATGCAGAATCCTACTGCTTATTTTGTAGATACTCACCTGCCTTTGTAGTTACCTGGATTATAACAAATGACTGAACCAAGTTTGTCTTCAACAAAATTGAATTTGATACCTTTTAGACTTGCTCTACATACAAAAATGAGATGAATTTGGGGTGTGCCAGTCACAATTAGAAAAGATACTCCAGCTATATTACCTTATTAGACTCACTTCTTTCCTACCTGTACAAGACAGTGAATGGTCAGTCGTGTTTGCAGCTCTTGCGAGCGATTTGCCCTGTCTTTTGACAGAAGTGGAGTTTTATTTCAGGTGACTTAATCGTGGAGCTTTGGTAGAAGTGAGAATAACGATAGAGTCTGGGCTCTGACCTTGTCAGTGCCGATAACCCAGGCTACACATTCGGATTTCAAACAAATGAAAGTTTCTGTCAGTAATCCTGAGGGTGATTTCCACAACTTCCTTGACAGGAGTATTGAGACAAGGAAGCTTCTAAAAACTTCCCTGGAACAATACTGAAAGATAAAGCTATCTGCAGGGGAACGGGTTATAATGAGGGTGAATCCCAGCATGGTGAGGGCAGCAGATAGTGATCTACAAAAAGACCAACAACAGTATTGCCAAAAGCAATGGCTGAAGGATGCTACTGTGTTTTGGCACAAGATATGGCAACTGGCAGTAAACCAGGAATAGATTTTGTGTGCAGAGCTAGTCAGGAATTGTTCTATTTGTGTACAATGTTTATTTGCTAAGCTTTATGGTCAACTTCATTACTCTTCATTTTATTCATTATTATGTCACTGAGCAGTAACTTGTTAAAAGATTAAAAGTTCCAATTGGTTGCTCATGCCTAAGGTATGTAAATGCTTTGCAGCTCCAACAGTAATTTACTGACATGCTGGCAATTTGCACTTAAATAGTTTATGCAGCCACATATACTTGCACACAAGCATAGTGCAAGTCCATAAATTAGCTGAGTATAAAGGACCTGATCCTACAGTCCTCATGCACATAAATATCTATCTTGTTTCTTTGGACTTGACCAGTTTCAAATGTAAGAGAGGTCCTCAGAGAAGAGCACTGGCTTTTTCATAGCTGAAACCAAACAAAGCTCCTGTAAAACCAAGGTGCAACAGTTAGTACAGAGTTTCTTTCAATGCAGACATCATCAAAAATTTCATAGAACCAGCTTTTCAAATAGGTCAGCTGTGTTTATGCATGTGCACAAACACACATATGTGCACCCACAACTGTAAGTGTAGATCACCATGCGTGTCTCCATACATATATATTTTTTCAGGCATATAATTTGAAATCAAGATAGTCAGGCATATAATTTTAAATCAAATTTTACCCTTCTCATGCTCAACACGTTCTTCTAATTTACATCTAGCTTTACAAATACTGCTTGTGAGTAGTGATAATTCTTCTGTTACAAAATTGTTTTTTGATACCATGCTGCCATGTCCTCAAATCTAGTACAAATGCTCACATTTGGAATCTTTATAGGCAGCAGTTTTGTGAGCACAAACTTATTAAACTCTGCCTTGAAGTCTAGAATAAGGTGTCAAACACTCAGAGTAATTATTCTCTCCTGAGAGAACAGATTATTTCCTCAACCAGACCTGCAAAATCATGCAGTACAATGTGAACTAGGATAGTGTGAGGCTGGTATGACACTGCAGCCTTTTCTTACTAAGCTAAGTTACAGATTTGGCAATAAAAGCAGATTGTTCAAAATTGATGAAGTGCTTTTATACAGTTTATTGGCCTTTATACAGGCCCCAGGTGTTCCTGTCTTTGGAATTAAAAAAAAAAATCAAAACACTTTGTCATTTAAAACTAGACAGAGATCAGGCCTCTTAAGAGATTTTGGAGATTACTATAACAAAGATGTGTCTTTTAAAAAAATGAAAATTATTTACTTCTGTTGAAAACTATTTCATTTCATGACTTCACAGTAGGAAGTGAAATATACTTGTATATTTTGCTTACTGTATAATCATGCATGGTTCTGTTTCTTGACAAATATGGGATGAAGTCCTGTCATACCCATCCTGTAATGGTAGAAATAGGATGTGAAATTGAGTAAAGAAAAGTGAATTGCACAGATTTTTTTTTTTATCAAATGACAGACAACAGAACATTTTTAAAGACTTGGGAATTTTTTAATTCCTTAAAAGTTTTAAATTGTTATTACTTGATAGTTACTAATTGTTACACTAAATACCCAATTGAAAATATTTTACCACCATTTATTAGCACGAAATTTCTCACGTGCGGTGGAAGCAATCTGCTTATAACCATGTTAACCTACTGATGTGTGATAGTTTTGCTTTAGAGGGATGAGTAATACCTTTGTATTTCATCACCCTTTATTTTCCCCAAATTTATCAGCCAATCTGGTAAAAAATTATCCTCTCCAAAAATTATCCTCTTTGTACTTTACACAAAGGTGGCATTCTCTCTAGAGGCACTTCTGGGGAATGAAGCTGTGTTGTTTTAAGGTTGCATCAGAGTGAGGACAAGGTGCTTCATTTTGTAACTTCTGCCATTGTTTTATGTTTCTCAAGTGTCTCTTCAATACAAGCATTTTCAGTGAGCAAATTACCACTCTGAGGGCCAAAGCCATAGTCAGCTTCTCTTGTGTCTTTCTCAGAGTGTGATACTTCTTCATGATCTGTTGTATTTGCCAAGGTTAGGTTAACTTTTTCCTACATTAACGGATAAACCTAAAAAACAGGCAGTTTTTATTTACCAAGTAAATGCAGCAATTTGTGCTTTTTGAAAGAGGAATTTGAATTTTGAATGAGGAAGTTGTTTGCTTTTTTTTTCCCTTTTTTTTTCCTCTTAAGTGTAGTAGTTCAGATGGTGTCTTTTTCCCTCTGCTCTGCATAGTAATAGTTTGGAAAAGATGATATAAAATGCAAGACCTAAGGCAGTGTCAAGGAGTGACAATATTATAACATCTTTTTTTTAAAAAATTGTCACAGTTTCTCCTTTTGGCCTACAGAGGCAGAAAAAATGGTTGGTCTCCCCAGAACATAAATCCTTTCTCTCTGATAAATTCAGAGACCATTCCACATAAATTAATAGTGACTGTCAGGGGATAAGCTGTTCCAGGTTAGATGAGAACCAAGAACTTTTTTTTTCTGGCATGTAAAATAACTATTGAAATCCTGAAGTCAGTTGTGAAAATGCCAGGGATTTTTTGGAACCAGCATAAAGCCCTCGGGGATTTGTGGCAAGAAATGATTATGCACTGGTCAGTGAAATACCCTGAAAAGTCTTGACAGTCTTCTGCATGTGGATTTTCCATTTGTCTGTAAGCAGAATTTTTCAGAAAAACCAGAGCCAGAAATACCTCTGCCTTTTATTACCATGCAAAGTAACATAAAGGAATGTGAAACCATCAGAGATTTCTAGAACTGAGGGTCCAACCAAGCTGTTACTTGTGATTTGAAGTTAGTAATCAGGTAGATTTCTCAGATGGTCTCTTTTATCCTGTTTTCCTGCACATAATTCTTTATACCTAGGAACAGGAGGGCAGAATTTCTCTCATTTTTGGGTGCTGATAAAATTATTCAGCTGCAATTACAGGCAGTGGGATTCAGGAAAAGAGGAAGCATTTGTTGTTTTGTAGGGAATCACTTCATTAAACTTTTTAGAAATGTACAACTTTTTAGAAATGTACTACTTTTTGTTTTAAAAAGAGCTGTAGAAGACCACTGAAATGCAGTCAGACAAATTGGTGGTACTTCCATGTTATCACTTCCAGTTGTTAGTAGCTGCAAAAATGCCTGTATTTCTGTCCTCTCCATCTCTTCTTCTTTCCCTGCCATATCTTTCCATCTTACACACACTCGTATCCACACTCTTTCTTTCTTGAACAGAAATGCTTTTAGTTTCCCAACTTTAAATTGATTAGACCGCATTAATTTTTAAGTAAGTGTCACATATCCTTAACCAAGGACTAAAAGGTTGAGAAGGCTTCACGGTGTAAAGTCTGATCCAAAACTCAGTGAGAAGAATTTTAAAAATGCGGGCTGCCCTTCATTAGCCCTCATGATATCTCCTGACAGGCAGTGTGTGCGTGCGCTGCCATGCCAGGCCAGGGCAGGACCAGCTGCCATGCACCATTTACCCTCTGTCAGCAGCTTCACTCGCAGCCCGGGCAATACTGTACACACGAGTCTGTCATGCGTCAGCATCAATTAGGCTCAGTTTGCTGCGCTTGGGAAAAGCAACAGCCCTGCTATTAACCATTTTATTTCTCCCCTCCTCCCCCAATCGTCGTTTGACTCCCCAAGCGAGCTGTTGGATTTGGCAGAAGGGTGGTCCTGGCTGTTCTCGCAAACAGCAGGTTTGGTTTAAAGTGACACACTAATTCAGGTGAGTTGGTCTCGCTGCAAGGAGTTTGATTTATTGGTACTATTATTTAAACAGGAACGTTACATACAACCTGTGCACTTCCAACCCAGTCAGATTTTCCCTTTCACTTGCCGTGAAGAAGTGCTCATGTCTGTCTGTCTGTCTATACACATACGTATCCATCCACATGCACACACAGATTGTAAGCTTTAAAGTTATCACAAGGCCAAGGTGCTAAAATATTCCATTAAAAGTGTATCTTGTTGTATCACAAACTCAACATGTTTCCAGTTTTCCAGTTGTAGATAGGCGCTTGCATTGTTGTTTTTCTGGGCATTGTTGTTTGAATTGATTGTTGCTAAAATTTCCCCGACTTTGTGAGAAACCAGCATGTGTGGTCATGCCTAAGTTTGAGTCACTATTTTGTGGCTTTTCACCGCTGTTATGAAGGGGGTGGGGAGCAAGAAGACCACCCATGGTGTGTCCTCATCAAGCAGCGCGGTGAGCAAATGGGTTCAGTGATGTGCAATGAGTGCTGAGAGAACAACCTCTTCTGGCAGAGTTTTCAAGCACTTCCCTCCTTCCCCCCCCTCCCCAAAATACAGCTTCTTCCTCCATGTAAGTATAGAACACCCATGACTATTTATATAATAAAAGAGCTACTGTGTACTTTAGTGGATAGTTAAAGACATTTTCACAGGTCTGTATCCACATGGGATTTATGGAGACTTATAGGCCTGGTCAGTTTGTAAAATCGTGATAGCCCAAGAGACTGTTGTCAGATGTTGGTAACAAGACAGTGTTTGAAAGGAATCAAAACAATATAAATCCTGTGAGATCTGTGGCAGCAGGATGGGTTCTAATGGAGAGGAAGACAGGGTCGACCACCACACAAGAGAACAAGGAGAAGAAAGTGTTTTTTCTCTTTCAAGCTTGCAGCACCAGCAGGGGTAAGCAGGTTTCTAAAAAGAATCTCATCAGCGGATCAATCCAGTGTAACAGATGGAGTGCACAGATATTGTCTATCAGATTTCCATCGCATGTGGCAAACAAATACATTGTTGCAACTGTTAGCAGCAAAACTTTCCCTTTTTTTTTAACATCATAATTACCAAGAGTTGAAAAGAGCTGTGGGTTAATGATTTCCTAACAATAACTATGGAGGGTTTGGGGGATAGTAACTTCCCCAAGGAATACATTAGCAGGAGATACAAAGTCTCTAAATGTCTTGAATGCAAGGGTTTGGATCTGCAGAAATAACTGCTTATAGCAGTGTATTTTGAAGAGTGGAAATTTTCTAGGAGAGGGGGACTGGACTGGATCTTCATCTGCTGTAATTAGCAGGTTTGCATTGAAGACAGTGGGGACAAACCAGTCCTTACCTGCTAAAAGTTTTGGGCTTTGTTTCCTTTGTCAAACCAGTTTTCAAACAATTTGGGATGTCTGAGAATGGTTCAGTGTATGCACAGTTACAGGCGAGGTGTGAGGCTATGAATTAATTTCCCAGTGTCATTAATATCGCTTGTTTTATTTAGAAGTTAGTTTTGTTAAATGTTGATGTAAAAATCAAAGTCTGAGTGCAAATATTGCAGAACTGTAGAATGGTTTAAGTTGGAAGGGACCTTTAAAGATCATGAAGTCCAGCTCTCAAATGTGTCATGGGGTCTCAGCATCTTCTGCACTATCATTAATCCTGGAACAAAGACAATGAAAGTGAAGTAATGAATGACCAACCCCATTGAGGATGTCTTGAATAATATGACCGTCGGGACCAGCAAAAAAGAATCAAGCCCTGGATCTTGACAAAATTATTACAGTTCTAGATCTACTAGGAAGCTTCTCATTATTGTGCATAAAGCTTCCCAGTCTTTCTGTGCCTATGTTTCCCAACTTGTCAAGGAAGCTGTTTAAGGCAGGGACTAACTTTTTATTCCTTGTATAAAGTATGATTAACCCAGTTAGACTGAATGACTGCAATCACACATCATTGAGGAGGTTTGAGAGTAATTCTGCTCCAAAGAAACCAAATGTCCCACTCAAGTATCACACCTACCTTGACCTTAAGTATCATTGGGTTTCTGGCTAATGTTGTTGTTCACAATGTTTCTGATGTTAGAGGTTTAGCCACAGGAAAGAAGTATCTTGAAGAAGTGAAAAGTGCAAATGTTTGCATAGTGCCTAAAACAACAGAATAGATGCATTTTTCAGCATGTATTACATTACTCAGTATTTCTAACTCATGCTCTAAGCTTGCTGTATTTCACTAGTACTTGAGCCACCTCAAATTAAAATTGCATTCAGAATTGGCTCCTATTGAAAGCCCCCGCCCCAAAACATTTTTTCATTTTGGCCTCCTCTTTGGTTCTAAGAATTCTAAAACAAAATCCAAAATAGCATTTACACCCTTGCTTCCTCCTAAATACCTCATATCCTTCTAGGCCTACTTTCTTTGCACACTAACCCTGTAATTTTAGCTTTGCAGGAGCCCCAGTGCCTTTATAGTATCATAACCAGCCTTTACATGTCTGTCTAGCTACTGAATAACCTTGCTTCTGGGAAGAAATAACTACACACCCAGCCATGCCCCTCTTTATATGGCTATTAACTGAACCTTGCCTTCCTTTTGTCTCCCAAAAGAATGAAAGTTAGCAGTCACTCCCTGAACACCTCTTGCCCCAAGAAAAACATTTATGATTTGCCCTGTTTGCTCACAAGACTCAAAGATCCCTAACCCGTAATCTTTAAAGTATGAGAGGGATGTGGAAATAGGTAGATATTCACCTAATACTCAACAGTTCTTGTCATAGCCCTCAAAGTAGGAATATGAGGTGTGCAGAGAGCATCTTGTGTCCAAAAGTACAGTTCTCTAATCACAGAAGTACATAAAAATCTCTCTTTTGGGATGTATTGTGGGGTATTTGCCTTGCCTTTGAGTGCTGTGGATCCAGGCCCTGGCATGCCCACTAACCTGTGAAGTGGGATGGTGTCAGGATACCTGTGGTTTATATAAACACTAACAGAGAACCCTATTGAAGGCACAGGCAAACCTGCAATGCATGTAAAGGAGGGCTGAGAGGGTCTTTCTGGAATTAAGCATTCTTGAACTGAAGTTGTGCATTTTTGTAAGCTGCCTTTGTGGAGACATGAGAATTAGTGATGACTGAGTTTGGTGAGGATGCTTGTCCATCTACCTGACAGAGCAAAAATTCCTTGCTAGAGGCAGCATGTTTGGAGGGCTTAGGTGAGCTTGATGAACTGGGCAACTACATGACTTCATCATTAGGGACGTAAATAAAAGAGTTTAAGGAAAACCATGATAACAGGAATCATAAATTAACTGTCGGATGTTGACAGAATTGCACTAAAGGAAGTAAGTGAACTCTGTGTGGTATTTATGGATTACATGTATATATGTAAATATGCATTATGTTGTGAGTGAAATGAGAGCAAGTAGGCTTAGCATGAATGGATTTTTTTTTACCAATTTAATTTGGTTTTGGACCTACTAATGTAAATATTTATTCTCAATTGACATTGGAAAAACGAGGATACAAATTTAGCAAATAGACTTTTTTCTAGAGAACCAATGTGTTTATGGAAGTGAACTTGACTGAAGGTAACAGAAAGAGCCTTAGCATTTTCAGGTAGACTATGCTGTTGTTTAAAGTAAATTTTGATATATCATAGCCAGACACCTACCTCCTACATCTGCTTGCCTCAAATCAGATATTTTGTTACCTAGTAATAGTGCATCCAATTATTTTCAAGGAAAAAAAACCCTACATCTATGAAACAAAAGGTTATTTGGAGACTTAGTAAAGATTTGGCTTAATGAATAACCAAGTTACCATTATGTATGTCCTTTGTTATGAAATACCATTAAAATAGTAACATTAAGCTCCCTTTGCTCTCATCATCTTTGGTTTGAAATACAAATAGAATTTAAGATGTTAGGTCGGTGGGTTTATTCAAGAAAATAAAGCTTAAAGGAAGTTATTCAGCAGTGCTCTAGTAGTACATTACTGCTATAGATAAAAAGCATGTGTACCTTTCCAAACCCATTTTGAGTCTGAAGCAAAGTGTAGTTCAGCTGGAATTTAAGAGTGAGGCTATATTAGGAAGCAAATGCCCCCAATGGAATAGCTTTTTAACAATTTCCATCTTTGCAAACCTTAACCAGTTTACTTTCAGTTCAATTGTATAAAGTAGGAAACTCATAGTTTCACAAACAGTCCAAGCAAGATTGAGAAAGCCTAAGAAAATTATTAAAGATCTCAGAAAAGCCAGTTGGCTTTGGAGTTCTGTAGCTTCTGGTCTGTAGTAGTTAAAATGGGAATTTCATGTTTATAGGCTGCAAGTTATAAAGTTAGAAGTGAAAAAGTACACAGTAGTAAGGCCAGGTCTGTACAAGCATCTTTACTTGTGTAATAACTGTAAATAGTACGTTGTGTGTGTGTGATGGGGAATAGAAATCCCATGATAAATGAAGCTGCAAGTAGCCTGAAATCTCACTGGAAGTGGTTAGCTGGAAAATTAATAACAATTAGAATTTGACAAAGCACAAGTGGTAAATGAGTTGCATTCCTTCTTCCTGAAGGAAGTTGTAGAGGAAATACGAACACCTGATGTAGAAATGTTTGCCAGGTCATTGAGTTCAAGAGAAGGATCAGGAGACCAGGACGCTGAAAAATTTGGGTTGAATGCTTCATTGTGTGTATTTCAGTGACCTCCAAATAGCTTAAACCTGTGTTCAGAAGTGAAACAACATATAAACGAAACGGGGGGATTACTATGAGACAAGAAGACAAGAAGGAAAAGTGGACACAATTTATCTCTAGTGTAGAACAACTTGTAAAAAGGAGCATGGTCTAGTGCAGGGTACAGAGACAGGAGGATCATGGGCTCCAATCTGTTCCAAGCCACCGATGCTGTCTGACCCAGGCAGGTCACTTGACTTCTTTGTGCCTCTGTCAATCCAGCTGGAAAATTGGGTAACGAAAGCAAGACCTTGCTGAAAAACAGATGCTCCATCAGAGTTGAGCTGTCCTGGGTAAAAAAATTACAAAACATTGATAGATACCATAGTAAAACTTAGATGGGTCTATGGTGTCAGTAAGGAAGAATGAGCGATGTGGGAAAGATCCATCTGGCAGTGCTGGGTTCCTGAAGAAAGCGATTTGTCTCCGAGCTCACAGGTGAAATAAGGAGCTCACAGGATGGATGCAAAACTGGCTTGTGTTGGAAATCAGAAACTGAGAAAGACAAGGGTGCTTGGAGTCGATGCTGCGTAAGATCTGGTTTCAAATTGTCCAATGTGTGGGAAAAAAAAGGGTAATTTATTCCTTATGGTGAAAATTTAAGTGCTAAGAGGCTCTCTGGGAGATGAGCATCCTGTAATTCGTGTCCGGATATCTGAATGGCAGCATCAGGGACTGCATGTAATTCACTGGTCTTGCATCAGAGGAGTATTTTAGAGCTTTAAGGGGACCTCATTTGAAATCATACAGCCTTTAATTTATTTTATTTTTTTAATTTCCCATGAATTTACATCTCAGTCTTGGATCTCAGGTCCTTCAGAATCATGTTTTACAGAGGCCAACTGCATAGGCTTTGAAATTAAACTAAATCTATGGACTCAGGTTTTGTTGGAGATAGAGCACTGTGTTTGGGAAAAAAAGGTAATAAAGCATAAATTCCAGGTCCCTGGATTGCAGGAGTATGACATGGCGGCATTTTAAAAATGTTTGGCAGTGTGCTGTACAAGAGGAATGTATTCATTTTACTATTGTAAATTACTTTTTCAGTATGTGTAAAAACCCAAAGTACATAAATTTGTTATGAAAAATGATGTTGATGTTGGTATTTTTAAGGAAATAATCTCTGGGTGTGGTATAACAAACAAGCCCATAGAAATATGATTCAGAAAATTGAAGTTAATTTCTTGGTTCTGCTAATAGTAAATGAGTGCTTTGGCATGCCATTTTGTTTCTTTTTACCTCCATTTCCCTATCTGGAAATTGGAAATAAGGATTCTCACCTCTTTGTACAGAGCCACTGATGAAGAATATCAGATAAGAATGAGGGTGAAAGTAAAGCTTGTGTTGTTCACATTTCATTGCAATGAACTAGGAAGCAGCCTTGTGTTATTAATTTCATTATGTTATTTGTATTTTTGTCCCACTGACTGGTGTGCACGTGGCAGAAGGAAAAGAGGAGCAGATACATGTATGCTCCTCTACTGGAGAAGGAAGGATGTTGACTACAACACCAGCACACTTGACTTTTTCTGGCAAAGCTACATATTAAGTGCAGTTCTGACAGTCTTGAAACACCCATTCAGCATGAGTTTTACCACATTTAAAGACTTAAATAAACACCCAAAACCTGCTGTTCCATGGTAGCTTGGGATGTATTAAAAATAATTGTTCTTTGGCCTTTCTGATACTCAGGGATGAGACAAGGTTGGCTTTAAGACTCCAGGATGCCTAGAAATGTCTCCAGGATGCCTAGACATGCCTAGAAATACTGTGTGCACCCTAATCTGTGAGCTTTAGGGTGGCAGATCATTTTGGAAGGAGAAATACTGAAAAGTCACACTAGTATTTAAGTGGAAAAATATTTCCAATAACCCAAAGTGTGTTTTTTTAGGAGATCTCCAGCAAGTCATTAGTTTCCTGTCCTCATGCTTAGTCTTGGCAAGGGAACTTTTTTGTTGGGAGATGTGTTATTATGGCAGCAATGGAATTGCTTTGAGAAGCATCCAAAAGCAATCTCAAAAGCTGTACAGAAAAATGCTAAGTTCTCTGAACACAATAAGACTGGTGTTTTCTAATTCTGCAACCATGTTAAGACTTACCTGTCTTGTGGGCTGCCATGTTGTGGGGTGAGCCCCCTTTGTTCTGGTCACACTAGGAAGTGTGTGTATTTCCTGAGGACACACTGCACTGTCAGACAGGCCATGGAAGCACAAAAGGAGTGAAAAGTCAGAGGTAATAAATATACTGAGTTCTTAGATTTTGATATATTTATATGATTTTTTCCTACCGCCAGTGTTAAGTCTGTTCTAACATATCCTGTGAATACACCAACTTCTTAACTTGTTGTATGTTGTTTTTTCTGGGATAAAGTTAGTTTTCTTTATGCTGGTATGGGAGTGTGTTTTGGGTTTGTGCTGTAAAGTTGATAATATGGAGATGTTTTCATTATTGCTGAGCAGAGCTTACACAGTATAAGGGCTTTTCTGCTCCTTGCCTTGCACCACCAGTGAGCGGGCTGAGGGTGCACAAAAACTTGGGGACACAGCCAGGACAGCTGACCCCAAGTGACCACAGGAGTATTCCATGTCTTATGGCATCATGCTCTGCATGTTAAGCTGGGGGAGGAGAAGGAAGGGGAGACATCTAGAGCGATGTTCATCTTCCCAAGTGGCCATTAAACACAATAAAGCCCTGCTGTCCTGGAGATGCCTGAACACCTGCCTGTCCATGGGAGGCAGTGAATCAATCCCATGTTTATCTTTGCTTGTGTGTCTTTTGCTTTCCCTATTAAACAGTCTTTATTACAGTCCCTGAGTTTTCTCGTGTATCCTCTTCTGATTCTCCCCCACATCCCATCAGGAGGGAAGTGAGCGAGTGGCTGCATGGGGCTGAGTTGCCAGTTAGAGTTAAACCATGGCAGTCTTCTTTGGCACCGAGTGAGGGGGCTCAAACAGTTTGAGATAATAACAGATTGACCAGAGCATATTAGAAGGGATTGATATCTGTTAATGGTTGTGGGTCATGATATTGATTCATCTGTTCTTGATATTAGTTTATCTGATCTGCACCATGCCCTTTTTTTTACTGTACATGTTAAAGATTGGTGTTGGCTTTTCAGTTTGCTGTGCTCTGTAGTTATTAGTGATGTTTTGCCTGGGAGATATGTTGTTAAAACACTGACCTAAGCTTAATCTGGTATTTGGGCTCTGTACTGAAGCCACTACTGCACTCTGGGTACCATCTCATGTAGACAAGTAGGAATTATCACATTCTCTGAGAAGATGGTTGTTTTTGTGGAGGGATTACAGAATGGCACCTTTTCTACCTTTCTCTGTGATGTTTTCTCCCTCCTTACAAGACCTTCTCAGTACCTTGAACATCCTTGGGTAGTTAAAATACTTCCATTGGTATTTCTTAGGAATAATGCTTTGGTTCTGTCTAAGGTTAACAAGCCATTTAGGATATGGCCCAGGCTTCACAAGGGGATGGCAATGGGTGGCACAGCATGTGGGAGAATATGGGCAGATGTCTGGAGAACTTCTTACCTGCAGTGGTCTGGAACTTTATCCCTGAACAATTACAGGATCCTGATAAAGTGATAGAATGCTCAGGGAAATAAAGTGCTGTGGCTATTCCAAGGAGGCACAATTTAGAATCATAGAATTCTTAGTGCTGGAAAAGACTTTTAAGATCATCAAGTACAACCATTACCCTAGCACTGCCCACATGTTCAATGCTGACCCATGTCCCCAGGTGTCACATCCACATGTTTTCTGAACATTTCCAGGGATTGTGAAACTTTTTGCACTGTGCTGGGCCCTAGCCAGCACCTACCAAACACTGCTCCATGTGTCCCTCCAGGGGTCTGCAATAGCAAGAAATCTCTGTAGTATCAACACTGTTTCCAGCACAAATCCCAAACACAGTCCTATACTGGCCGTAATAAAGAAAATTATTCTATCACACCCAAAACCAGAGCATGATTAAGTTCCTAAATACAGGCAGCCAGAATGAGAAGGTGTTTTTGTAGTTACAAGGCAGAGAGCTGTATGTGGTCACAAAGAGCTGTGTTCAGTTTGCATCTCTGCCACAGGCATCCCAAGTGATCCTGTCTCTGTCTCTGAGCCTTGCTTTTTTTTTTGTAAGGACTAGGATATCAGACAGTTTCTCCTAGAGACAGCTGTGATCTCTCTGTTGGTTTTCAGCTGTCACTGTCTGGAGTGGGCTTTATCCAAGTATATTCTGTGATACCTAGGACAGTATTGCTCCTATTTTCTTCAAGCCTACCTTCTAAATCTTGTAACAGTGCCATTAGAGGAAAATATCCTCTGTTGGGAGAAATGCTGCCTAAAGCATGAGGCAGATACTGCCTTTGCCAGTGCACCTGGCAGTAACAATAGACTGTGAACTACAAAGGATGACATACTGCAATTAATTTGTGAATGAGCTATTGAAGATAGTCTCTAAGTGATTGGGGATGGTTTTGATATCTTTGTATCTTTTAGTGTCAAAAGGGGTCGGTTTAGAATCGGGCTTAGAACAGTTAAAGGGGCAATGATGGGGCTATGCTCCTGTTGGCAAAACTTACTCTAATTTGCAGTTGTCTGTGTCCCATCCTTCTCAAGCCATCCACAGGGACTCCTGTGCAGAGTGCACTGGGCTCATTAGTCTGTCACATGATGCCATGCCCTGGGTGACTGTCCATAAGCAGTCACAGCAAAGGTGGGCACTGTGCCATGCAGGCATCGCAGCACGATCATCATGGGCAAGTGCTCTGTCTGCGCCGAGGAATCAAATAAATTACAATAACTGAAGTTTTCACTTTGTTCCTAAAAATCACTTCTTGCATAACTAGTTGTGTGTGGTGAGGACACAACTTCTTCTCCTTGTTTGAGTCTGATAAATTGCCACAAGGTAAAATAAAATAGATCACTAACCAGGCATTGCTCTTCTAGGGTGTCATGGGGATGTAATGCGGTTGCAAATGGGGAGGGCAGGTGGTCCAGACAGCTGCAAATGGAAAGGTGTCACAAGCCAGTCTTCTATTAAGAAGTGATGCAATTATGAAATGGTTTGAGGACCTCTATATTAACCCATAAAGCAACAAACACTCTCATAGGGAATTGCCTTCTCACTGACTTTTGCCTGCTGAGCTGCATTTTCCACCCTCAGTAGAAGCATCTCTTTTGTAATGCTTTTCTGTATATTTCTGTCAGTGACAGTGAACCTTGTCATCTGCTATGAGAAAAGTAGTAGAAAGACTGAAGTGGGATGAAGTTGAAAAGAAAAAGAAAAGGTTTGCAGTAATTTCAAGGCACAAAAATGATGAGTAGAGACTGGAACTGGCAGTAGTCAAACAAACCAGAGATAAAGACTTCTAAGCCAGTCTGGGAATATCAACTTGTGCTGAAATGTTTTCTCTCAGGTGTAGGTTCAGACAGAGAAAGCTGGGTAAGTCCATTAGCATTGCCTTGGATGGTCCAGCAGCTGTGCTGCTGCATGGCTCTTCCACAAGGACTTTGTTTTCCAGGGCAGCGTTGTGGCTGCTGTGTGCATCAGCCCTGTGCTTGCCAGTGCAGAGCAGACAAAGCAAGTACAGCAGAGCTTGAATCCTGATTGAGGCAGGAGAGGTCTCACGAATGGGGAACCGTTTGGGGTTGATAAAGTTTCATCAGAAAGATTTAATTCCTCGCTCTGGCACAGTGCTAGGGAGAGGCTCTAAGCTGGCCAAACCCCATGTCTCTGTTTCTTATCCAGCTGAACAAAACAGTGACACTTGTCTTCCCACGGGAAGGCTATTGAGACCTTTGGCTGAAAGTCATCTGCAAAGCATGGGTGTGAAACTGCTCATGTGCTGATATGTGAAGTTGGCTGTTTGGCCCTTAGCCAGAAGTGCACATAAGTCCCTTTGGAGGCAGCAGGACTTAAACATATGCTGGAGTTAAAGGATGTGCTGAAATGCTTTGTAAATGCAGGTCTTTGTGACTAATGATACTTATCTGGTAGGATGATTGTGATCATGATCTTGGATATTTCTGAGAATTCTTTGTCTTTCCCATTAAAAAAAAAAAAGTTTCTGTGGCTCTACACTTATTACAATGGTATTTTAATGAAGGGGTTTTTCGTATTTATAGTAAAGGCATGGCTTGTATGGGCTCAGGCTTTTATAGGTCTTCTTGAAGGGAGAATGGTAAAGGGGAATAAGAAATCTAATTGAAACACTGTCTGTTTGGGGGCTGAAAAGGAACCATTCCATTGCATAATAAGCAAAACTCACTCAGAAAAAAAGAACTTACTAGATATTACTAGAAGGAGGTTAAAAAGTTGATTATAGAAGCTGAGCTTTATAAATAAGAGTGAATTCTAAGCCAAGGTCTCTGAAATGCCAATTACAGTCACTTAAGTACATGGGGGCAAGCTGGGCTTTAGCTGGGAGAGTCAATGAGCAATTTCATAACGTGCTATATATCACGTTAAGAAGACATGATAAATTGCCTCTAATGGTATTGTGTGTATAAATGGGAGCTGGTTTTGCTCTGCGTTCAGTTCTGGTGATTGGGTGGTACACCTGGAAAGACTTGTATTTTAATGGGCCCTTTTTAGCACTTTTGCACCTCGTATGTTCTGGATTATATATGATTGATGGCCTTGAATGTATGGGAAGGAAAGATATGTAGATCTTAATGCTTTTAAACCATTTGTTTTCCAGTCTCTCTAAAAGGCCTCTCTGTTTTCTGGGTAATGGTTTATACTTCTCAAGTAAACAGAGGTACGGTTCTGGGACTTTGGCTTTTAACACTATAAATCCAGTGGGTTTTTATAGGAGGGTCATTCAGTTTACAGTGCACTTAAGAAAAGATAGCTGTTTTCATACTATTCATTAAAGACAAATAAGTAGGTGGCTTGGTGGATAATTTGATGCATGAAGTAGATTTTTAAAAAACACAAAACCAGAGTTTGCTGGGCATTCATTTAGTTCACATTTCATGTGATGAGTAAAATCTCAGTCTGCCCTGGGTCACATGAATGTCTTCACAGTCAGAACCTTTCTGACTTCCCCTTTCTCTGGCTGGATGCCATCCATGCTTACTTTGCCCAAAGGGGTTGCTGCTGTTGAGCAGCATTAAATCATTCTCCTCTCCCCGTCTAACCTAGGGAGAGACAGACCCAAACTGGAAACCAAACCCAAGCTTTCCACGTGGGAATGCAGCCATTGGCTGTGGGCTGGCCTGGCTGTGGGGTTTCTTCTGTGCCCCCCACAGGGATGGGAAGAGGGGACTCTGGGATTAGTTAGCCTTGATCCCTGGGCAGGATTAGTGTTAAGCTGTTGCTTGTTTTCAAGCATCCACATGAGCTTAAAGCCCAGTGAATCTCCTGCATGTTTCCTGTGTGTGCAAAATCTGGTTCTTCTGAAAGGGAACCTCTTAACACTGGCTGGAGCAGAGCATGGTGCTTAAGTGCTGGGGTGGGCATCTCCTGCAGCTCCTTCCATGGGAAGGTCCTGAGACCTTTTTCCCTTCAAATCCTTAGGCAGATTTTGAGCTGTGTTAGCAGGAGAAGTACAAGCTAACTTGTACTGCCATGTGGTTTTATTAATGCTTTGGTGTTGAAAGGCAAGTGCATTAACCCCTGCTGCCCCATGCTTTAATATATTTCTAGTCACCACTCTTTCCCTGTGCTTTGTCATTAGTACCTGAATTTTTCAGTTTGTGTCTTTTTCAGACTTCTGCTGATCCTCAGCATTCTCTGTAAAGCAGTGCCTCCTCTTAGCTGGATTGCTGCTTTCTATTTGTAAAATGAAACAAGAAGCGAGTAAATCATGTAGCATTTCTTACCTGTGCTGTTGTTTGTTGGCCTAGGACTGAAAGTGCACAGATGAGGTGAAAAGATCAGAGCTTCCATCACTGTCTTAAGCATTTAATGTATGTGTTGCTCAGGAGCTGGACTGATATGCTGTAGAATAATAAAGTATAGCTTAGCCTTTATTTCTCAGTTTCATGTCCCTATGTCTTTCACTGTCAAATGGAAAGTTCAGCTGGGGAAAGAGATTAGATGACTTTACAGTGCTTTTGCATTCTAAATGCTTGCTTGTTAAAACTAAATTTCTGACTAATTGCACTAAGGTAATTTGCACCTACCTCCAACAGCTTCTTGTATTTAGTTCCCATTCTTTGCAGGTATTTAATAAAAAATTAATAAAATGAGCTGCTGTGTGTTAGATATGGTGGGTCAGGGTCATGGAGGCAGGTGGGTGTCCAGTGAGTGCCACCAGGAGTTACGTGCCTCTGCAGCATCGTGACCTGATCCCACTGCACAAACCCACTGCAAGAGGCAGCCCCCGTTCCCAGTATTAACAATGTCACCAGGCAAGAGGGAGAAATGAGGAGCCCCACGTTATGAAGGACATAACTGAATTACTTTCTCAGACGTGTGTCGGAGCAAGGAGCAAAACCCAGTTCTCCAAACCCAGAGGCAGTGCTGTGAGCACAAGACCAGTTTTTCTGGTGGCAGAGGGAAGCTGGATTTTGTGCCAACTTGTGAAATTATTTGTTGAAAACATCTTTTAAGATACCATATGTGTATAGAGTCTGTATTAATTTGAAACTGAGGTTACTAAACCACTAGAGTCACATGAATAGAAATTAAGGTGTGCAGAGGATGTACTCTACCAGTTTTTTGCTTTCATTATATTTATATTTAAAGTGCAATTCAATACCTGGCTGTGTTTAACTGCAAAGTATAGATGCCCAACTTAGCTTTCTACTGTAGTACAAAGCAATTAAATGCTTGGAGAAATGCAAAAGAGAAAAAGAAAGTTAACTTTTGTAGCTTGATAGCTACAAAAAAAGTTATTACTATTGATAATGCTTTGGAAATAAAAGTCAAATTTATTACTTCAAGGTTGAAATATTCCTGTTGCATAAGACAGCGCAGCTGGGGTTTCTCTAGTATATCTTTTTTTTTTTCATGTTTCTTAGTATGCTGATGCAATGGAGAAATATTTTTCTGCAAATTAAATTATATCAGTTCTTTGTAATATAGATAGTGATCATTGCAAAAGTAAAAAAAAAATTGCTACAATGAAAACTTAATTAAAAAAAGGTCTGCAGAGTACTCTTAACTGGGAAAAAAAATGTTGCACAGCCCTTTTTGTGTGCAAAAGGGTTTCCTTTCATGAAAAATAACAGACATTTGAAGAAGCAAATAGTGGAAGTGCATTTGAAATAGCAGTTATTGTCTCTTGGGCTGTTTTGGGGAATTTTGTTTGGTTGGTTTTGTAAGGATTTGAGACTTCACTGGAGTACTACTACATCTTTAATGAAAATGGTTGCAAAAAGGTACAATAAATTTTGTTCTAAATATTGTTCTTTAGATGCTCACGTTGACTTTAGTAGGTAAAAAGCTGGATGGAAAGGTTTTGAATAATCTAAACTCTCTCAATATAAATATTTTAAATGATAGATGCTTTAGCCAAATGTTCATACAGACTGTAGTCATATTCAACAGTGTAGCTGATTGTGAGATACCTGGCAATTAAATCCTGCTTGTGGACTTTTTAGTGCAAAAATTCTCCTTTATCCTACCCCAAGTATTTTGAGATCAATATGCTTGCACTTTTTTCCAAAATGAGGTATCTAACCTATTTAGTATTTAGGTAAGATCTCTCATTTGCTTTTGGCAATTTATCCTCAACATCCCTGTGTTCAGGGGTATTGTTAATGTCATCTCAGTTAGGGTTTAAGCACAGTTTGGATGTTGCCTATCCTGGATTTCATAGGCACACATGAGCATCCTCTGCCTGCCCAAAAACCTCCATGTGGAAAATAGGATAATGGTTGTCTTTATGGCCTTGAACCTCAACCTCCTGAGTCCAGAAGAGACTGACAGTGTGTAAGGAGGGCTGAGAAACATCAGGCTAATGTGGGCTTGATGTTTCTCAGAGCCCAGCAGTGTGGGCTGCTGAAGATCAGGTAAAAGCAATCCAGAGTGACCTCCCCAGGGTCAGGCTGTGCCTCGCCTCCAGAGACAGGAGCTGAACGCAGCTCTCTTAAGTGCCTCAACTGCACTAAGTAAATCAGTTATTTTTTTTTTTTCCATAATATGTTTAAACACGTATTCTGTACCACAGTTAAGCACAGTGAGAAATCTTACCTCTTTAGGAAAGGAAAAAAAACCCTAGGAGCTAGCTTAGGAAGGGGAAAGAAGCAAGGCAGACAACTTGCAATCCAGCCCTCATATGAAAGTTGCCCCAGGCAATTTTGTTATGTCCAGAGAAGCATATGATATTCATTGCATGGGCCCATCATTAATGCTGACTCTCTGGGAACCTGTCTTATGTTGTTTCCACTTGGGACAGGTTAACTAGAAAATTGATCCGATTTTATTAGAGAGTCATTTTCTTTGCTGTCTGGCAGTGGTCTCTGAAAAGATGTTTTGGCTTTTTAACACTTGGCGATTGCTCTAATAGGATCTCAGAAGTCCAATGCCCAAACTGAGTCTCACACACAAAACTACTTTCTTTTTGACACTATGGACAGCTTAAAATAGAACTCAAAGAATCAGCCCCCATTTATGCTGCAGGTGGAGCCACTGTTTTTATTCACATCCTTTTAATTAAACATAAAATACATTTACATTTACAGAGAGTTAAAACCACCTTTTTTTAATATACATTTAACTGTAAACAAATGGTGACATTTAGTGTATGGTTCATGATTTCTCACAGTTGGCCACTTTGCTGAGCCTTTGATGCAATCACCCTTTTCAGTGGCAGTAAATACTCTCTTATTCTCAGTGCTTTCTCTGCCTGGATGGGACCTGTCTTGCATCCAGACTGAACAAGTTTTGAACAAAAAATAAAAATAAAAATAAATTTAAAAAGAAATCCCACCACTCTTCTAGTTTGGGGGAGTAAGGCCTGTGTGTAATAAAGAAGCAACTTTATTTTGCTTAAAGGTTTTTTTGAAAATTCCCACTTAGCTGCCTATTGATCAAAGGATAGTGGTTTAGTCAGTCTGATGGCTTAGAGGGATAAGATCTGTGAGAAAGAATCTTGCCTCTGACTGACTTTATTGTGTAGGCAGTAGGGGATTCCTTCTAGTGGGATTAAAAAAAAAAAAAGAAACATAAAATTTGTCTTTTAGAGAAGCGATAGTGAGAAACAGATTTTAGGACAGAACAGGTAGAGGTGGAGATTGTAAAAACATTCTCAGAACATGTTTCTTTAAAATTATCTGCCAACAAACCTTTGTAGCAGCAACCTGATATTCCTCCAGCCCAGCAGCTGGGCCAGGTGTTCATTAGTGATGTGAGTAGAGGCCACCATCCATGGGGGTGTCCGGATGGAGCCCAGGCTGAGATCCCTCTTAGGATGTGGGGTGGGTTCATGTGAAAGTTCTGGCCCAGGATGGAAACTTGCAGCCTGTAGCTGTTGGTCCTGGTGGTTCAGCAGGATGGAGGGAAGTGCCCAGGACACTGAGTGAAGGGAATGGGCAGGATGCTCTGTGCCTGCTACGGGTGTGCTGAGCAGAGCACAGGGGTGATGTGCTGAGCAGGGAGCCCTGACATGTTCTTCCAGTCACCCATGGGACCTTCAGGGGATTAATGAACAAAAAAAAGGCGGGGGAACAGTAAGAATGGTATCCCTTAACACAGGTGCCCTCGCCCATTGACTGCCCTTTTAGGTTGAGTTAGTTTGAGAATTCAGAGCTCAGATCCCTGTTGCAAAGCTTTGTGCTGAGCTGTGGCTTATGGTCTACCTTAAATAATGACAAAGGGGTGTGGTTGTATTTTGATTAACTAATTAAATAAATTTAAATCAGATTCAAACAGATTGCACGTTTCTAGCTTCAAATTTTGCACCAGTTGAACTTGGATCTAATTTTTGATAACTAAAGGCAGCATCTTGATTTTCAGAAACTTCCTTGGGGAATGGTCTTAGAACTGTCTTTTCTGCCTTAAGTCCCTCTCTGGCTGCACAGAAATCTGGCAAAGATCCCGCAAATGTGTGAGGTTTCATTTCTTTTCAAAAATTTTTATGTTTTTCTCTCTTAATTTGAGATTGGCTCTAGAAGAAACAAATCAATTTTTGATTCACAATAGTTGGGACATGACAAAGACTTTGTATCATGTAAAGTGCTAAATCAGATGCTACACTAATTTCTCCAAGACTTAAGTTTGAACATATGACAGCATATCTGAACAAATTAATTTGTAAAGGTGATGGGCCAGCATTTTGAGCCACTCTGTGTCTCTGAGTCCAGCCTCTCTTGTACTGGGGAGGCACCTGAGTAGAGCTCCGGATGACCTGGAGACAGACAGTGCACTGCATGAGCAAGCCAGGCTCAGGGGAAGCTCTGGCTGCAGCTCCCCAAGGGACTGTGCTGATGTTATTCTGAAGTGTAAAATTACGCTGTATAACAATCATGTCCTGAAATAATTTGAATTAACACTGTTTTAAAGAGTTGAGCATTATAATTTATATTTACCACAGAAGTTTTTTCCCTCTTGCAAATTATGCTAAATGTTTCCCAGGTTGCAGGACACATTGGTGATGTTATTTTCTTGGTTTGTTTAATTACTGTCTCAAAGCATAGGACATGCACATCACCTCCCATAATTCAAGATGTGTCGTAAGCAGTTGTTTAGCTAAATTTCCCTCTTTGGTTGATTGACGTGTTTTGGTTTGTTCTGTTTTTAAGAATAAGGAAAGCTATAATGTATGTGGACATTATAATCACTGTCTATTTGTCCTTTCTGTCTACCACCTCACTTCAACCCTTTGAATATTCTTAATCTATTTTATGAAAGACTCCAGCACTTTACTTGCCCTTGAGCATGTAGCATACCTTCATAGTAAAGGTATCTGAATGACCCTGTGGAGATCCTTTCTGTGACTTCTCTTTTGCAATCCCATCTGCACTCTCGCAGAATATGGCCAGAAATGGAAAATATCAGCAGTGTGGTGGTGACCTGCAGCTTCTGTGTGGTACAGAGCCGGCCAGAGTGGGCTATAAAATATGAATCTGTGTTTCAGGTGGCTCTCTCTCCCTCTTCCTATTTTGTCAGTTTACTTGAAAATATTAATTTATGTGCATCAAGACAATGCAGTACTATAGGCAGGGCTTCCAGTCAGTCTTATGTGGCAGTCAGCACCAGAATTTTAGCTTTTTATTCCTCTAGGCATGCAGCTCACTGTGCAGCATTACTTTCCCACTGCCGTTATCCATTAGCTTAAGACTTTCATAACCCAGGAGGACACTTAAATCTCTCTTCAATCATTATGCCTCTGAACACTTTCCCCTAATGTCTTGGCTTTCTTTTGGAATCTTTTGTCTTACAATTTTCATCCTGCATTTACCTGCATTGAATTGCATTTGCCATTGTACAAGAATTTTCCTGAGTTGCTGTAACCCTGTTCATTCTTGATGGTTAAGATGGTGCTCTGTGGGGAGACAGAGAGGTAAGTGCTGTGCTCCTCAGCCATCTGCCAGATGCAGAGAAGGCTGAATGTGGGCCACCTCAGCTTTCCAAGGGTCCCTGTGTGTGTCTCAATTCAATACATGTGGGGATCTGCCAAAGCTTTGGTACCTGAGTGCTGCCAAGCCACACTCGCCTTCATTTTTGTGTCCTGCCACCACAGACTGTCTCACTCCTTAGTGAGGGAGCGATTGCTGTGGCAGGAACCAGCCTGGACATGGACAGGTCCAGCAGGAAAGGGAACCAGTGAGGGCAGTGCCAGCAGGGCACTGGGAGCAGCTGCACCACGGGGCTCTGCCCTAGCTCCCCAGCACAGATGTTGACCCGACAACACGTTCAGAAATTGTCATTAAAGTCATGTGGATTTGCTTATGCATAATCTTTTTTTAAAGCAACAAAACAGTTTGTGCTGTCTGCAGGACTCATAGGAGCCAGCTATTTCAGAGTGTTATTTACTTTTGTGATGTTTATCTTTCGCCCACTGGTGGGTGTGAGCATCACTGGTTTTAGTGTGCAAAGCAACGACCTAGGACTATTTTTACATCAGACTTTTTTTGCCATTTTAGTTTACACAGACTTGTCTTTTAAGGATCTCTCGGACCTAAAAAAACAATGTAGTATAATCTGATGCTTTACAGTTAAGAAGAGGAAATTAAAACACTATGTTTTTCATTTCAGAATTAAGTACTGTGGGAAGTAACCAATGAATGTAGCTATTTCAGGCATAAAGTATGAATGATTTTAAGGCTTTCATGCCAATCACTTTTCTCTCCCATTTTTGATTAATGAGGCAATGTAAAAATAGAATAAACCTGGCATTTTATATCAGGGATGAATTAAATGAAAACCTAACAATTCAGAGTAACTTACTCATCTCTCTGTAAGTGTGGCTATTACTTGACATATTGTTTATATATATATCACCCATTTCCTATGATTTACTTTTAATTGTTCAGCTTAAAATTATTTTCTTCTTCCTCTCCCCTCAGCCAGGTAAAGGGTTCCTATTGACTGTAATTCACTGAGAAAGGTGTTTCACCTGGGTAAAACCTAAAATTCTTGCACAGCCACGCCTTTATCTTCTTAGATGAATGGGATTTTATTTGCATCTTTTTTTAATTAAAAAGTAAATTGATACTCATTAAAAGCTCATTTACTTCCTGACCCCTTATTTGAAGGACACCTGACTGTGAGATCTTTAAATATACAAGTGTCCTAAGAAACTTAAATGCTATGCATAAGGATAAAGACATCCTTAGCTAATATGACTTTGCCTCTGACCTGCAGAGTAGAAAGTCAGAATCGAGTTCTTTGTCTGGTGGAGCACTGGCAGCCAGCCTTGAAATTGGAAGGATGTGCTTGCTGAGTGAAAGTTCCTTGTGTATTGTGCTGTTTACCTAAGGGTTATATCCAAGACACTCTCTGAACAGCTTGGCTGATTATTGAAAAACGCCTTATAGTAACTTCCAGCCTAAGTTGATCGATATTAGTGCACAGCTTTACATGGGAAGGAGGGAGCTATTTAAACATTGAGAGCCTCCGGGATAACTGCGAATGAAAAAATAATGCAGAACAAATATGTTGAAGGATTCAGGAGAGAAGACTATCTTGTTTCTGTGCAGGGGAAAAAAAAAAAAAAAGTTGTTAAATTGCAGCAGAAAAACCATTTGAATTCACTATTAATAAAGTGAAGGTGGATTTTTCCCTAGGCCAAAAAGAGTGGGGGTAAAATCAAACCCAACAAAATGTAGTGCTCTTTAATGTAGAGAGAAGTTAAGAATCATCTAAACACATCCTCCCAGAGACAGCTTGCCTTCACTTCAAGTCTCTGAGCTGTTCTTGGTCTGTGGTCTGTACTAAGCTCCTACCCCTGCAGCTCTGGGCCCCAGCTTGGGCTTGCTCTCCCTCCTAAGGAGGCAAAATTCAAAGGTACTGACTTCTGTACCAGCAATACTAGAAAAAGGAAAACCTGATTTCTTTCAACATCTTAGAAGAACATGTAAGAATGTGGAGTGGAAGGTTCCTAGCACCTGATGATGCTTTTTTTCCCCCTCTTGAACGTGAAATAATTACAAACTAAAAGCTACAATGTTCATATCCTAAGAAACTGGAAGTCAAGATATACACCTTTGTCACTAATTTATTCTGACTTTCAGAAGAACCATAACATTCCCACGTCTGCATTCCCGATCTGTAAATGACAAGTCTTTGACTTTGTCAGTTCATAATGAAATCATCAGTTTCCCATGTTGCATTCACCTGATGGTTGATGAGATAGAGGAGGACACAAGAGGAGCTGGTGGGAAAAGCCTGACAGGAGGACAATAGCAGAAGGGAGGAAATGGGATTGCATCATGGAAAATGGGAAATAGGTTGATTTCTTTCACAGAGTAAGGAGAAAGATGAAAACTTATTTCCTGATGGAGGGACATGGGAAATAGACTAGCTTGCTGAAAGATCTTTGAACACTTGGAGTGAAAATAGTGATGTGCCTGTAAAGCCTTGTAAGGAAAAATCCATCCTGGTATGTGTGGTTAAAACAATGTAGGCAGAAAAGGCTTCAAGTACAGAGCCAAACAGGATGGAAACAGGATAGATTCCTTTAGTAGGTCAGTAGGTGTTAGCTTCCAAAATTTAAAGTTTGGAGTACTTGGCATCCTTTTTTATCAGTTGTTTGGCACGTGTGTGTTAAGGAGCAGACTGAACTTCCATCTGTGCTGAGGGCAAGATGGAAAAGTCATCAATGTGTAACTCACTGTTGCTTTAATTTTTTCTGCTCTATTTCAGCAGGTTTTTTGGCTGACAGGAGATTACTGGGGAAGAAGTGATGACTCTTAATATGAATGCTTTTAAAATATAATTCCAATATAAGATTGCTCACTGTGCCGTGCAGAAATGGCACTTCTGTAGGAAAGGTGGAGCTCTAAGAACAGTCATGGAACGTGTCCGACTGTTGTACCACGATGCAGGAGTTCTTTGGGGCCTCGGAAGGGGTGGTTCCAGTTCCTGACTGCACTAACCAACAACACTGACTGCTGCCCCTGACTTGGGAAACATATTTTAGGAAGTCTCACAAGTGCAGCACAGAACTGTAATTTTGCTTTGTGACTCATGCTAAGATACAGTCCTTGCGTGTCGTTTTGTCTGGGCACCTAATAAAGCTCAGGCCACACCTGTTTATGGATGCAGCAAAATGGCAGGGAACTTATTTTTATACCATTGATTCTGATGAATGCCACTTATAATCAACACCTCCATGAGGAACTGGCTTGTGTGCAGAAATGCTCTTTAATTGAAGGGTGCACTTCAGCAGCACAATGTGGTCCCAGCATGTTTATCTCATGAAAGCCAGAACCATTTCAGTTATAGAATATCAAATGCTTTGGATGGATCATATTTATGTTATGACTTCTGTGATCATATATATAGATAGATGACTTTCAAGATCGTTCTTGTTTGTGAAAAGTGAAATGTGATCACTTTAGAATGACAGAATTAATTCTGTGTAGGGACCATATGACAATTTTGGGAAGCATTCCCGTCCTACAGAATTGTACAAGTCACCACTCTTTTCTAGTGAGGCAGAGAAATGACTTGTAAGAAGCTGTTAGGTTAATTACTGTTTAGAAAAGGGTATTAAATTCTAAGAAGTGTACAGCACTCTGTTGACAGAATGATGGTTGCTGACAGATTAAAACAACAAAAATATTTTGAAAATGATCCCTCCCCTTTTTTTCAATAACACAGCAAATTGGACCTGTGAATTTTGACAATGGCTTTTGAGCTGGCAAAATTGAAATGTGCATCAAATCAAGCTGCATTTTAATGTATCAGTTTAAATTAAAAATTAGCAATTTAAAAAATCAGTGATAGAGATCTATGGAATGGTCACTTCTTTTTTTTTTCCCAGGCTGTAGCATTGAGCTTAGGGGGTGCTTGCAGCCTGTTTTGCCCAGAGCACCTTATTTTCAAACTGAGCTTTACTCAATTAGATCAACATCACGTTTTTAGTGCCCAGTGCTCACAAATGTGTCTTCAGACCTCTATTTACTCAATTACTGTTGTCAGCATTTTTGTCTAAACGTTTTGGTTGTTTTCTGGCAGAACAGTTTCCCTCCCAGCCACCCCACAGCAGCAGAGGTACGTGGAGTGCTTGCAGAGCACGCCGTGTGTGCACGCAGCACATCGTGGCCAACATAGAGCTTATGGTCATCAATCATTCGATTGTTCTTTAAACACTGTTTTAACAGGCATTCGTTGTATAAATGGATCAGGTTATTGACCTTTGCCAGCAATTGCTTGCTACATGTCATCATGGCTTAATGACATTATCAAGGAACATATTCTGTATTGTAGATACTTTAAAGGTCTCATGCATTGTCTCTCACTAGGACACATGGCTGGCTAAAGTATCTTGAATTAGCAAGTTATTTGATGTCATTATTAAAATATGCAGAGCATTTCCAGCTGCTTATGGAATAGGAGGGTGAAATACTTCTCTTTTCTACAAAAGCAAAGCCCAGGGAGAAGAGTTATTTCTCATATTGGAATACTTGTTTTGAAATCCTGCTTCTTTTTTCCTTTACAATTTAATCTTCTACCTAGAATAGAGTGGTGCAGACCTTTGAATCTCCTTTGAAAATTGTTTGACTGGTCTGCAGAGCTCCAGCTGCAACTCCTCCATTTCTAGGAATACTATAGATCTAATTGGCACAATTAAATCATTACAGCACATAATAGATGGAACTTCTGACTAAATCAACTATGTTTTTAATGATGATAAGAGTTTTTAAATTAGAATGGATACAGCATTCTTTATTTATTTCTATTATGTGGGAAGGTTGTTAACTGTAATGGCCGATCAACTTAAATGAGGGAAAGTAGCCAGTATTCTATAAATTCTCTCTTCTGGTTAAAATTTAAGGTGGTACTGAGTTTTCAAACCAGAAATTATGAAACTAAACTATTAATTGACTCTTTGTAAGTTTTTTCCAGTATACAGATCTACAGTGTCTTCTGTGGCTCCTCATGCCCCAGTCTTAAAGCTGATTTTCTGTCCAACAGAAAGAATACACATATCACACAAACTGGACTCTTGTAATTCTATTTTTTCCTTGACTGTTGCATTAAAATTCAGATTCTGCATGAATCAGAGTGTTCTTAAAAGCTTCAAAATTGGTATTCATCAATAAATCTTCATGCCATTGCTAGAAAATAATTAAGTAGCATTACTTTCATCTTTTTGTGGAGAGAGACTCAGGCATGTTGGTAGCCTAGATATGGCAAAAATTCAGATGTTACCCTTCTGTTCTGTAGTTGTTCCTCTTTTAATCCAAAAAGACCTTTTTTGTACCATGTAAGGATCTTGCTGTTGTAGTAATTAGTCCAACATAGTCTTGGTCTTTGCTTTACACCTGCTGGTTGTCTGAGACCTTGTGCTTCAATATCCCAGATTCACTCCCTACATTGTGTTCATGTTCCAGTCAGTTCTTTTAACTTTTGTCTTGTTTTCCTGTCCACTGCCATAGCAAAGTATCTTCTCATGTCTTTTAATTTTAATGGTGCTTATTACAAATTTTCCTGATGCTTATTAACAGCTTTCCAGTGAAAAGGTGGAATGTAAAGCACAATTATGGTCTCATAGAAAAGTGGGAGTAAGGTCATAATAGTGAATTCTTACCCTTCCTTCTGACTTCTAGTTACATCCTTCTTTTGTCAGCTTCTGAGCTGAAAAAAAAAAAAAAAAAGTAATAAGACTTTTTATTCTTGGACAGATTGTAGAGATCTCTGTATTAATAGCTACCCCACATTTTCATAGATTTTAAGATTTAGGAGGGGAACAATAAGTATTTGTCAAGGTGTTCTGCACTGAGGCCATAGAAATTTAACAGTTAATTTTGGAATAGAGAAAGTATTCCTTCCACAGACTGTAAACCAAGTGTAACTTCAAGGAGGTGGGGGAGACAACAAGCAGGTATAAAACTGGTGCAGGGGAGGAGAATCAGGACATAAAAGCACTATTTGAGAGTTTCTTCTAAGTAAATCTCCTCACAGCAGTCCCCAGTTCTTTTTCGCCAGGGTTATATTTGATTGCTGGCTTTGACAGCTCACTGCTGGCAGTAGGTTTCAAAAATGTCTAATCCAGCTGGATTGTTCTGTCTTCACATTTCCTTCCTACATCAAGAGAGTATACTATTACCAAAAAAAAAAAAAAAAGGAGAAAGAAACAAGGAAACAAGGAGACAGAAAAAACCCTGGTTGCTTCCATTATGGGATTTAAGATAAAACAGAAAATATAAACTTAATAATTAAAGCCATGAAGGCTGTGGTGGTGTTTTGTTTTGTTTGGGGGGCAGGAGGAGAGAAAGCAAAAGCTCACAACGCATTCTTAACATCTTCAAGATAGATTCAGAGCTGTGATTTCAGCCCCGAGACCTAACAAACATTGCATACAGAGTGCAGTAAATGCAGTATTCATAAATGTATATGCTCTTTGTGACTTCATGTCAGCAGGGTTCTGTAGACCCTCATTTGTATCAAATAAACTTCAAATGGTAAAGAATACGTGCCAGCCAGGGATGAGCATCACTTTGAATTGTTCCTTGTGTATCATAGCTGAAATGGGAAACATGGCTGGCTTCCTGTTTGTCAGGAGTGAAAAACAGGCACATCTTCTGTAATTATTAGTAATAGTGTCAATTTAATAAATTATTCACTCATGACAACAAGATTTACATTCTGTTTGCTGATAGCTTGTGGGGGATAGTGTTTGCTTTAGGAAGGTAAAGCCTGACAGGAATGCAGTGTACATTGTAAATCCCTGTGTCACACCTGCTCTGAAATAGTGAAGACAAGTGGTGGTGCTAACTTGTTTCTTACTGTACCTTCCTCGTCCCGTGTGGATGATACTGTCATGGGCTCACTAGATTTTCTGCTATCACTTAGCCATCTGGGACTAGACATTTAGAAATTCAGCTAACACAAAGGTTCATGGTTGTGCCTGAGATTTCTGTGGACTGTGAAAAAATTATTATCCCTGGTGTATCAATGGACAAGAGAAGTCAGGTCAGAGATTGTAGGAGTGGGATGAGGTGATGAGTTGTTCATGATCAGCTCCTTTCAGTCATGGCAGCATGGGAGAAAGTGCAGAAATGCTTGAGTAAAAATTTAACAGGTGAATGCTATCTGAGCTGAGAGAGGAATTAATATGCTGATAGCAAATGGGAGAAGTCAGACCTTGAAGGGATTGGCTACAGAAGGAATGTAGCTATTGTTTCATGTGCTGAACTGGGGAGAGACAGTGGCATGAAAGAAAAAGACCAGTATGCTACTAGAAAACAGTGTTTGTAGCAATGTTCTACATTACTGTAGATGGTACCTAATTTTTTTGTCAAGGCTAAAATAAAAGTATGTGACAATATAAATAAAGGGTGAGAAGAAGGTTTTAGGAAGGGGAGAGCTGGGACCAGTCTGTTTCCTGTTGTCATGCAGAAAGATCAGAGAGCTTGCCCAAAAAGCAAGGACTAAAAAAAAAGAACTGAGTAAAAAAAGATGTTGAGGCTGGGTAGAAAGGAAAACAATCGTGTTGCATGTCATGAGAATAGATGGTGTGGAAACATGTTGGGGGACAAGGAATTGCTGTGTTCTGTTGGATTTGGGTTGAAGGCTAAGCAGTGAGAGAGATGGGAGAGGAAATGGCAGCATAGCAGAGAGGGAAATCTGTCCCTTATTAAATAGTAACTGAGTTGGTGCATGAGATTTTCCAGCCGTAAATCAACTGCAGATCTGTGGGGAGGAAAGGAACCAAAGCCAGGGCCTTACACAGCCCTCACAGAGAGGGCAGGATCCTGGGTGCAGAGGGAAGAGGAGATTTCAAGAGGGGAAGCCTGACCAGTTGTGTCAAAGGCACGTTGTGAGGTTCCCTCATCCACCAGCTCCTCATCTGGGAAGTTTCCCTATCCCTCCATCCATCCTTGTGTTAAGCTGGTCAGGAGAAGCAAACCTACACTGCTTTGGGCTGGGATTGTTTTCAAAACACTGCTTACCTCCTAGATTGTCTCTGTGTTAGGGGCTTTCTAAGAGAAACCCCCAAGGCTGTTGTGGTAGTTTGAAGTTGAACAAGAGGCACCAAAAAATTCTGATTTTTTTTTTGTAAGGTGTCCTGGTAACAGCAGCTAAGCAGCATGAGGGCATTTGCTTGCTTCAGTGGAATTCTAGTAGAAACATTATTTACCCCTGTTTTACAGATAGAGTTAATAGGATAAAAGAAATAAGGTGACTTGCCAAAAAATCAAACAAGAGATCTGTGATCAGCTTCTAGTCCCTTGCTTGTAAGTACTCTGCTTTATTTCTTTTTAATTCAAAAGCAATTAAAGCATTGAAAAGAAATAAAATAGAAATTAAATAAACCCCAGCACATCTTCAGCAATTCCTCTGCTAAAACTTGTGATGAAGTGTGAAAGAGGTTGAAGCTTTCTTCCTTGATAATACATTAAATAATTATTAAATTTTTATTTTACCTTAAGTAGGAATAATATTTGATTGTCATTTAAACCAGTTCTTTAGAATCCCATAGTTTTACTCAAAATAATCCAAGAACATTTAATAAGTCTTAAAATATTCATAACACACGGAGATCATTACTCTTGAGACCTTTGTACAAAGCAGTGAAGTGTGGTAGACATATGGCAGAAACCTCTTAATTTCTTATTTCTTGCTATGATTATATGAAAGAAAGGAAAATTCTCTGTTCTTTTCCCCATTGCAATCTGCATGCCATTGTTTTATCTGTTGTGGGCCAAAGTCATCTCACACACATGTTCACTGAAGAACATGGAGTTAATCAGGATTGAATTTAGCTCAGTAAATATATGCACAATAATGATAAATTGTTTCAGTTTTCTGTACAGTATTTCAGATAACAAAAAAGAAGAAATAATTTATTTCTGTATCCCACATGATGTTAACAGCCCAAACTGTGTTGCATGACAGATGCTGGTACCTACCTTTTATATTATTGATAATTATCTAAAGTCGTTAATTGCTGTGGCATTGAGTATAAAGAAAAAAATCAAACAACAATTGGTATGTCCTGCACTGGAAATGTATCCTAAATATCAGAAACCCTTGTCACAGTACTTACTGTATGAAGAGAGGATGAACAATTTTGTTTTAATTATATTTCAATGTGATTGTCTAAAGTCAAGTGGAACCTCCATGGATTAAATCTAAAATAAAACTGTGATTACAATGTATGGTCATAATCCCCAGATCTGTTATGTTGAAATGACAGTATAATGAGTAGAAGTTAAAATGTCCTCTGCTTTCAAATCCTCATGGTTGTCATTTGATTAAATAATAGTGCATTCTGTTTGATGTCTTGGCTTTATTATTCAGAAGCACTTCAGTATATGTGTCCTACCTTTGTATTATGTGCTCCTGGCAACCAGGTATCCATATAGGTTCTTATTTACACACCTGCAACAGATACACTGTACGTTTAGCTTGCCTGTGTGCTGCTTGAATATGAAATTTTAATTATTCCTCTTAATTATGGTGCTTTCACCAAAAAGAGGGAAATCATTGGTCAGGTACAAAAAGAAACTGCTTGGTATTTGAAGGAATTTGATAATTTTGTTGTAGTTCGTAGCTTGGCAGGTGGTAATAATGCTATGCCAGCACTGTCAAAATATGAAAATTAAAGTGACGATGGGTTTTAATGAAATCCATTTGACAAATATAATTAAGGTGTTTTAATATGAAGCCCTGTAATAAAGACTACCGGTGGACTCCCTGAGGTCCTGACTAATTGTGTAGATTGCTTTTAAGCTTTGAATAGTTTTATTGGATAATGAACTGTTAAGAAGTGTTAGATCTTTCTTAAGCAGAATTTGGTTTGAAAAAGAAGAGGAGAGACAGGCCTGAGGTGTGGCATTTTAAACATAATTAGAAGAGAGATTTAAGTTAACATCTTTGATCTTGCTGTCAGTTTTTGATTAGAGCTGTAAATGCTTTAATCAAGTGCAGTGTAGTCATTACATTTCTAACTGTTTTTAAACTGCGAAATTACTGAGACACTGACATCGGTTTAACACTTCTTGAGAATTTCCAGCAAAGTTATGTTTGTAAACTGAGTGTTTGCATTAAATTGTCATACTGCAATAATTTACCAATTCAGTAGATCATGGGATAATTATATTTTGGAGCTCAAATAATCTAAAACCCACTTATTAGATTAAATATAATGTTCTGTAGTTGAGGACAGTGGGCCACTTCAGATTTCATTTTTAAAATGATTTCTAATCTTTTTTTTTTCAATTAAAATGGTATTCAAACCAGTGGTTGTAATGAAAATGAATATATAAGAAGCTAAGTGCAGTATTTAAATGCCTTCCATAGAAAAATGATTCTTTTAATGTTACAAACGGTGTTTGACCAATGTGGATTCCTTCATACCCATTTTAGAATCAGGGAAGCGGGCACAAGTACTTAGCAGGGGTACAGTAGTCTCTGAGCCAGTAATACAATTCTGTTCTCTCAAATTCCTATCTTGCAACATTAAAGATTGCTTGAAGAAATTTCAGAAAGATCAATTTATTAATTTTTTTTACTGGCATCCAAACCAGCACTAAAATGTGAAAATGGCCACGGGCTCAGGTCTGTAACATCAGTGAGGATTCAGAGGGCTGAATGGTACCTGCCCATAGGTGGCATGACTTCCATTTCAAATACAGAACACAGCAGTCCGGGGTCCATTCTCAGATCTGACCTTGCCTCCCTGTGTTCTTGATCTTTGAGCATGATGGAAAATCCAGTTACTTGTCTCTTTACTGTATGGGTTAAGGGCTGCTAGGCATAATGTTTTACTCATGTTTGTCTTCTAGAAATGAAGAAATAAGATACAGCAAAAAAACCTGTACTAAATTCATCCTGTCTGCAGCATATAGACCATGCACACAAATAAACTCTAACAGTGGCCTGCCAACAAGTACCACAAATTTGTTAATGACGTCCCACAGCAGACCACCTGTGCCTTTGGCAGCATGTCCTGCATGCTGACAAGTCTGGCAGACCAGGAGAGAGGGGAGATGTCACCCAAACCTGGGACGTCCCCACAGAGACCGTTCAGCTGCCAGCGCTTCTTCACGGCACCTCCAGTGCCCATGTCTGTGCTGGCTGCCCTTCAAGTAGCACCCAAGAGCAAGAAGCAGCCTCTCTGGTAACCCAGATCCAAATCTTTGGGACCCAAAGATCATGCCCAGTAGCTGGGATGGCACTTGGAGCACTCCAGGCAGCTGCTTTGGGAGAATCCCAGCAAAAGCTGCTGCCCATGCAGTAAACTGCTTTGTTCTGGAGCAGTTTGGTTTTAGAAATCTCCAGGCCTGCCCTAAGTCAAATCATCCTGGGGTAGTCTAATGTATAGATGCCAAAAGTATTGATAAGTGTTGCTGGGTTGCTCCATCAGAAGAAATCACACTTGTCATCTTAGGCACTTACTGAAAGATAAGGTTTTTCAACAATTTTTCCTAGCAGGGATCCCTTAGAAACAAATTGTGTCTATATGCAATAAAGGTCCCATAAAAGTCAACCTCTGAAACACCATCTGAAGAGCTTAACTTGATCCTTAAAATATGAGTCTGCTCTGAGGAGTGCTGTAAAAATTCTATTATGGGATAGTCTATTTTTCCATCTCAGCAATTTCCAGAAGAAATATCTTTGTTTAACAAGTATAAGAGCAGAGACTTTTTAATTTTACATATATATACACACGTATATATACACATAGTCCTGCAAATTCAGCCAGGATTTTAAAATCAGTCTGGATTCTTTCCCTTTTGTATAGCTCCTGATAACACTGATTTGCCAGGCCATTGAGTATATTTCATTGTTCCCTCTGAACCCTTGCTGTGGGTTTAGTGAGGGAGTGGTTTTCTCAGCATTGCTCTGTGTGTAATCAAAGGCAACATTGCAGATGGAAATAACTAGCACTTAGCTCATGTGTGTGAAAAAGCAGCAGAATCCATAGCTGCATTAGTCCTGCAGGGTAAAAAAAAAAAAGAAAACAAACAAATAAAACAAAGGAAAAATGGCTTGAGATGGGAAGGTGTAAGTGGAGGAAGACTGGAGTCTGTAAGGAGTGTGCTGGGTAAGGAGCACAGAGATGTTTATCTTGATGTTTTGTCCTTTAGGTGCAGGTTTTTTAATTGCTGTATATTTCAAATGAACACAGATTCTAACTGATGAGTATAAATATCACAATGTAGATAACCAAGATTCAAAATGTAATAAAATGCACAATCTACTAAACTTCATCACCAAACAAAAATACAGGCAAGTGAGCATTTCCTAGAGATCCCTCCAGAGAATAAAATTCTGGGATAGAGCTGGAACTTGAACTGAGACAGCCCAATGAGCTACAGACTGTCCCTTCCCTCTGTCCCTTGTCCCTCCACTTCCAAGTAGCTGCTTCAGATCGCCAGAGTCCTGGTAGAAGAAACATCATTCTCTGCAAGCAAAACTGTTGTGCATTGCACATCACGTGGTTTTCTAGTTGTAAATTACCCAATTAATAAACTAACATTGTCTTGAAAGGGGTTTTTCCTCTCCAAATTGCCACCTCTCTAAAGAGATAATGCAATTTCAAGGGAAACTAAAGCTTCATTAGTAATTTGGTACTCATTTTTCTTCCTTTTAAAAGGTGGTTTTTTTAGGATTGGTAGAAACCTTGAACAATAACCTTCCTCAGCATTCTCTTTATTATTATTTTTTAAACTTTGATACTTTCATCCTCCAACTTTGCAATGCATTTCGTTTTATGACATTTAGATTTTGAGAGATTTAATTTGTGAAAAAAATGGGAAACATTGAAAGGATGAGCTAATTAATGTTTCCTCAGCCTATCCAAGATACCCTGTGGTGTTAGAATTTTGCCCCATTTGTAATTTATGCCTATTGAACCTTTGTTTTGTCATCTATTACTGACTTCTAGGCTTCTGCTTGCACTTACTGGCTGTAACAAGCATTTCATTTCATACGGAGAAAAAATGGTTTCGGTTTCAGTTACTTTTTTACTGTACCCGAAAAAGGGAATGGGATTTGCAAATGATAAATGGGGAAGTTGACTAGCTAACTAATAAAGATTTGTCTTAATCAAGTATGATTTGTCAGAACAGGAGCGCACTGGGGTCAGGGCACACGCAATGAATAATACAGCATTCACTGGAGAGAAGGACCAGGCAAAAGGCCTCATAAATATGCCGCGATTACCCACTGCTAATTCGTATTCAAAGAGTGAGTTGCACTGAAGCCAGCTCCGAGGTTGCTGAGCTGTTCACCTGCTTTGTGGGCTTTACCATGTTTTAGAAAGTTTATATATATGGGGTTTTTTTAATATACTCACGCTGTTTACAGAATACTTTCTTTATGCACAGACGACTGCACTGGTCAATGAGTTTAAGCATTATTTATTAATCGTCTTCTAGGTTTGTTTTATTTTTCTAATGTCTGGGTGCTATTTTATTTCTGTTTTTCATTGTTTAAATATGAATGTGAATACAGCAGGAGATAGTTCCATTCACATTTAAAATGAATTTCTGAACAGTGCAAGAAAGGTTAAAACACTCTTTAGCTCCATGGAAATATTAAAGATCAAACAGGCATAGACTTCTTGTTTATGTTGCCAGCTTTCCTGGCTTTCTAATTGGCCTGTAGTTTCAAGATAAATCTGGTACATCAGGATGTTGGGAGAAACCTGAACAAACCCAAATGTAATTTTATTTGGCTCTGGCTTTACTTTCTGATGTTGACTTTGCTTTTTGCTTCAAGGAGCACTTTCTCAAATTGAAACAGCTGAAGGATATATTCTTCTCATAGGTCTTCTGATGTCCAGAGGAGACATTGCAAAACATTCTTGTTACTATTGAGAAGTTTAAGCCACATAAATGGGTCATAAAGAATCAGTTTGAAACAGAAATAATAAATTGTTCCAGTGCTTACCGATATAACTAGCGGTCTTTGTTCTTCATCACTGTACTACCTAAATGTCATATACTGTGGGTTTGTGTAGTTAAATGAGATTGAAAAAAATTCTCACTCCACTCTTCAAATGTAAAACATATTTCAGAATTTCAAACCATTTTTTTCTCTTTTGAAAACCTAATGTAACTTTTTTTTCTATTTGCTGGTTGGCTAATAGGCTGTCTCATCTATTTTGTGCTTAGCTCTATGTCTTGAAGTGCACTTGCTGCTTTAAGAGTGGATCAGCTCTAGAGATAGGGCCAACTTTCTGAGCCTCAAGCTACTCAGTGCAGGAGTTTAAGTTGCCAACTCTCTGCCTGCGGTTTTTAAGTCTTTAAAATAACCAGTAATGAGGAGTCCAGAGTAATTATTTGTACTGCTCTGAGTTTATAGCAAACTGGGTAGATGGTGGAGCACTTTTGATTAAATAATGATTATTAATCTAGCCTTAGATGAACCAGAGATCACCATTGTGTCATCTTGGTGCTGTTTGGAGTCACAGGTTTAATTAAGTGATGGTTTGTGGCTCAAGTTTTAGAGGATGTCTTTCTGCAACTTAATTTAGATGCAATCAGGATTTTAATACTCTCCCCTGCTAAATCACTTTCAGACAAGTTCAAGACTGGCAGTACTGCAGTGAAGCATCACCCATTCCTGCACCAAGCTCAGAGCAAGCAGGGGCTTCTTCCATCCTAGGAGCACTTAAAAGTAGTAGCAAAAGAAGACGCTGAGGGTTGGCTCCCAACTTTATGTTATTGGTGATTGAAATGGGGGTAGCAAGCTGTTTACTTATTGATGCACTAAGGAAAGATTTCTCTTTGCCTTAGAACTTATTTGAAGGAAGAGGGTAGGGGAGGAAGATGCAATGGGAAGAATTTGGAGCAGACGAGCACTGCTGGGCTGGGGCATGGCAAGAACAATGGCCAGCCTTCAATGGAGACAAGTGCTCAGCAGAATCAAAGTCTGCCACCTCCTGTGAATGTTGCTGTGAGGATGTTAGTAAGGGAGCTCAGCTAGATTGGTGATGGGAGTAGACAGAAAAAAAATACATCAGTTAGTGAGAAATGAGTTGTTTTTTACCAGCAGATTGATGGAAGTTAGGATTTCAGAAAAGGTATGAAACTTTAGAAATAGAAAAAGCAACTGGAGGTGAAGTTAGTAGGTCTGTCATATATCATCTTTCTTCTTTCTTTATCCTATTTTCTTCTCATTCATCTGCCTTTTTTTTTACTGGGGAAGGACAAGCCAGGCCTGGACCATGGGAGGTGTTGGTTATGAAATGCTCCCAGTTTGTTCTTAAAGGCATGTGGCACCTTCCTCAAATATCTTTTCTTCTTTATTTTGAACAAAGCACAAAGACTGAATTCTGATTAGGTGTTCTGGATGTTTTTCTTTCTGGCTTCCCTGACCTCAGTATCAAGCAACCCCTTTTGCTCTTGGCCAATAAAAATAATTTCATGAACATCTATTATAGGTTATAGGGAGACCTTTTCATTTGAGAAATGTTTGTATTTTTACTTTGGTGGACATCTTGGACTTTGGAAGTTTGGGAGGTATTCTTAGATGTTACTTACTTCCACAGTAAGACCGGGCAACTTCTTTTATCCTCTCTTGCAACTGAACTTTCTGACAGCTCTGGAAGAGTTGGATGTCCTTGGTGAATGCTATGGATTGCCAGGGCTCTTTCCACTTGTATTGCATTTGCTTCTGCTGAAGAAGACAACTAATCCCTATAAAATGTAGCTAATTTTTATTTTATTGTGTTAAGTGACCACTTAGCAGCATGCAGATTAGCATCTTCATGGCAGACTCTCGAGGCATTTGAGCACTAACTCATGTTTCACTGTTCTGTAAATGCTCTACAAATTGTCTCTCCATTGGCTTATGGCTGTTACATTATCCTTCATTTATCTGTATTAACGTATACTTGTTTTTTAATAACCTTAATGATCTAAATCCTTCTGTTTCTAATTATATCAGCTGTTCGATGTTAATATATGTCAGCTGTGAACTGGGGAATTTATTGGACTTTTACTGGTGTCCCTATACTTCAAGATATGTCATCACTTTCTTTATTAACTTTCTGCTGTCAGATGCATAAGGTGTTTGACTCAGCCCTGAATTCTTCAACTCCTGCAACGTATATTTTCCAAGTTTGTAAACCTGCTTGCTGTCACCTCTGAACAGTGAGCTTTTAACACTTTCTAGCATTTTTTCCCAGACACTGCTGTTGATTTATCCTAGTCTCCTAAAATCAAAACTTTTAACCTGTCCAAAGCCGAGTGGCTTTTAGAAAAAAAAGTCCCAGCCTGTGTCAGCACAGTCTCCAAAAATCTTCTATAGGCTTTTGCTACATCTTCAGAGCATGGGATGTCTCTGTGTAAAGAGAGTACACAATTACACTCCCCAAATGGCACTGCTCACTAGGCAGGGCTGAGGATCTCGGCCTGGAACTGTTCTCCATTCCTTCTCTGATCAACACACAGAGGGGTTTTTTGGTGGATTTCATGATTCTGTAGACCAGCCATCTTGATTTTCATCATGATCTTCTGCTGCATGTTATGACACTTGCATATATATATATATACGTATATATATGTATATACACATACACATATATATGCACACACACAGGGTACACTTTGAGAGAAAAAGTGCTCTATAAACTATGCTGGATTATTTTATTTTTTGTATGAAAAGGAAAATGGGGAGTCAGTCTTCAAAATTCATAAAAATGCATGTTTGTTTATCCTAAAGCCTGGAAGGCTCATTCCATGTCATTCCTGTCTCTTGAGTAAATATATTAGTCATTCTTAGGGGAAAAAAGTACTATTGACTTGAGTGATTAGAAAAAACTCTTTCAGAATCAGTTTAGCTGATAAAGTACATAAATTCTTAAATGGCTGGAGGCAAAAAAAGTAAAAGAAAAACCAGTCAAGCACAACTTATTTTGCGTCCTTGATGTGTGTGTAGGTATTAGAAATCAAGCTCTGTGGACCACGTATTAAATAATTACAATTTGTAGGTATAAATAAATACTGCATACAGGTTACAGGCAAATTCCAAAGAAAGGGCTTATTGAGGAGTGCAAAGCATTGCTAGAAGTGATCATTGTCTTTCGGGTTTATCTCAACATAAAAGTTGAAAACCATGTGCCAATTTATGCACATATGAAGGGTGAAGTTGGGTTTTAGGGTGGGGGGGGGTGCTGTTTTTTCTTCAGGTGGGGAAAGAGTATTTTTTCTTCTAATTAATTTCAGTGGTTTAGGATAAGAAATGTTATATTTTTCTTGCATAGCAGTCTTATAGAAACAGGCACCATTTTTGTTGGACTCACAACATGGCATTTTTGAAGTGCTCGGCACTAAAGAGGATGGTTTCCCATACTTTATTCAAACACCTTTAGGGCAGAATACATTTAGAGCTGTGAATTTTAGCATTCACAATTTAAGGGTGATGCTTGTTAATATTATGTACGTTTTCAGAAATATTTTTTTTCTGGCCATCACAGCATTGTTTAAGACTGAGATAATTGCTCTATCGAATATTCCTGCCCTCTGTCAGTACACAGATAATAATGATGTAAATGCATTCACCCTTCTGCTTCTCACAGTTTAGCTGTAATTTTAGAACATAATTTTATGCATCTCTCTGGGAATTTCAGTTAGAAGAGGCAGCACCACTCAGTCTTTGGTAGGATTTGGGAGTGCACTGTACTAAACATTGTCCATACAAAACAACTGAAAGGTTGGCATAATCCCCAAATAATTGACATTGTTAAGATTCTATGGAAATAACACCATTACTGTCAACAGGCAACACCCTTCAGTTTGTGTATTGGTCTTAATTCATGCATCTGCACTACAGTATATCTTACAAACCTGACCTTTTCACATAACTGTAGTAGCTTCATCAATGACTTGCATTATAAGTAGGCTGGAAAGATCTATACAGCATCCTTGCACTAAAAGCACAAATCTGCCACATAGATGAATGTTTTAACTGGCAGGAAAACATCAGAGTTGTGGGGAAACTTGAAAAATGGTAGCAAGCAGATAGCAATGATATCAAGCTTGTAATTAGCTGTACTGTGGGCTAATGCTACATTTTTCCTAGTCCCAGGTACTTGCAGTTACAAACCGAGTGAAGAGACATGTCTTCATATCATTGAGAAGTCTTTATTTTCTTTGTTTAATAATATTTTTGTTTGACTGTCTTGACCTTCCAGCTAAAAATCAAGTTTCACTGTCATCAGTGAATTTTCGGAGTAGAATGGGGATATGAAGAGGATGAAGGTGTCAATTTATGTTTGCAAATTTATTGTGAGATTATGTTACCTCCATCATGTCTCTTTGTTCAACTTATGTTGTTATTTTAGCCCAAAAAAGGCCAAAGATCATCAACAAAAGTGCATGTAGAGTAAAGCTGCTCCTGTAAAATTGATGATCCGTCCAATTATTTATCTATAGAGGCTGCTGGGAAGAAACGCAACTATCTCAGTTCTCAGACCCCTCTGCTAGGTTGAACTTCATGGCTGAAGGTTTAATCCCTAAGTGTCATATCAGCAATTCATTCTGTGATATTCTGGCTGACATGCTCTCCTTCCTTATTTATTGATGTCTTCAGTCATCGACAATGAGAGGAAAATACACTATTCGTCAAAGTGACGGTGTTTTACCCTCACTTACAGTTGATGCTGCTGTCACATTGATGGTTGGAAAATAAACTCAATCATTATAAAAAGCTAAGAGTGTGAACTTGCCAGTGACAGGAAGACGATGAAAAAAAAAAAAACAAACCCCACAGTAACTTATTTAAAATTGGTGTAATAAAAATAAAACTGTTTCCTACAAAGATATTTTTGAACTTTGTTAATGAGATACCAAACCATTTTAGCCATGTATTTTATACTTATTCCTTTGAAGGAAAATCTGCACCTCATAGTCCTTTATGTCTGCAAACATACATATAATTTTTAGTACTAAATACACTTACTATCATTTCACCTCATGCTACTAGGTTAGTAATTTGTTGCTTTTTTTCCCCCACTTTCTTTTTAAGGGATTTTGCATTGTTTTTTTTCTCCCCTAGATTGCATTGAAGATATGTATCTGTGTATTACAGTATTTTGGGTGCTTTAATGAGGAAAAGCTCAGTATAGTTCCATCCTGTAAGTCCTTTGACATGCAAACATAGGCAAGGCTCTCGTGAATCACTTTCTGAGGCTGCCATTTGTGTAACTGCACTGCACTGTGCCGCCTTTCTAACTCCAAACCCATGTATCTTACCACATTTCACCTTTGGGAGGCATTGTATATACAGCTAAAAGTAAAGAGCAGCAAGCCAAGAGGGACAAGATAGCATAATGAGGATGTCAATTTGTGGTCAGAGGAAATATTTATCTTACTTGTACTGTACTTGGCAACTGATAGAAAAATATATATGTAATGAATTTCCTCAGACTTTATCTGGCAGACTCTGTGCCTTGTGTTAAATGGATTTAAAAATAACATTGCTTGTCTCAAACTTTTAAAGTTTGAGGCGATTCTACTTTGGATTGTTCCTTAAAAATGGATTGTATTAATTTAAAAAAAATCATAATCATGTTTACTAACATATGGGTGAATTTTTAATGATCCATTTTCTCAAGACTCCCCGAATAATGACATTTTAAGATCCCACTCACTCACCAGAACAAAAGCAAGGCATTTTTTTTGTTGTCTAAGAAAAAAGCCCCCATGTTTTTGTAGTTTTGCTGTTTTGGTGCGTATCTCTGGTAAGCCTGCTAAGTACCCTAAATGAATGTGCACAGAAATGCTGGTTGTCTCACACGTGCTGCGTATCCTGAGGCAAAGCTACAGCTGCTTCAGCTCCTTTTGCCTGCTTCCCCATCTGTAAAATGGGAATGATTTAACTTATTTTTTTCCTTCGGGGAAATACAGGGAGGGTTTCTTAATATTTCTATGGAGCTTTGAAGATTAAAATCTCTTCTCTATACTTGCTGCTAATATTTCAGTGTTAGAGAAGCATTTGATTGAAGCTGTTTGAAGAGTAAAGTTTTGGCATCTTGTGTTGTCTTTGTACCATATCTTGAGGCCTCTCCACTATAATTTTGCAACCTTTGGTTCAGCATAAGCTGCGGAAGCAAACAACCCCTGTGTAAACAAACGGTGATGACTATAAATTAATGTGTCTGACTGCTGTTGAAAACATCAGGAGATTACAGCCTATCTCTAAGCCAGCCAGAAACAGTCCGTGGTGGAGCAAAGCAGACACCAGTAACTGGGCTGAGCCTGAAAAAGCTTTCATTTAAGCATCAATGGTAAATGCTGAGAGGCACTGAGAGTGGTTTTCTTCTAATATGACTTCTCAGTGTCTTTAGATGTACAAGGATGGCTGGTGTTTAAGCAAAGGCTTACTGACTTCCTTGGGCTTAAGGAGTAGATAGGAAGTATGAGCACCCAGCACCTAGAGCAAGTCTGAAAGTGTTCTTGCCTTTGTTTCATAAATCAAAGGTCAGCATCAATTCCCAGGGCCTAGACAACCTCAAGAGACTGTAGAGGGATAGCTTCTGGTTTGATTTGCTTCTTCATTTTTATGTTGCTTGAAAAACTTAATATTTAGTATAATGATATATTCCTTTTTGCAGTTAGGAGGAGTGATTAGGCTACCACATGTATTAAATGCTGTTGCTACAATCTAACTTGGCATTTTAGGGCCTTGCAGTCACAAGCTGTATTTTTCATGATTTACATTTTAATTTTTTAATGCAGAGCAGATTGGACAGGAGATGCTTGAAAACCTCAGCCATGACAGAGAGAAGATACAGCGTGCTCGGGAAAGGGTAAGTTTGATAATAAGTAATTGCTGATTCTGCATTTTATTTGCATTGGGCAAGTTCTTTGTGCATGCAAAAATAATCCAGATGAGATATAATCACCATCTGCAGTGGAGAACTTACAAAGTGTCTTACATGGGCCCCATCCTGCCAGGTCTCTCTGATGGGGAGTCACACTGTAGTCACCAAATCTGCTGTTGGAAGCAAATTTTCTGTTGCTATCACAGTTAGATCAGTGTTCTGTCCTTTGAAGGGTTTGTTATAGTGTCAGTTCCAATGACTTCCTGGGCTTCCTTTGAAACAGTTCAGTATCAAAAGTGAGCTTCTAATAGTTGATCAGCCTTACTCTTTGTAGCTGAAGATGCAAATAACATCCCCTTAGGCAGATCTGTGTGAAAGAGCTGGCACTGCTGCCCTGTCTCTGCAGCCAAGGTAACATATCTGTGTCACTTTTGGCTGATGTGGCCTCCACGGGGATCAGCTCTACTCTGCAGAGATAATGGAGATGCTCAGAAGCCCATCCCATCCAATGTATACAAGTTCTCTGAACTTCTGTGTGGGAACCCAGCCTCTCCATCTCTGCTTTCTGCTCATGGAACCAGGAGTTTCTGTCCATGACGTGTTGTTCAGATACTTTCCCAAGTGTCCAATTTTGCCAAAGCTAGGCTCTCCCACACATCTCTTAACTGACCAGTGGCACTTTAAAAAAAAACTCCTTTCTCTGTCCCAGGGAGTTTCTTTACCTGGATAGCTTTAATTGGTAAAGCATCCTATAACAGCATTAATGAGGCATTTTCTGTCAGCTGTACCAGTTGCTTTCTGAAGTCCTGGGCATTAGCTACTTTAAAACACTAAATATGCCTAAATCACAAAATGTAACTAAGAGTTGTGAGGATCAACCAAGTTTTGTTCTGGCAACTTGATGTCTTATTTCACCTCTACTGCCTACCTCCCCAGTGACTGCTGAGTCTGAAATGCTTTTCTGTTTCTAGCTGGACAAATAAAACCTAGGCAATGGAGATGAATGCCATGTGTTCCTTTCTGCTGATGTTAGAAATCCCAGGGATATACTTCTGATCACTCAATGTACACATGGTTCATAACAGAACTTTTCCTTTTCATTGCTCTCCACCTGAGGAGCAAATTTCTTTGATGGCAAACCTGTAAGATGCAAAGAACAAGACTAAAAATAAGAAGGGTATTCTAGGAAAGTGCAGTACAAATACACTCCACCACAGCGCAGTAAAAAAACCTCTTGTCATAACAGAAGATCTCAAATTCCAAGTTTTTTGTTTTTTATCATAAGCTACTTCAAATATTTCTTCATTAAAATTCCTTTAGGGAATTCAGGAAAGTTCTCCAGTGGAGCCATATGGGTGGACCTGTCCCAGCTGTCTATATACACTCAGATAAACCTTTAGGGAAGATCCTGGATAATTTGGCAAGTTTTCCATTTTCTGGAGGTTTTTTAAAGACCAGCTCAGATGATACTCTATCAATGAATAATAGATGTACATTAAATACATGGAATTATTGTCTTATCAACCAGGGAATAAATTTGTCTTCTGGAATGCAATTGTCAGCTTGAGTGTGATGGTCAGCTTTAACACTTCAATGTTGGGAAAATTAGGAAGACTTTTTTATGAGCAAAATATAAATAAGTTAATATCTCAATAGTTTGGTTAAATTTACCTATATGAATTTTCCTGTCTGTAGAATAAAACTACATTTTTCTTTAGAAGGCAAACAGAAGGGATAAAAGCTCTGCTACAACTCAGATAGGTTAACTGGCCTGATACATTGAAACATGCAACATTTTTTAGGAAAACATCAAAATTTGTCTAAGGCAGACAAGATATCAATATCAGCATCTTGTTCATCTTCCTGCTTTCTCATTATTATTCTTAATATTATTTTTAAACACCATGTGGATTTGCCATTGCTAATATCAAAGCCTGTTTCAAAATGTTTTCACTGCAGCAGTTCTGTGAAACACACACTTATTTGAGAGGTTCACATTCCACCAGTTCTATTCCACACCTCTGTGGTGTGCTGGTATTGGTAAAGAAATGATGGAAGAACTGCAATCAGATAATCCAGTTTTAAATAAAAACAAACTTTCAGTTTGAATCTCTTCATGTGGGTTTTTTTTCTGCCAGAGCAGGAAGAAAAGGTGTTTTCTTAGCATTCTCTTGGGAGGTAGCTAGAGATCTTCCAACTATGTGTGTACGTGTTTGTTTCTTTTTTAATGTTTCTTTCGCTTATTTTGTGGGTTTTTTATTACCATAAAAACATGAGGTCGTCTTGCTTAGAGGAGTTTGTCAAACCTCTAAGATTCAGCTTCCCCTTCCTAACTATCAGCACTGATTCTAGCTGTCAGGTAGAATCCTGCAGCAAGAGAGGAAAGTTAGGATCAAACATTTAATGGTAAAAAGGAGAGCGCTACTTTTCTGTGAAAAGGGAGGAGAAGCCCCAAGTGTTAAATGCATCTTTATGAATAATAAAAGACCAATGTAAAGCATACATTTGTACTTCAGATTCCCTTCTAGCATAGATAAGAACTTGGCTTTTTAATGAGCCTTTTAAAAATTATTGTGACGTTTTTTCTTCTGTTACTTGTGTCAAACCGGGCTAAACTGCTTTTCTGGAGCTTGAATTGTCTAGATGAATCAGGAAAAAATGAGGGAATGGCCTCCCTGGAATATAATACTCATCTTTGTTCCATCATAGCACATAATTACAGAGATCTGAGAGTCAGTGCAAGCCTTCCCACTGAATATAATATTGCTGAGAGCAAGACTTGATTGGTGTTATCCAGTCCCAGCTTCTACTTGGTATTTTCTTAATAGCTTTTAGAAGAACAAGGAGGAAATTTATGCAAAAAGGTTATGTGACATTGATTGCCACTACTGATTTCAGTAATCAATATTAAATCTGGTAGCAAATATTTACAGTATTGTGCTCCAGAATAGAGACTGGGTTTAATATTGCTGCTGTTCAAATATTCAAGATATAAAAGTGGCTTGTTATGGTGAAGGTGATTTGTTATTGGAAGACTGCCACTCTTCTTGGCAGTGCTACTGTTTTGATGGATTTATAACACAGGATGCATTTTGTCTACTACACCAAAGTTTTTTCAGTTAGAAGTCAATGACTCAGGTAATCCTTTCAATCTGATTTGATAATGAAGAGGTAAATATTCAGCTTTCATAAGGACAAGAATGTTTTTATGTATGTACACACAGCTGTGTTTTGAGGCATGTTAGAAACAGTGGTCCCTGCTATTTCATAACTGAAATAGTCATAATCATTACATTCTCTTTTTACTGTAGATTTTGATGTCCCACTGGTTCCAAGATCTCTAAAATGTCAAAAGATGTCTCTCCTCTAGCTGCCAGTGGCAGAAGAGGCAGTAGGAGAGTAACTCCATTCTTCCTATAACCTTCTCCATTTCTGGATTTCCTTTGCTGGGACACTAATAAACACAGGAGGAGAGGGGACATTTTAACCCCTTTTAAAAAGCAATAGAAGTAAACTTATCCCTTTGCTTCATCACTTCTCATCTCCCCAGTTTCACTTTTTACCTATTTTGCAATATTTTTGAGAGCTGTAGAACAAGACAGCTAATTAGGTGTAGCTGTAAACTGTAGGTTTCCTTTGTCTTAAAAAACTACAAAAATGGTTGCTTCAATGAGTGAGAGTTCCTTATATGAAAAAAACTCCACCATATATACTGTACAGCTGTTCCTTGTGTACATATATATCCTATTCACAAAGCATTTGAGCAGCTAGGCCAGAGGTGGCTGCTGTAAGGTCAGTACAAGTTTTGTATTTAAGGGGCAGTATAGACATATTTCTTTTACACAGAATTGCTAAAAGGATATATTTTGTATTTCTGTTTCTTTCTTTCAACTGCTGTCTTTGAAAAGCAGTGAAAGAAAGATATGTTGTTCTTTTCATAAAGCATCAGGAACATGGCAATGTGTCTCTTCATCCCTTGATCCCTTCACTAATATAGACGACCAATACTCATACACATAGGAATTATGGATACCAATGTACACAGCTTCTGTCTGCAACCCTTTATTTGTAAAGCTTTTGCTCTTTATCCTGAATCACCTTTGTTGCCTCGATGACTTACCTTCCCCAGGTTTCATATTTATGGAAGTGAAAACAAGACAAAATATTTTTCAATTTCAGAGTTTTGGTGGCTTTATGAGCTTGTTGTGTGCTAAACCTGAAGTTGATTGACTCAGATGACTGTAGAAATACCTGTCCTTTGTACATAATGGGGTACATGTGCCTGTTACCTTTAATGGGACTCTTTTTTCCCCAGCTTAGAGAAACAGATGCAAACCTGGGGAAGAGTTCCAGGGTTTTGACGGGAATGTTGCGAAGGTAAGGCCAAGGTAGGGACATTTCTACTCTTTCTTTTCTTCTCTCCCTCTGTGCCTTTATTTTCGGTTTTCAACATTTTGTGATTGTACCTGACTTTTTTTTGCCCAGGCTGCTGTGTAGAATGTCTTCAGATGATAGAAGGGTTTGTCATGCCTATGGAAAGAGTTTTCTGTAGCTTGAAGGATAGCTCTTGTGTACTGCTTTCTCATCTTTGTTTCTTTGTATTTGTTGGGGAGGTTTGGATGTGTGTTCTAAAATTAAGCTTTTTTGATGATGGTTTCCTGTGTTCCTTCTTCTTGAGTGATTTCGGTGTTTTGATGGGGTTTTTTGCCTGTTAAAATGAGAAAGTGGGTAAATGTTTTGGGGCAGCATAAGTTTATGTGCAGAGAAAAGAGTTAAAATTATCAATTCTACCCTAAGTAGATGGGGCAGGCATGCTGTCACTCCTTGTGGTTTTAGCGTGTTTCTTCCACACTTTCAGTATTATGAAAATTGTCTGTGGGATCAAAATGAGGTGATACAAAAAGGAAAATTATGCAATGTCCTAAAACTACATAGGACTGAAGGGAGGGAGTTATTCATTGACTGCTCCTCCCCTTAAATTTACATCAGTGCCTTTTCAGACAGATTTTTTTGAATTAGTGGCATCTCTGCATATGTCTTCTTTACTCAGTGAAACAGCACCTGAGCTTCTCTGTGATGTCCATATTTCTGTATATATTCAGCTTCCTGAAGAAGAAAAGCATCCGTCTAATAAGCACAGTTTAAAATGAGTTTAGTGCATCCTCTGAAGAGTTCAGTCTGAAATTACCCTTGCCACAGGCTTTTATGTTGTGCGTTTGCTTAATGCACTTTGCTTTTTAAAAAAAAAAAAGAGGAGAAGTTTTTAGGAGAGTTGTTGATTTGTCACTTGGCTTAGGACATGTGAAAACTGGAATTTTATTAGTTGTTCTTTAGCACAAGCTTTATTTCTCCATAGGTCTCCTCAGAAAAATACCTTTGTTAGTTCCTTGTATACCAAATTGACAAAGGTTAAAATGACTGAACCTCATGCCTTCATTCCACAGATTTCTTACAATTCCAACTCCAAAATGTAACATATAAAATTCTCTGATTAAGAGTAATATGTAAATGACACAAGCTAAATTCAAAATCCTTGGAGGACGGAAGTGGCAATTGAAAGGGATGGTTCAGTGACTGTAGACAATCAAAATAAACTATAAAAAAAAATGAAGGAAGAGAAAAGACACCAACCAAACCCAAGTCTCCCCTGGAAGGGCTCTGCGACATGAGCTGTAACGAATATTCTGCATATGTCTCCATTTTGTCAAATCTCATTAAAGGGGTTTCTTGCTTTATGCCAATTGAGCTGTCCAAAAATCATTCATCATTTTAGTGTAAAAAAAATCATGCAGTTATTTAAATAATATCATATTAATGTTAAAGTTCAGCTGTCATTTAATAGTATGGCTTAATCAGACATAGCATTTAGGAAAAATAGTTTTTTCGGGCTTTACTTGGCTTTCAGGTTGGCAGATTCAAATAAGGATTTATGGGTTTCTAAACCAATGTATTCTTTCCATGTTTATGCTTGAGGTACCCCAGCCTTTTTTGCAGCACCCTGTAGTCTGTTATTTTCAATAAAATAAAGTATCTCCTCATATTGTGTTTGAATACATTTGCAAGTAATTTGGAGAAGCTGAAACAAAAACATATGCTGTAACCTTTGACTTTGTTTTGTGTTTGGGAATCACAGTTAGGAGTCCTAGTTTATAAGTGTTCCATAAGCCAAATGAAAAATACAATCTTTCTGAAATATACTTGGGCTCTTCTTTTGAGACAAAAGGATTATGTAGTCGAACACCACGATGGCATGTTTCTGAGTGTCAGAAAGGCACTGGATTTCCTTTTCCTTCAACAAAAATGCTGAGCTGAGTCACCCATCTAGATGAAAGGCAGGTAGGATTTAAGCTCAGTTCAGGTAAATGTTCCAAAAGCAAGGCCAGCATAGAAGCTGTTTGCAGTAGACAATTCTCAGGATGTTGCTTAAAACCACATAATTGACAGACCTACCGTGAATATAATTTGTTTGTGACTGTTGGGTTGAAAGGTCTAGCATTATTCCAGCCTCAGCATCATCCCAATTTGTTTAGTTACAAGAATAATCATAAAATACAGACTCCAAGAAATCAGCATGTATTAGATAAATACAACTGCAAGAAATATAACTAGCACAGATTGGCAGTTGTGTCCTAATTTCTGCATACTTCAGTACAAACTACACAGTGTTTCACATAATTACTGGAACCAATAAAATAAAACACTGGAGGACCATTCTCCACATCAATATTATACAGAAAAGGTAATGTCAAACTGAACATTGCTCAATGTAGTTGCTATTCCCACGATATATATTTGCTGACATGCTTGAAGTGATATGCCATGCTAACACCCTGTGCTTCAAATTAATGCCTAACTCTTTCTAATTTTACTGTCTGGGAAAGGTAAAGCAGCATCTCTTTTGAATCTGGCTGAATATATTAAGAGATCAGGTATTTTGATAGCCAGAGGGCTAAATTACCGCCTTTGTATGACCTAAATTCCCTGGCCATGTGTTTGTGCATAAAATGTTCTGGAGATAGAGAATAAAAGCAGGGACAGGTTTTGTAGGTTGCCGTAGCTCACTAAGGAAATCAGTGGCATAATAGGGACAGGTCTTCCTATCCCAGTTTGCTACTCCAGCAGTGAGGTACCCAGCCTTATGTTTTGGCATTTGTTGTCTCCCTATATTTTGGTTATGTGGGTAAGAGTATTTTTGTAATAAGTACTTTTAAATATTCTCACATAGAAATGACCTACACACTCATGATTTTTTTTTTTTTTTCTGTAGCAGCTACTTAGGTTCTGCTATACTAATACATTCTTCTTATGACATGACATGACTAGGATCAGGGGGAATGGCTTCAAACTGAGAGTATGTTTAGATGAGATATTAGGAAGAAATTCTTTATTGTGAGTGTGGTGAGGCACTGGATGGGTTGTCTCAGGTCTCTATCCCTTGGCCTGTACACCAGTGTGAGCTGGGGAGTGCACAGTGTGCTAGAAAGAAGTAGAAAATAATGTGTTCTGGAATATCTTCAGGGTTTTGCCCATATCCTAAGCCAATAGCCTAGAAAAGCTTATAAGAAAAGAATTTGGAAAGTCTCCAAGCCACACACGGCCCAGTGGGAAACAATCAAACCTAAAAGTAACCAGATAAAAATTTCAGTAGATTTGAATCTTTTTTCAATTAGCAGATAAGTTCTGTCTACCCCCCTTCCAGTTGCGGGAAAATACTTTAGAAGAATAGCAGCTACACTCCAGAACAACTTTTTATCCTGTCTGTTTCACTGGGAAATTTTTATGCCAAAAGTACTCTTTTAGTCTTCAGATTTCAGTGTTCTGGATTGTTATCAATGATGTTTTGAGAAGCTTATGAACACACCTGCATTTATAAAAGAGACTTTTAAATTTTGATTCCCAACAGGAAGACACTACCTCTGTCTGATAGAAATGAAGCAGTAAGGGTTCAGTTCAGCTCTTAGGTAATAAGTTATGTGACTTGCCAACATCTGCATGACCAATATGACTGCAGTCAAAAATGGAATGGTAGTTCTGGTCAAGCTTCTTCAATCTTCTTTCCAGGAAAATTCTGGGAGTCCTGCTTCTTGCATCACTGCTAGTCAAAGTTCGTTCTACTTTTGAGCTCCAGGATATTTCAGACCTTGCAGTTATTTTTCAGCATTTCACAGAATTGTAGCACAATTTAGGTTGGAAGGGACCTCTAGAGGTCATCTGGTCCAACCTCCTGTTCAAAGCAAGTTTTTTAGAGTAGGTTGCTCAGACTCTTCTCCAGTCACATTTCAAACACATCCAAGTTTGGAGATACCAATGCCTGTATGAGCAATCTGTTCCAGTAGCAGCTGAAATAAGCAATTATCCAGGTATCTCACTGAAATTTCCCATCATCCAACTTGTGTCCATTGCCTCTGGTCCTAAACAAAAGTGATTTAAATCATGGTTTTTAGAATCGGCCTTCAGAGTTTGGGCCTGGATTGCAGTTTTTTTCTAGTACAGCTTCAGCAGTGATGTGGTGGTCTTTGGGCTGAGGTGACTCTCAGTGTAGGGCAGTTCTTTAAGCAGGGCATGGTGTGCTCTGCCTCCCCCACTGACCTGGGCCATGGCCATCCAGCAGTGTATGCACAGGACTTCTTATATTGCTTTATCTCACTCCTAGAGATGTGCAGAGTTAAGGATGTCTGTTCTGTCTCCTTGCTTGGCTACAAAACCCACATTTCCATATGTTAAGAACAGCAGCAGGGACAGTGATGTCCGTGTGGACACAAACCCAAACAAAGAGTGAGTGTTACCACTGCCTTTTTCCCTATTTCCCTACCAATCTCTGTTTCCATCCACAAAAGCCCATGACAAAAAACTGTTTTTCTCCTGAGCTAAAGCCTGTCTCAGTCATGCTTGGCCATGACTGTTGAGCCTCTGCAGTTTCCTGAAGGCAGGTCTTTGTATCACCGATGCAGAGTGGAGTTTAACATACAGCTACATTTGCCTTGTTTTCATGCTAATAGAGGAGTTCCTCTTTCCAGGATATTTGGTCTCAAGCCAAAAGAAGTTTGAGAAGAAATTGTTTCAACAACTTTTTTCGTACCTATGTTTCTATTTTTACTTCAAGATGTATTTCTACACTGAAAAATGATTGAAATGGTAAATCCTCTAGCAACATGTCTGCTCCATGTTGAATATTTACAGCTGCAGCTGTTTACTTCAGTAATTTAAACCTTGATTTGGGAACATATTTAAGCATATGGTTAACTTAAACCAGAGGAGCAATTCCCCTAACTTGAGGGAGACTGCATAAGGGGAGGAGTAAGTGGCAGAATGATTCTGGGTCATCTCTTGGGGCAACACAGCTTTTATTGTGCTTCTTGCAAACCATGTCCTTAATATTTCTGTTGTTAACTGGAAGCCATAAAATACACATAGGGTATTTTAGTGCGTGTTACTGTCAGTATAATAACTTTTTTATGATTTTCCTGACTTTTAAGCATTTAATATAGTTACTTGATTCTTATATTATTGTACGTTTGTGTTTTGTCATGCAGCTAACATTTATCAATTACAAAGTGTTGAATCTTTTCGGAAGGAAACTGATAAACTCTGTGGTGCTGTTAATCACAATCTAGTCCTTGGATGAGGAACATACAGTTTATTATTCCAGATTAAACCTTGGCATTAATTAGTACCTAGTCATTCCTCACTTTGTGTCTGACTTTAAAAAGAAACCTTGTTTCTTTGTTGAAGTGATGGACAAAACATCTGGAAAACATAAATGTGTTGTCAGCAAAATTCCCAAGGGTGAGCATTCTTCATCATTAGGAGTACAACCAAAAAACAGGAAATGTACCTCTAGGTCTGAGCAGCAAATACTTTAAAATAGTATGGGACAATGTGGGCTCCCTGTCCTTAGTGTAGGTATGATGTAATGCAATACATGTAAGATGAATTTCTTACTTTTAATAATCAATGGAAAACCATTTTCTAAACCTTACTCATCTTTCTTAGACAGTGTTGTGTGCTGTTTCCACAATACTTTTGAAAATTCTTGCCCTACTTTCATTGAGTGTTAGAAATACTGTTCAGTTCATGCACCATGGAGGGTGCAGAAGTCTTTTGAGTTGCTACTTAACCACCAGCATCAGAGTACATGGAGAGTTTCAGGCCAGAGGTACTGAATGCCTTACAGAAAGGGACCAATTTCAACATTGCAGGCATGTCGTTGAGATTAGTTTAATGCCACCGTAGCCTTTGCAAACCTTCATCTCTAACCACCTAAGTGATACAGACAGAGTTAAGTTTTCCAAGCCCGGAAGAAAAAGATCATCATGATTGATCTTTACATCTAGTAACTTAAATGCATAGGATAAAATAAGTCAGTGTTTTAATCTCCATGTGCCCCAGGAGCTTTAGAAGGGGATGTCCCTCATTCAGTGAGGTAAGAGCATTTATATGGTAGCATTGTTTTATTTTTCAGATTGTTGGAAAGCTTTATCCACATGTCAAGCTGCCTACACTATGTCCATTATGAGCAGGGTTCTCAGCATTCTTCAGACCATATTTCTAATTCTCTTTTTCCATTCCTTTTTGAAGTGTACAATGGTCTTTGTTCTGTCCCCTCCATTCCCTCTTTTCTATCATCTGGAATTGCTATCTCATTTATTCCCCTTCTGTCTACTCGTGTCCAGCTGAACAGCTGGTAAGAACATTAACACACAGTTGTGTTTCTGCAGGAAAGTAGGATCCCAATGGATAATTTTCCTAGCTAGTCCTAGACTGCATATACCACCAATGTAAAGCATCATGATAAGTAAAGTGTCATGTAACCCTTTGTGGTTGTTTCCTGTACTGGGATATGTTGGCTACCATTAAGCAGCTAGAGCCTAAAAAGGTTCAGAGTGAAACAAAAGGCATTTCACAGTCAGCATTGCCATGTCTGAACCACAACAGGTATCCCATGACATGCTTCCATGAGAAGCCATGTCTTATATCAGCATAAGCAGTGCAGGGCTTTCCTGCAGTAGTTAAAAGGAGGTTCCAGCAGGATGAGTTCTCTCTGACATGATATTCAGGAACAGTGAAGGTAGTGAATGCATTTTGAATATGGTAGGATAGTTTATGTGAAGGAGAGAAAAAACTGTTAGCAAAAGCTGACATTGGCAATTGCTGAAATAACTGGGGATAACTCTTCAGAAATCAATTAAGTCAAACTCTTTAAGGCCAGTAATTGATTGGGGATCATGTTCTTGATGCCACTCACACTATAACTGTGAAAGAACAATACAGGTTGAATTTTACACATTCCATTTACTGCAGAGTGTTTGAGCCATAAATTACTAAATGTAACATTTTCTGAACACTATGTATGATATCTTGCAACCTGGATCACTTCATTTTAATCCATATATTTACCAAAGGAAATAGAACCAACTTGGAAGTGATTTCAGAAAAGTTCCTCCCTTTGTGTTAAGGCAGTATTGACTGACCCTGTTTTAATCCTGACAGACATTTGTTTGGCCTGCTCTGCACTGATGAACATTCCCCACCTCTTCAGTCAGATATTTCCAAGTTTTCCCTAATGTTTAACCCAAATCCTTTTTCCTGGTTAGACAGAGATCTTTTATGTGCTGGTGCTTTTGAGGAGATTTCTGGTGACTTGTGCTGTGGAAAGAAATTTCTGCTCAACTTTTCAAGAGTTAGAGAGCATAAATAAAAGTGTACAGAATTAAATTAGAGTTTCTAGTTTTCATCAAGCCAATCCTTTAGATGGGATACAGGAATGTAAAAATGGAAGACTTGGATGCTGTTCTAATAGGCAAATCCTGGAACCTCAGCCTCTCCAAAGAGTAGCTTCATGTGTAGGAGTCACAGAGCTTTGCGAATAGAGACACCAAAATTAAATCATTCTCATAAGGTTGCATATCTGGACTAAAACTAGACTGTATACTACGCTGACTAAAAGCAGCATTTGAAACTCAAAATCTACAAAATACCAAGATTTAACTTTTTTGGTGGCACTTCTAAACACTTAAAGAAAAAGACAGCAATTGTGTCAAACAAACATCATTTTAACTAATTTCTCCCACCCTTGCCCATAGACACACCAGTATTTTGGACAGAGATAGTGTTTGGAAACAAATGGAGGAATGCAAATTGATTTGCCTAGTCTTCCATCAGGTAAAAAATCTCCTTTGTGTGTTCTGAGTATGATTTCCTGTGGCATTTTGCACTTTTCTTGCCACACTTGATTGAAATTGTTGGCTTTTAATAAAAGCAAAGTTAATTTGGCTTTCCAGCATGATTCTGCTCACACACTAAGGACTTGATCTTTAAGAAAACAATGAAGTCATCAAACTGATTTAAAACTGCTGTGATATCAGAATCTTGTCCTTATTAGCTAATCTTTTAGACTAGATCATTTTCAATCAATTCATAGTAGCAGGTCAGACTTTTGGCTGTGCTCAAGAGGCATAAGAGATTAAGTTTCAAACAACTGGGAAAAGGAAAACTCAGCTGAGTACAATTTCTGTTCAAGTCAGTCAGGGAAGTCCTACCACAAAACCCAAGATCTGAACCTGCAACTCATGGTTGTGTGGGTAGTTTGCTCATCTGTAGCCCTAATGGTGAACAAGGAACTCTTTCAGTCTGAGCAAAGCTTGTTGGGGGTGGGTGGGGTTTTGTTGTTGCTGTTGCTGTTATTATTGTAGTTTTACAAAGAAGGCCATAAATTATGACTTTGAGGGATCACTCAGAGTTTGTTGCAGATAAATTAGTGGTGCTGTGGGACAAGACCAAAACTGAAGGAGAATTTATATCCCTGTTAGCATGTAATATGTTGTATTGGACCTTTAAAACTCTGCAGAAGAAATGTTCACACATCACTAACCTGCTGAGCAGCTCTCTGAAGAATAACAAAGTCATGAATGAAAAAGTGCGGCCATACAGTGAGAGATTGTTTAGTCTACTTGGTGGTGGGAAGGATGAAAATTTCCTGATTCTGACTGGCTCTTTAACTAATATGGAAGATCCAACCCAAGCCATTCTATGGTTCTGTGACTTGATTGAATCTAATCAAGAAGGCAAAGAAAAGTCAGTGTGGAAATGGAGAAAAATGGGAAAGACAGAGAAAAACTATTTTTCCATAAACACTGGTATTTATGTTCTCTGCAACATTTGTGTAGCTCTAAAATAATTCATGCAGGATCTCACTGTGTGGCATTTATTACCTCAGAGCTCTTGTTTAGCTTGGAATTTGCTATATTAACCAAAGCATAACCTAAAAGGTTTTTGTAATATCTGTGAGTTAGAGCAAAGTCTTCATCTTTTTTTTTCCTTATTTAGTAGATGTACTGATAGTTTAAGACTGCAACACTAGGTTTTTTTCTTGAAAAAAAGGCATCTTATTTTTGCACCAACTGCCTGCCTTCCTCCTGATAAAAATGCTTGTGCAAGTGAAAAAAAAAAAAACAAACCACCGTTGTTTCTCTGGCATGCTTATCATGGCCGCAAATAATGCGTTTAAACAGGGAATTGTTTGGGAAACATGATTCTGAGTATGTCCAATCTTGCCTAGATGTTGGGAAGCATATGTTCTACTTTATTCATGCCAAGAAACTTCCTTGCTACTTTCTGTTGCCGCTGTATTTTTCAAATGCAGTTTTCAGCGTGAATGGCACACACGTGTTGATTGTGAAGGTAGCGTTCTTTCAGCATGGCCTTAAGCTAATTACTCTTAGTGGCAGTGGGGCTTTGTACCTCATTTGTGAACAGCTATTTAAGCTACTACACCAGTACAAAGCAATGTTTCACATTACCAGTTTACCAGACTATTACACCATTGTGTTTTTCCACTGTAGGTGGATGGAGAATATGAGCCATCTGTTTTATTTAATGATATAATCAGTAAACAATATATGCACTTTACACATTTGGTCATTAAAGATGCCCATATTGTTGGACCCTGTATTTACATTGTAAATTGGTGTATTCACACATCGGCTTGTTCTGGTGTCAAAGGCTTGCTGTGTTCATAAGCTGGTACAAAGCAAGCTCAGTAACTGCTCAAACCCAGTGCAGGTGGTCGAGCTAGTTGCCACACAGATCAAAAGTCAAACAACTGTGAATCTTCCTTTGAAAAGGCATTTAGAGAGACAAGGCTGGTCTTATCTTCACAAACAAGAGAGAGTTATAGATATACATCATGAAGTTATGAGAACAAAAGGGGGTTTTATAATCACTCTGCGTCAGAAAATCCAGCACTGCAGACTTTTGTGAAGACATCTTTGAAATATAAAGAACATCTTATTTTCCTGGACAAAATTTAAAGGACTGAGTCTGAATTATTAAATACAAGATGGTTCAGTCATTTCAAAACTTTGGAGACAAGAAGTTGCTTTCTCTTACAGTTGATATAATTTAATTTTATTTTCAGCAATGCTTAAGCAGAATGAAACAGACAGTAACAGCAAAGCCCAATCTTATTCAAGGGATAGAGGTGAATGGGTATATTTGTGCTAGAAACAAAGGAAATTGGTTGATATTTCAGTTTCCCCTAAGTATCCGTCATGAGTGCCAAAAAATAACCACCAAAATATATTAAAAATTCATTTACAAGTAAAATCTTGTTTGCTGGCACATTTTTAAGGAGGCAAAAGATTTCACAGTCCTGTATTCAAACAGTAATGTTCATTTTACTTAACAAGTTGTGCATAAGATGCCCAGGATTTGAGATCGTTATTGGAGGACTCAGTCTTGCTTCTCATTGTGTTTTATGAGGAAATAGAATTGGGTTTATCACCAGGTGAAGGCCTGGCTGACATTGATGGTAGGCAGGGAGGGGAAAGAGCTTGTGGAATTCATATGGCTGAGTGTGAGTTGACAGGTCCACAAGGCTGAAGGAGTCTTGAGCTTCACACCACAGCGTGGTTCCTGTTCATTTTGATTTCTACATAATGCAGATGTAGTCAGAGGCACTAGGGGTATACCCACTAACAAAGTGTGTGTGCTGAAGTGTGTTCACTTTCCATTTACTCCTAGAGACATGAGGAAATAGCTTTCAACGTCTTTAAATCTATTTCAAAGACAATCTAATTATATTATTGGAGTTTTTTTTAATCTTGAGGTATGAAGAAAGATTTTTTTACTAGGACCTTTTTATGCTGGCATGGACTTTAGAGATAAAGTATTTTCAAGTGCATGAGCAAAGAGAAGAAAACATCTCATTTTATGAGCTATTATAGATATTTCAAAATATATAATATTTTGATAGTTAAAATATTTAAAATAATACAAAAGACTCAGCTATAACTATTCCTTTTATAGTCTTTTCGTAGGTATTTCATGTAAGTTGAATATTAAGCATTGGCATGCTTCCATAGGCTTCACAATGTATTGCCTTTTGATTTTGAGATATTGTGTAACTAACTTATTCCTAATCTTATAAAGGACTTGAGGGTTTTTGGGGTTTTTTTGGTTTGTTTTTGTTTTTTTGTTTTTTTTTTTTGCCATCCCAATCCAGTAAAAACCATCAGAAACTTGGCTACTGATATTTGATTCTTAGCTTTGTCCTGGGTATATCTTGGGTAACTGTGACCACATCTGTTTCTGTGCATCTCTAAAATGAGGATAATGTTCCATATCGCAGCAAAGCATTCCAAGAGCAAATGCCCTTAATTAATCTGTGCATGGTCCTCACATGACCTGATGAGAGTTTGTGAGTGATAGACTGACTGGTAGCAGTGCCCATCCTGATTTGGAGTCGTGGCTTAAATGGATTTAAAAGGGGTGAAAGAGAAGCATGGGAAGAATTTAGGCTAGAGGGGTGTGGAGTATCTGATTTCCCATAATAGTCCATTACCAAGTACATACCTCATCTCCTCAGCTATTGAATGTAGCTAGGAGAAAGAGGAGGTATCAATTCTTTGCTGTCTTCTCCAGATATAATTTTGAGGGCTACAGGTGACAAGCTCATCTTACGTTGGGTGACATTTTTGGTTTGTTGTAGACAGAAAAGAGTATTTGAGTTGGTTCAACAAATAGAATTAACACATCCTTGGAGACATAATGGTGAAGTGTGTATATATATACATATATATACACATAAATATATATGTGAGCAGTAATGTTAAATTTGATGTACTAGCCCAGGCAACTTATTCCTTATCAATCTCTCCTTACTGCTTCTGTCAGAAATTATGTTCCTATAGCTTGCTGTGGACTGTGATGTATTATTGCTGGCTGCTCTCAACCTGAAGTCAATCAGGACTGTGCAAATGTCTGTTAAGTATTTTAGGGTTCCTCAAAGCAGAAACAGATCCTTACAAATGCAATATTTTACGATTTACTATCACAGCACTGCTATTTCCTTGTCAAAGGAGGCGTGGAGGAGAGATGTGTAGGCTCAGGGATGAAGGCAGACAGTTTCCCTGGCCAAAATTACCTTTGTCACCATAACCTCTCACCTGTGGAGAAATAAAAAGAAACGTAGTTTGTTACAGAACATGGATGGATAAAGCCATGGAGATACTCTGGGAATACATAAAAATTCTATCATGTGTAGTAACTCAATGACCAAAAACATACTAGTGAGCCTTTGAAATGCCAGTATTTTACTGGCAACTCCTTGTCCAACTCCTGATTAAAAAGAAAATAAAAACATGGATTTTAATTGCATTTTGTTGAAATACCCACTGAAATGATGGTGGTCTTAGCTGTAAAGTTAGAAGAAAGGTTGTTAGACAGTTTGTGTAGCAGGCACACGTTGAAAGCTGGGGTAGAATGAGGTCTGAATGTGGTATCTGGTAATGATGCTGTAGAGTGTCATTCTCATGAAGAGTGTTCTTTATAGAACATCTCTTGTGCTGGTGCACTTGTTCATATTTTCATGGCCATAACTAAATAATTAGTAAAGCTCTACCAGCACGGAGTGAGAGAATCAAGCTCCCACATGCCAGTTCCATCTGATGATTCCTCTTTGAGGAATCTAAGTGATCAAATGAGATGAACCATTTATAATTCTTTATGCAAGGATTGCTCACAAGGAGTTAGTAAATTCCCAATGTCCTCTTTGGAGTAAGATGGAGTATTTGGAATTATACTCATATATGATGTTACACAGCTAACATGTGTAGTATTGTTTTGGAAGAAATTTCACGAACATTGTTTGCAGTGCTCAAGATCCTTAGCAGTCAACTAAGGAAACAGGGATCTCATCTCAGAGATGCTCTCTGTAAACAGACAACACAGGTGGAGTAGGGAATGCTGAGTGAACCCACACTCTTTTTTAGGCATCGGTTTTTGTATGCTTACAATTCTGTTCTTTGAAATCAGTTGAACACTTTGTGCCCAAGGGCTTGTTCTCTGAATCTGGGAGGAAGAGCAGGTGCTCAAGATACCACAGAAAAGCTGTTTTATAAATGCAGAGACTAGCTTACAGTACAGTTTCTGTTTTGTCCTCTTGCTCCACTGACCCAATTAAATACAGGTTTAATAGGAAAATATTATTGTGACTGAGCTGGATAATAGAGATTGGTTGAGAGGGCTCTTAAACTTGGCCCTAAACTATTGAGTTCTGAGACTGACTTCAGTTTGAGACGCACTGTACCCTGCTTTCTTTGATCCAAACCCTGAGAATATGTATCATCACTTAAAGGAATGAACTGCTTTGTGAGGAAGAAGCCAAGAAGTGGCTCCAGAGAATGCCTTCCCACATGGAAAGCCACCACCCCCTGATTTGATGGCTTGCATGCTAATGCATCTTTCAAGGGGGCCTCTTTGTCCTGCATTGTTACTTATTTGGCTCTTCTTTTCTTTCAGTCTTAATTGTCATTAGTGTGTTGCTTTTTTTTTCTCATAAAGTCATCTGGGGAATACTAGTTTATTGCATATTGTTGTGTTTGTCTAAAGACAATTGCACAAGCTTGAAACTTAATCCTTATAATCTTTCCTACTAGGGAGAGCTTGAGATAAATACTGTTGTATGCTTGGTGGGAGTGGGTCTCGACTTTTTGATCATCCATGTCTAAATGTTGAGTAATACTAAAGGGAAAATGTTCTCAAAACATTCCTTAGATGATTATTAGATTATATTTTATGTTTGATAAAAACTGGAAAATTGTATAAATATTTGCTTAACATCCCACCCCTTAAGCAATTTATTTCTTTTCTGGCCTTCAACCCTCTTGCTCAGTGAAATGATATCAGTCACTTTCTGTTTATATTCAGTTTCACTTTGCAGTTTTCATGTGTGTGTAGGGCGATTCCTCACTGCAGAAGCATATTTAAATAATAAGTGGGGAATAAAGAGAAAAGAAGGGAATTGTTTTTTAAATATTTTCTAGTGTCTTCCCACATTTTAAAAGTAAACAAGTAGCTATATTATGCTGCATGCATCTGGTGTGCTAATAACTAGTGTTACGAGAAATTAAAAAAATTATTTAGTCCTGCTTTTCTATAAATTGTTTGTCACACAGTAAGTTTATACATACTATGTTCCAGTGGCTGCTGTTAAAATCAGCCTTTGGCAAAAGCAAACACGTGATAGCTTGTTCTTGCAAGAGGAAATCGCTTTTGCATCTTGAATACTATGTGGTGGTTCAAGTTTTCTGGAAAGAGCCAACTTTTTCATATAGGCAGCAGTCAATGCTCACATAGTTCAACTGTTTGGCTGTTTTCTCTCATCTGAATTTTTCATTTTGGATCAATATAGAGAATGAGTCTCAATATCATAGACATCAGAATGAATGCTAGGTCATGTTTAGAGCTTGACTAGATGGGAGGAGGGGTTTAGGGTAACATTGTATTAGGGGGAAAAAAACATCAGGGTCAGTAAATTAATTTTAAAGATTGCAGACACACCTCTGCATCAACCAGCATTGAAGCATTTCTGTTGTAAGTGCAAAATGGCTGTTTTAGATGCAAGAAGTCCTGGAGTTTCTCTTGAGTCTTCCTTTCTCTTCCACCATGTTTTTGCAATTAAATACTGGATGAAAATTATTTTTCCTTTCCTTTTGTTTTTTTTGTTTTGTTTTAAATGTGTTACTTTTTCCTTAATGTGTAGCAGCTGATTTTTCCTCTGCTGGCTCACTGAGGCACAGAGACAAACCTCTTTTCAAGGAACAGAGTTCCAACATTGTTGTTGATTATTTTATTGGGAAACCATTTCAGTGGCAAGGCAGGCTCTCCAGCTCCTTGATGAAGGGAAAAAACCATGAGATGCAAGTGTTTTAGTTAAATGTAAACCCCTTTTCTCTGTAATGTGGATAGACTCACAAAGAAAGTAGACATTGAGACATGCATGTCCTCATCACACTCACGAAGACCTGAACTTGAAGAGCAGCCAACCCGTGACAGACACTCCTTTGGGAGCACAAGTGGCCTTCTTCAGAGTGCGACCCTTTCTTGGTACTTTCCACAAAGTTGCAGTTGAGATCTGCTGCTCCTTGTGGGACAAAGAGCAAGTTTGCTTTCCAAGATCTCTTTGTCCTTCTTTTTTCTGGCTTACCCCATCTTATTTACTCAAAGTTTGAGTTGCATTTCTTGCAGGAGTCTTGGGCTTCTTCTCCATCCCCTTCTGTGGTTTCCACAGCCTGTCATTTGGAGATGGTTTTGACATCTTTTGACAAACATATTCACTTAGAGTCACAATGTGGTTGCTCTGAAAAAAGGCATAATTTCTTTTCTTCCTTCCTCTTTATGAACTGGAGATACAGTGTGTAAAAGCTTGGTGCAAGTTCACAATAGCACTTTGTCCTCTTTCGCATCATTTGCCAAATAACTACTGTTGTGGCAACAGCTGTAACCAAGCATGGTGTCAGCTCTTTTTGCCATAACATGACTGGATGTCAATAATTTTAATATAATGTGAAACATACTCCCAGGCTGTGCAATGAGGCATCTGATTATTAAATTGCTTGAAATGTCATCTGGGTTTTTTTGGGGTTTTTTTTGCATCAATTCAGGTCTCAGAACTGGACTGTGTTGTGATTAAAAGAAAAAGAACAGAAATTTCTCTCATTATAGTAAGCATTTCCAAGAAAACTCTAACCCTGAAGCAGACAGCTCTGCTCTGCTTACATAGACAGCAACAGCAAAGGCTCTGTGAAGGCTGTAAGGGGTGGAGGTTATAATTGTGTCTCCCAGTTGTTTGCTGCTCTTTACTGCAGCACTTTCTCCAGTGACAATAAATGCTATTTATTTTTAGGCTTCTTTTTCTGAACTACTTATAAAAAGTGAAAGGTAGGAACCTGGTGAAGCATTTGTTTTTAATACATTGCTTACATTGTGCTCCAAAGCACAATATTCAGCGTTCTTATTAATGATTGAAATGTTAGCATTTAATTGTGTATGGCAATTAAAAAGCTCGACATTACTAGTTCTTGGGCTGAGTCCATTAATACAGCAAGTATTAGTAAGAAATATATTGAAGAAGTTGAACAAGGTCATAAATGTTCTGCGTGCAAAGAGCACCTAATGCTTTTTTTTTCGAGCCTCTAAGAAGTAGTTTTAAAAAAAAAACCAAAACCTTGTGAGATGAATAGATAAAAGGCTTTCTTGGTTTAGTTATGTCAGTTTGGCTTTTTCCTGTAATTGCTGGGGTTGTTTTGTTCCTAAAGAGGGAACGGATGCCAAGCTGAAGAGGTAATTTCTGAGTAGTGTTTCAAGATATTGTGAAAGTTCTCAACTTTTCTGTAATAAGAAAAATAACATTTCTCTAATGATGTCTGTTTATTGCATATTGTTCTTCTGTGTGCAGTTCAGTGCAGCTGGCAGCAAGTACTTGAGAGCAACCCAGGGCTGAGGAAATAGCACAGGGGAACCTGAGTAGCCCCAAGTAACTCGGGCTGCGTGCGCTGACTCCTCGGGGTGCTGTCAAGCCGCCCTTACCTGACGTCACCGTGGATGAAATCGAAAGAGATCATTTGCGTTTGATCCCAGGTGTCTTTACATTTGAATCCAAACAGGAAAAAGCTCCTGGCAGCACGAAGCTGGGTTGGAGGTGTTGATTCTCTAAACATGTCCGGATGTCACTCTCCTTGCGTCAGATGGGCTGGCCGTGGGGCTTACTTTCCTTTGGTAATCTTGGGAGTTACTTGCACAATGAAAGGTTCAGGTTTTTCTGACCTATGAAGAGTTATAGCAGAGCTCAGTACTTGTAAAATATCATTACATGCTCAGAAGTAAAGAAATCTTTTACTGGGGAGGAGCTCAAACCAAAACCCTGAGTGTGGATGTTTCAACACCTTGGAATTTGTATCTGCATCTGAGTTCTGCAGGTTACATGTGCCAGTAGTGCATTAAACCAGTGTATGACATGGAAATTTCCCTAAAACTTAGAGTATTCCAGGTGCAGTATTTCTGCAGGCTCTGCTAGACCATTTCCAAGGGAAAATTTTATTTAATTTAATATCAAGCCAAATCCACTGTACATCTTCAGGTCTCTACTTAACTGTTTGAACATGGGCAGAACAGAAGCAGCACAAGGAGAAATAATGTGGTGTTTCCCAAATCAACTTCTCTGACCCTTAGCTCAGGAAAAATACCAACCTGAAGAAGGAGAAGCAAGTTCTGTCTCTAAAAGCACACAGGTTTTGCCTTCTCTAGTGATGCTGCAGTCATGGCATTTTAAAAGAGTACAGTTGTTTTCAGTCCAAGAGCAAGTTGACTCTTCACGCGTAGTTGACACTTCCATTTAGGCTGACAAGGGTAAATTTTAGGACAAACCACAGGAAATGGCTTGGAGAGGTGAAGGATATTAAGAAAATATTATACTGCTGCTTTAGAAGCAAAATGAAACACTTTAAGCTCTATTTTCCCATAAAATGTTTAAATCCATTGTTTTGATAATTTTTTTGCAAAAAAATATTGTAACTATTGAAAACAAATGTGCTTCAAAATATATAGTTGTTTTTATAATTTCAGACCAAGACAAGTCACAGGAAAATCCTCTTCTCATGGAGGGTAGCTTGAGGTTTTCTGAAAAGACATTTCTTTTCTCCCTCTTCTGTCCCCTTGCCCCCTGGTTTTGTATTAATTATGCCCCCTTTCAAGTATTGCTTTCTGTGTGAGCTTTGAGAGTGAAGATTGTTTGACTTTTTGCTTATGGAAGAATCTGCTTTAGCAGACACGGCAATAGGAACAGAAATAGCACTTTCAAAGCTGAGGGACTGTGTTCACTTTGGTATGTAGAGAATGGCAACAAGAAGTCATTAGGATTGAGAGAATTCTGTTCTTTCTCTGGCTCTCTGCCCCTGTTGCAAGATGAGCAAGGGCTGACCTGAACTTTTGTTTGTTTGTTCTGCTGTGGGGTTAAAGATTCATGCTCTCCACCCCACCTCCACCAGCCCCCAACCCCCCCCATGTTTATTCTGCTTTTGTAAGGGAAGGAGGAATTCAACTTCTGTGAAGGCAAAAGAAAGATCCTTTCCTTATATAAGAAACAGATGAATAAGACCTGAGGTGATAGATTGGGTTTTTTCCCATCTTCTTACCTTTCTGTAAAGAAATACAATATTTTTAGGGTAAGGGATGAATGTGGAAAGCAATGATTGAACAAATAACTGCTTTAAGGCCGGTGCTAGAAACACTTGCCAGTTATAGTAATGTCAGTTGGAGGTGTGATTTTTGGCTGTATGTGTTTATTGGCAAAAGCCCTAGTGTAGACATGGTTGTACCAGGGGGAAAAAAAAAAGCTTTGGCCAGTATATTCTATTTTGCTTGGGGAGGGTATAACCTCTGACAATAAAAGCTTTTTTTTCCATCTGGTAAGTTGCAACTCCAGTAGAAACTAATGCCAAAATAGTTGTACTGTTGTAGTGGCAAATCTTTTTCATAGACTGGACTTCTGAGTCTGCTGTCCTAGCATTAGCAACTGTGCTCCTGTTATTGTTAATTTTAACAGCAGCAACATCTGAAGGTGATTTGAGTGCCTTAGACTTTGTGGCATTGTAATGATCTTGAATTTACAGATCTGCATTTCATTTAATCCCCATGCCTAGGAGAATTGCAAACAGAGTTGCACTGGACTCCAGCATTTGCACAGAAGACTTTTCTTTAGAGTTCTCAAGTATTATTCAAAAAGGCCCATGTGTTTTGCAGAGGTCTGAAAGCAACTGTTTATAGTGCAGAGTTCTTCTAGGTGTAACACAGTGTTCAGAACTAGGTTTTGCAGATTTCTGTAGCAATTTTTTTCTTGACTATATTGGGATTATGGAGGAGATGCAGTCATGACCTTGTGGGACTACATAGTCTTATGTGTGATGCCACAGGTCTTTCATGTGAACTTTCCTTCTCCTCACACACTAGGATGAGACAGAAGTAATTTTTCCTAATTCTGGAGCACACTGCATCAGCCATCTTCAATACATGCAATCAGAAGGGTTAAATACTCCAGGGAGACACTCTAAATATTTAAATATTCCAGGCCCCAGTTTCATGTCACAAGAACATTTCAGCTATTTTGTGATCTCTCCAGAGTGCTCTCACACTAGGAGAGCAAAAACAGTGCTGTCCTCAGTACTGTTGGGGAGGTGACTCCTGGAGATGTGCAGTCTGGCCCCAGTGACCAGTATCTGCTCATCTCCCACTGGTATCTCATGCCAAATGACTTTTATAAATGAATTCCAGCACTGGAACCTTGATTGCTCAGGGGTTTTTTTCAGCCTAATACTGCATCTTTATGATATGGTACAAGTCAATGTTCTGGTTGTTTGGGTTTGGGGTTTTTTATTTTTGCTTTAAATTACCTCTGACTTCTATGGGTCTAAAATACCCATGACAGTGCTGGATGCTTTTGGAAATCCTGCCCTTCAGCTGGGTTTGGGTTTGTTGGTTTTTTTATGTCCAGTGTAGGACTTGGAGTATGTGCTGGCATAACATCTCACTGGAGCAGAACAATGATTTATTGTGCTAATTACTGACATCACAAAACCACAGACAGTAATCTTGACCTTGGGGGCAAAAAAAAATAAACCCTAAACACTAATTTAGGACCTATTCAAAAAGATATTTTCTGTGAGGCTGGTAGGGCAAGAAAACTGAGCATGTCAAGTTTGAGAGTGTTTACATTTCTTAGGTAATGCTCCTAGTTTTTTTTACAAAAAGAAGAAAAAAGAAAGGAAATGCTGGGGAAGGTTGGTCTTTGGTAATAGGTACAGACATCTGCAGATGTACTTTCAGTATTGCTGGTCTTTCAGCTTCACAGCTTATCTTCTTCTAGAGTTTAGAAGCATGAAATAAGTTAAAATCAATAGGGTTTTAGAATATTTGGACTTTGTGGCATTTTCTTCTTTGTTGCTCTGTGATTTGGACAACAAACATTGTGAACTGAGTAGCCTCAGTTTGTTAATCTCTCCCTTGGGTGCATCCCTTCTTAGTTCAGCAAAAACACAAACAAAAAAATCTACTGCATGTGGTCAGTGCTCAGTTTGCTTGGACTCATGTGTCATGTTGAAACCAGAATATTTTCTCTCCAAGACAAGCACAGTCCCTTATTCTTGGTAAGAATTCTCAGATTTCATTCTGGATTTTAGCTGTTAACCCTTTGTCATTCCAGCTTTAAAAAAGCAACTAAAAAAAAAAAACCATAGATATATAAAGGAAATACGTGTGTTTAACATTTTGCGTGTTCGAATAGCTGAACTGCATTTCTTCAAATAGAAAAACACCACAAACAAGCAAACCCCCCAAGCAAGCAGAAGATCACCTAACCAAAACCAAAACAGAGAAATTTCCTTCTCAAAAGTGCAGATTTCAGGAAACTTTGGGTAATGAACTATAAACGAGGTTAAAATGGGGACACAATTACATCTGATTCTTCAGTGTCTGCATCCCAGTGCCTTAGGTACTTTGACTGAAAGCAGAAACATAAAAGACTGACCAAATTCTGGCATTTGCAGCTTCATTCACAGTTCAAGTGAGTTGCTTGCAACTCTCTGCCTGCAAATGACAGGGTAAAATCCAGTCTGGGGTGGGGATACGAGAGAGTTCCTCCAGTCCTCTTGCTGTAACACAAACTCCCTTGGGGCAGTTGTACCACTAGAAATCTAAAGGGAAATTAAACAAAAATAAAGCTTATTACAAATACATATTCTTAGGACACCTACCAGATGAAATTGTCATATGGCAAATTTTACCCTGTGGTGTGTCTGTTACTAGGCGAGCAACAAGAAAGCTGGGCAAAACTATGGTTTCTGGAGGAATGTTTAATTGAAAGCTTTTCCCTTAAAAAGATCATCTTTCCAGAAATGCAGATGTGCATGAGAATCCTATAGGGATATTGGTATTTGGCCTCTAGGATTTTAACAGTCCTGTTCCCAAGGTTAAGATATAGTGAGAGCCAAATTTTATTTGAAACTATTATAACAAGGCAGATATGGAAGCTCATGGAGTATTACATTGCAAATCATATGTTAAAGAGAGACACATGGCTCTTGAGCTATAAAATGAGAAAGGAATGATATTTAAAAGATATCTTTAACCACTTGTTTTACTCATTAATCTGTGGTTCAGAGAGCATTATTTGCAGAAAAAAAATGCTATTATGGGATGGTTTCTGAAAAGAAAATAAATATTTCAGGCACTTTCACTGCGAACATAACTGTGTAACAATAGCAAAACAAATACTGATGGTGAATAACGTTTCTATGAGTGAATGTGTTGAACAGCTGCCACTTTCCACCCTTGAGACTTCTGCGTATCTATGTTGGATGAAGTGATTCCTGTAGCAGATTTGTAATACACTTTGTGTTGCAGTGGGGTTAAAGGCAAGAGCTGAATTGTGATACTGCACCTTAATGTGGATTTCATTAAATCAAGGGATAATTCTGCTATTGGCATGACAGAACTGCTGCTTATCAACAACACAAAAAGGTCTGAACATGCCCCATGGCCAAACTCCTGACCCTGTGCAATGCCATCACCACAAGGTACTGTTCTTTTCCACCCGAACTCTCCCCCATGTGGGAACTTTTACTCTACCAAGTGCTCACTGGCAAACACTGTCCTGTCTCTCTCCATGTCCCTGTGACAGTGTTGTCCTTACCTGCACCTTCTGAAATTACATGAGGTATTCTCAGATATTCACAGTCCTTCTGAGATTCTTGTTTCTTACCAGATTTTTATAAAGAAGAAGGCATCACACCTTTGAAATTAGCACTCGGATTTATCAGGAGAATGACTCAGATGTTGCCAACTGTGTCAACTCATGGTCTAGATATTTTGTATGAGTGGGTTAAGTTCTGGTAGCTAAAGAAGCAAGCAAGCCACTGAACCTGGTAGATACTCATTTTAAAAATCATATTTGAGGGTATGATATTTTGGAGAATACAGAAATTCATCTAGACCGTGAATTACAGCCTGGGACCAGTTGAATGAGGGGAGGTCACAGCCTTCAGGGTAACTGTCACCATGGCTTGGACCCATTCCTGACGTATTTGGGTAAATCCCAATATGAGACACCCCTGGGCTTTACTGTCAGGGTGTGGGCCAGGACTCTGTCTCCCAGCTCAGCAGGAATTCTGCCTGGACAAAGCCCTTCTGTTAGTGGCAGTCTGGCTTCCTGGTGCGTGGGCTCTCGGTGTGCGTTTATGTGCTCACACTTTGGATAAGTGACTCTGACTTTAAAGACCCAGGAGCAACTTGTTGGCTGCCAAATGGGAGGCCTTGGTAGTTGTTCCTGCTGCAACAATCTCTCTTTGTTCTGCAGGATGGTACCACAGCAGATCACAAAGTTGCTGAGGGGTTGCGTGGGCTTCCTACTCTTCTAGGTACAGTGGCATAACAGCTGCCTCTTGGGTCTGAAGCTTGCCTCTTTGTTAAAAATAAAATCTGCTTAAGTGTCACCCTTTTTGAAAGAATTCTTCGGAGTTCAAAGTAAATTATCTCAGGGATGATGATAATCATTGGCCTTTAATTGAACTGTGGGGCTTCAAATGTAGAAACCAGTTCATGGTTAATCATTTAAGTTCATCAGAAATAAGATTCAAGTCGGGGCAATTAGACAATTGCTTCATTACTCACACTGTCTAATGATGTTTCACTGATCTTTCACAAATGATAATACAGTAGATGAACTGTGCAGTTTAAATTATTCCAGTTTTAGATAGTTGAACAGTGACTTACCAAAACTGTTAATAGAAGTTATTCAAGATGTGCTGTCTAAATCCTTTCCAATTAGTGTTGAGGTCTTGAAGGGCCAGTCTTAGCTTTTTATTAATATGTTCAGTTTATTAATGTATTTTTTTATATATGCATAGTGCGACTGTCTGGTACATCTCAAGATGTTGCATAATTATTATCCTTTTAATTTGTTTTACTTGGGTTTTACTCCTTATTCTTGCTTAAAATTCAGAAATATTTCATAGCTTAATAACTCATTAGAAAACTGTGACATGTACTGGAGGTTACCTCAAAGGCTATCCATATTTAACAGTAAACTTGAGATAATTCATTGGCAGGATGACTCTCATTGACCACTTTAAATATTTCAGGTTGTGTTTTGACCTTTTGCCTTACATTTAAACCATATGGAGAAACTGAAACAGATTGTGTACAAAATTGGGATCTTTGCCAGATGGTTATGGCATTAGGAAACAATGAAAAACTACTACCTTGCCTGATAATAGTACTACATATATAGTTTATTAAATATACACTTCTATTTTTTTTTTTTTTTTTACTTTACTGTGTTTTAAATATGAGTCTTCCCCTTCCTTATTAAAAAATCCCTAATAAAAAGATCTGCTTCCGGTTTTGGAGGAACATCTGTGGCCAACAAATTATTGCCTAAATATGATTTGAGATACAAATCAGGTTTTTGAAAAACAGGACTAATTAAAAATGCTAATGATGATTTTCAGGTCTTTCATGTTTTTAGCTTGCCACGTATAAAAAGGTCTTTTTTTGGATGCTTGAAGTGATGCTCTCTTGGGAAGCTTTTTGCTGGGATCTAGTGTAGAGAAGCAAGAGTGGAGGAGAAATTGCATCCTAGTCACAAAATAATCAGAAGATTTAGGATGGCCTGTTCAGTTTTGATGGGCTTTTCTCGAAGGATGTCAAATGGCTGTGTGAGTCAACTTTCCTGTGAAAATGCAGCATGTCTTTAGTCTCTGACTTTTCACACTTTGTTCAGATCATCTACTGCTGACTTGTAGAGGTTTCTCATGAGTGAACAAAACTGTTAGTGGATACACAAAGTTTCTCTAGATTGGCCATGTGACAGATTGTTTTGCATTCTCTCCCTGTTGAAATCCATGAAAAATTTTTTTTCACTGAGTTCAGATGCAGTTTTGGAGACAGAATAAGCATGTTTTAATAAGTTTATGTCATAAAATGTAAGCTGTCATACTGCATTTACTAGGATTCCACAGATTGCCATTACCATCCTGTTTTGATTTAACTTGGTAATTATATTTATGTAAAAAGGCTCAGTGATAAGCTACCCATACAAAAGGCTAATGATGAAGAGGGATGGAAGGAAGATGGGAAAGTATTTTATTCCCTGGCAAGACTTCTGTATTGTTGACCTTTGTGCAGACCATCAGCCTTGAATCTCTCTATTCCATACCCTTCCTTCCCTTTGGCGTAACTTGGTGTCTCAAAGGATCATTAGGTTGAATAGTGAGTCCAGAACAGTTTCTGATGTGCTTCTCATGCAGTGCAACTATCCTTCACACAAGGCTGGAGGTAACTTTGAAGGATGTGGCTTTGTTTTCAGCTGCATGATACCTGCAAAGAAAACTAGCCTGTTACTGCAGTATTTTAATACAGGGAAGGCAGCTTGATCCAAGTTCCCCAGATGTTCCTGTGGACAATTGGTGACCCACAACCACATAATCCACAGTGTTTCTGAGCTGACAGTTTGATGATAGATGTTTATTGTCCATGAGATGTTTTGAGACCAGGCAGTTCTCTCTAGATCCTAAATGTTGCAACTTTTCTAAGTAGTTTGTTATTTTTGAGACTTCCTCAGAACAGATGCATGTATTTCTAGTCACATATAGCAGTGTGTGCAGGTATTCTTTGTCACAGCTGTCTTTTCTCTCTGAAAGCTTTTACCTTGTATGAAAATGCTTAGAATCTTCTTTCACCTTTGAAGTCAATTAACTAATTTGTTCCCAGGTGGGTTGTGCATCTCCCTGGTGCCTCCCATTCCAGGATCTGCACGTGTACTCCTGTCCCTCCTTGCAGTGCTGGTCAGAAAGGCCCTCACACCCTTTCCCATGCAATGCCAGAAGCCTTTGGGGAATGTTATTGCCCTGGTAAGGAAACTGAAGAACCACTTCAGGTCTTGTAACTCATGATAGCTAAAAAGCTTAAGAGTACCCCTGAGTATTGGTTTCCAGTGCCATTGTTTCTCTGGTGAAGCCTAGAGTGAGACATGTTCCCAGCATCATGTGCAGTGATACTGGGGTCTGGTCATGTTGTGCAATGGCAAGTTCTTACAGTAGTGAAATTTGAGACATCTCAATGGGAAACGTTGAGGCCCCTTAATTCTTCAGTACATGGCTCTCAAAGGCCTTTGCAGACCCATTTAACATGTTTAGCATTAAGTAGTTTTTCTCTTACCACCTGTAGTTTGGTTTGCATTCCTCTCACCTTTCCTTACTGCTACACTAGTGCCAAGCTGTTTCCAGAACTGATCTGCCTCAAAGACATTTTCTGTTAGGTTTTATTCTAAATAAGTACAAGAAAGGTCTTTATTATTTGCAAATTAAAAGCATATCCTGCGTTTGTCCTTCACATGAAATTTGGCTTCATTTTAGGCAACAAGTCATAAGTAATGAAATAGAAGCTGAAGGTGCTGTGCTTCTAATTTCTGCAAGACTAAAGATCTTGTTAAATGAAGCATTTCTACTGCAATTAATAAAGCTTTATTTAGGGAAAGACAGAGGGAAGCACTCCATTTTGTGTGTAGTGCATCCACAATGTAGCCCAAAGCTGTCCTTAAAAACTAGAGCAAAACTGGCACTGAACTTTCCCTGATTGCTGAAGCAGTCCAAGATTTCTGGCTGTCTGTGAAGCTTTTCCTCTGTTTATGCTATAACTCGGAATTGTTTTCTAACCATTTCTTAAGTAAGCACAGTTTAACCAGTTAGCAGACTGATTTAGAGGCTGAATTCCAGTATTCTTGTTCTATGAATGGTTCCATTGGCTTAATTGACTCCTTGGGAATTAAGGAAGTATTCAGTAAAAGTGATGGACCTCAGGTTTAGTTAGTTGTATGTAGCAGCCAGCTGAAATACAACTTCTGGTACATATGAAAACAATGGTGCTGTTCATAGTTCCATCCTCAAGAGATACAGACACTAATATAATGACAATTAAAAAGTTTTATTGATGCATATATTTCTTAACCATTGCACATCATGAAGTACTCCTAAGGAACCAGAGGATTCTTTGTTTAACAGCTAGTCAGCTAACACTCTAAGAAATCTTTCATGAAATTTATGTAATTCATGGTTGGAAAAGATTTGATTTCCCAAAATGAAATGACAAGTGCATGAGGTGAGGATGCAATTTAAAATGCCCTGCCAGTTTTATAAACAGACAAGCCTAGGTGCAATGAACTTCTTGAGTCCTCGGGAGTTGTGCTGTGTATTGACCCACATCAGGTTCTCTAAAGAGTTATTCAAGCAGATTTTGATGCATCCCAGAAAGGAGGTAGAAACACTTTTCACATGCAAGGTAACTGCTCTGATAGTCTCTTTGTTTGATGAAGACAGGATGCATTTCTGTTGTCATGACACAAAACAATGAAAACAAAATCTTAAAAGCTTTTAGAAGAAAGTTCTTAAAAGATGGCACGTTAATTACTTTAGGTATTTTTCAGTTTAATGGTAGCTAAACGTGGTGCTTACACAGGGTTAAATTAATCAACAGCTTCATAATTAAAACAAGTATCTTCTCCCAGAGATTTAAAATGTGGATTTTTTTTGTTATTATTAAACAGTCAAAATGCTTTTGTCAGATGAGGCAAGAAATGGATTGTTGAACATAGGAACGCCCTGCATACTATTCCTGAATACATTAGCATTAACTATTTTGCCTTCCAGACAATAAATTATGAAAAAGCTCTTTAAAGTGGGGAGGGTCAGGAAAGGATGGCGGAAGCCAGTGAGATGCTGGGTAACACATTCACTTGCAGTGTTTGCAGCCTCACTTCAGACCTGCTGTGGTTTGTGAATAGAGCTGTCTGTTCCCACCTGAATTTCTTTATAGGAAAGCCCAGCACAATGGCTTTGCTTTGGTCATGGACTTAGAAGCTCAAGTTCTGTATTTGAACTCTGAAGGAGAACTGGCAGAGCTGTGGGAGAAAGATTTCTTCTCTGGCCCATGCTTTCAGGAGGTTTAAAATTATCCAGATTCTCAACTTATCTTTTTTGAAATTATCAAATGAAGTTTTTTGGGTAAACTTTTTATGCCAGTGTCATGAAAACTCATCCTTGAGAAATACACAGCCCTCCTGACATTTCCTGTCTCCCAGTCATGCTTTTACATTTCCACTTGGAAGGCTGATATTCACCACTCTAGGAGATTTGCTACCACTATTAATGATCTCTGTGGGTTTGGTAAACAGCAGTCCCATTGTTACTGAGAACACAGTTAAATTAACAGATTAGTAGTATTAATGTAGTTTAAATTTGGTGACGTTATCCTGCATGGGTTTGATATGGAAAATGGGTAGCTGGTTCATTTTCATGTGCAAAATCCAGAGTCTGCTTTGAATGTTTATCTTAAATTTGTCTGTAAACTATGAAACTACCTTTCAACCACATAATTTCCTTTTTGTACACTTGCCCATCAGCTGTTAAACGTCAAACAAACATTAGGAGCTTCAGCAATGGGTCTATTTTATGAGTGCATAGTAAATTTTTTCATCCTGGTAAAATTTATTTAGGTATCATAAGCTGATAACATTCTAATGCATGAAGAAAGCATGTTTTCTTTCTTCTGAATCAGACAGTGTTCCCCTGATAACTATCCTGAGGTAAAATATAATGAAGTTGGCTTTAGTTTTACAAGCACTAGCATCATGTCATACGCTGGCAAAGTTTCTAAAATAACTGGGTATATACATTACTTTGATATTAAAAGAGAACAGGGAGATTACAAGAAGGTATTTAAAGAATTGAGAAGAATAAAGCTTCTAGATGATGATGCTGGGAAAGTGTTCTCCTCTAAAAAGAAATAGTGAATTTGAGAAGGAAAATCCACAGAAGTCAGCAAAGCTCTGAAGCCTTTTCTCACAACTCTATTCAAATTTAGTGAAAGCGAGTATTCTTTCTGCAAGGCTTTGAATCATTCTCTAACTTTCCATTGCAGAAATATTTTCTGTCATCCTAGGTAAAAATCCAACCCATCCCCACCCCAGTTACTGAATCCTATAGGTTTTTTCCATAGGAGTAATTAAAAACACTAATTTTTAACTTTCTGCCATAAATCCTAAAGAGCTGTGGGAGAAAAGTAGGCTTTAGAGAAGTGGGAAAAATACACTCTGAGTGAAAGAAACTTGCCCAATGTCCTGTGTACGTCCTGAGTGAGGAATTTCGGATGGGTGTTTGCCTCATCCCTGCTCTGTGAGCTCTGTCCATGGGGTGATGCTGTCACTGAGAGTGGAAGTGTCTTGCATTTCTGAGTAGCCTGGAATGGGGCCATGCACTGACGTGCTCGGTCTGGTGTTTACACGGGCTCTGTTTGCGTAACTGAAGGAATGGAGTCTGTGTAAACAATTCCCATCGATTATGACAGCTCATGCCAGCTCAGCAGCATTAGATTCACTACTTAAATATTTCAGGCTGATATCTATTTGTTTTCTCACTATACTGGAGTGTTTATTAATAAGATTTAGTATGTAAATACTCTTCTCTAGTGCTCAGTGCTAAAGATGTTCTCCTTTTAGTGGGATTTTTGTTTTGTTCTAGTAATATTAGCTTAAGAGCCATTGATGGCACAACCTGGTGCTAATTCAAGAATCACTGCTGCCTGAATCATTCAAAAAATAAATATTAATTAATTCAGTGTCTCAATGGAAGGTGATGACACAAATATTATAGCAGGCCTGTAAAGGGATGGTCATTGTCAAAATCACAGTGTCTTTGACATGCAGAGAGAGATACAAAGAGAGGATCTGCAATCACTTCCGACTGGCTGGTTGTCAAGCTGACATTTCCCCTTGCTTAGTCAACTGCCTGCTTCTTAAGCTCTGCCACACCCACCCCACTTCAATTTCAACAATGTCTCTCCATTCCAGCAGCTGTTTTGGTATTGTCATTTCACTGAAGAACACTTTAGGTGATGTATCACATGCTTGCCTGAGGAGTTTTTCCTATTATTTTATCTTGCTCACAGAGAACATTTGGTGAATCTGTTGCCATGTTTTGTTTGAGAAGGTGTTGAAACTCATTGTAGTTGGCACCAGCCCCAGTCAAGGTCAGTGCCAAGCTTGGTGCTGGTGCCAGTGGTCTGTTGTGCCTGGCATAGCTACACTGCTCCTCTGAAGGACATTAGCTGAGTCAACAATAGCGTGTTTCCATCACCACTGCTACATTAGCACTGGAAGTTTTGCTGGAAAAGTAATGTTGGCAGGGTTTGGTTTGGTTTTGTCTTTCTTGTTCCTGGCCAGCATAGCAATGCCAGAAAAAGACTCTGATGGAAACTGAGCATTAGCACTCTACAGCCTCTGGGTGCAGCTGATCAGTCCTTCAACCTGACCAGCATTAGGTTGTGCCCTGAGTCCCAGGGAGAGAGACTGTAGTGCTGTTCTGTGGCTGTAGAAACTGGAGAACCCAGCTGGGAGCAATGTCCTGTTCTCACCTCTTCTGAGCAGAGCAGACTTGGGAGGTCCAGTGTAAACTTTGCTGCCTTGTTCTGTGTCTCCTCTTCTGAAGTGCTGCAAAAACCAGCAGGGTACTCTTGCCATGAGAAGCTGAAGGTGGTTCTTAAACCACTGGTCTCTCAGCAGTTTCACCCAAGCTGGACTTGGTCCATGTCCTTTCCAACCTGTCCCTCACTGAAGTATAGATTAATATTCCAAACTTAATAATTGGTTTGATCAACGTGATTTGTTTTCAATTTTATACATGCTCAGTGGCAGTGAAGCAGGGGAATTAACTGTGGGAGAAACAGCAGTAGTAAAGAGTAAGGCTGGTGTTTGGATGCCCTGACCCCTTCCCCCTCTCTTTCCACGTGGCTGGGAATTGTTTTAACTATGCAAGAGCATTAAGGTAAAAGCTCATGAGGCTGTGTGTTGATATGACACAGTACTTGGGGAACATTGTCCTGCAGTACCATAACCCAGTCAGGTTTCAGGCTTTACAGTTCAGGAATTCCTTCCCTTTTTTTTTTTTTTCAAGAATCTTCCCATTATTATCCATCTTTCTGTGGTTTTCTAGACTGTGGTTGACTATGATAATATTTCAGTACAAATTAAATTCTGCTTCCAGGGATTTTTCCTAGATCTCATTTGCTGCTTTCCTGCACAGGTTATGAAATGTCACAATTCAGGAGTACCAATTATTAGTTTCTTTATTTAATGGGTAGTTTTAATGTTCTAGGAGAACCTATTTCTTAACTTAATGAAAGTATTTTTAGGCTGTTGCATAGCATTTGCCTAGTTATTTTTTGTTCTTTGCTCTTTGAACATGTCAAGTTTTACTGCTCTGGCATCATTGTACAGTTCTATAATCTAAGAAAAGTAAGCACTTACGATTTTGTGGATAGTTTCAATGTTTTGGGATTCTTTTGCTTGTGTTTAGTCCTAATTATAGAACATTTCTAGTGACACTTCACTATTGGCAAAGCTGCCCTAAATTCAAAAGTTTTCTAAGGTTATAGTCCATGAAATATGCCACTAGGAAAATATTTTACGCGTGTTAGTATGTTTAAGATTCCTTTACTGACATTCTGCTTTTGAAAGGTTTTATCTGGCAGTACCATTCACTCTGGTTAACAGTAGGCATTTAAGCCCTGGTCATGCAAAGCACATTGGCCATTCTTGTCTTTTAGAGGCTTGTTTCCAAATGAGGGATTCATAAATCTGAGCTAAGAGTAGAAGCCAGGTTAAGGAGAGGCTGAGCAGGGAGTGCTTTCCACCTCTTCTGCCAAAGTTGCCATCCTTTATCTTAAGTAGAGGTGCTTATGTTCCACCTGTATGTCACATGTATATGTGCTGCATGTTTTCCAGGGTTCTAGGCTTAGTTTCCTTTGAGATGCTAAACATAATTTCTGCTCCTCATCTCCCCCTTGCCCAGGGCTGTTACACTGATCAGGATAACCTGTTCTGTCCATCTTCTCACACTGTGGCTGGGCCTGCCTTTGAAGGGCAGGAGGCAGGCTTCAAGCTAATCCTGTTTCATCTTCTAATTTTTTTTCTTCTTGGAAGTTGCTGTTTTGCCCTCTGTCCCAGCTCAGTTCATACAGGAAACCAGTTTTATTCATGCATTATATCAGGGGTTTGCTGGCACACTGAACAGTGAATTAAGCTATGTGGCTGAAGCAGCTTCTACTCATGGCTGTTCATCTGCCTTTCTTTGGGAAATCAGTGCAATCACCCTGGTGAGAGCTGAATAGGATGTGCATTTGCTTCTTCACCACTGTTTATAATCTGCTATATTAATGTAGCCTGACATTGGTTTAATTTACGGTATAATGCTGGGTTGTAAACTGCAGCTGTTCACAAATAGATTTATTTCCCATTCAGGCACCTCTCCAGTGAAGGCAATATCCTCCAGGAGCCCAGCAGGACACAGCTTCAGTCAGTCCAGTGTAGTCTGATGTCTCATGTGTCAGCACTCTGTCCATGCCATCCCCATAGTGACCTGGTTTCTGGCCACTCAGAAGGTCAAACAATATAAACTTGGGCTGGAGTTCACACTAAACCATAAGATAAATAAGTGCTTATAAGTTATGGGCTCACATGGAGGCAGTCTTCAGTAGCTTTTCCTTATTTTAGTGTGTTGGGTAACTCAGCAGAATAGAGCTTTTGGTCATTTACAGTCAAACCAATTACTTCATTTAGGAGAGAAGGCATTACATCTACACAGTAGCTTCTCTTCAGTGAAAAAGTCATTGCTATTTAGATGTTATCTAGATTTCCTGCATGAGAGTTGGAACAGAGCCAAACATTACATGACTCCAGAAAAAAATATTGCTTTAAAATTTTACTTGGCTTCTTAGAGGACGATTTACTTTTTACGAGGTGATGAGAAAAAGGGAGGAACTATGTGACAGAGAAAGAGACACAAATTTTTGTATTGCGAGTATCTGAGGAAAGTCTTATAGGAGGGGTTTTTTAATTATTTTTTTTTTAATCTGAAGTGTATTTCAGTATGTTTCCATATTTATCAAACTGTGCTAAAGGAACATCAATACATACATGAATATAGTGATGCTAGATTGTATCTAAGAGTTCTGTAAAATCTACAAATTACTCTAGAAATTATAGGTATGCTCTGCTTCTACACCTGACTGCCATCTCCATTTTGTACATTGGGCTAATTTGTTTTCTCCCTAGTTGTCTTATTTGGGATTGAGATTCTCTGGGAAGGGAGAAGGTGCTAACAGTACAGACGAGTGACAAGCTGGCTCCTTTTCAAAAGATGCTTCGTAGCACAATAGGATGGGAGCAGCTTTTGAAATCCCACTCATTCTGGCTTCTTGACACAGGCTTGGGGTCTGCAACAATGAAATGTCCCGTGAGATAGAACAAAAGGCCAGTTGTTTTAGAACAACCCTTTAAAACATAGTTTTGGAGAATGTGCAGAAAGCTTGGACAGGAGAGAACAAGCAAGGCAATCTTTCCTAAGAGAGGTTGCTTTTTTACTGAAATTGGCCCCAAAAGAAAGAGGCTTCCTGCATGAGAGAAGAATCCATGATTGGAGACTTATGGTGGAGTAGGAGTGTGTGCAGTCCTATCTTAGAGAAATCCAGTCTAAGCCTAAAGAGCAGCACAGCATGGTGCATCACTGACATGCAAAAGGCTGCCCCCATTCTCACATCTGCTGCCATGCATTTCCTGTGAATCCACAGTGATAGTGCAAATCAAACACAAAAATGTGGGTGCATTTGCTGTAGGCCTTCCTATGGCCCTGAGGAGTGAAGCATCATAAACTGCTGATCAGCTGGGAGTTCTGGGCACTGGGGAGCACTGAGGGTGATCTTGTACCCTAATAGTGGCTGGGGCCAAGAGCCCCTGTGCCTTATGGTCCTGTTTTGTGAGGAGCACACTGGGTGCAGGGTTTCTGCATGGAAGGAACCACAGTCTGGCAATCTATTGTAGCATAATCTGCAAGATTAAAAGTAGTATGCACTTGTAATGCATAGTGGAAGTCATCAGAATAATTGTTACCAGGGTTGTGGCACATGCAAGCCCCTGTTCTAAAATACTAATTGTAGTTAATTTCTTTATTTTACTTTAAATACCATTAATGGACAACAGAAAACTGAATTGTGCCATATAGCAATGAAACACCAGACCAGAATATGTATTCTGGCTGGACTTCTTTCCCTCTCTCTCTCCAGTATATGAAAGGTGTTTTCTACTAATTTTTTTTTTCCTAGTTTTTGAAGTGAAGGTGACAATTCTCACAGAGTGTTGGGAGATGCTTAATTTGAAATCTGTAAATGAAAGGTATCTTCGGGTACTTCAGTTGTCATTAGTAGCACATCACTTCTGTATGAGATGCTTAAAAACAAGTCAAACTATCAAATACATATCATTTAAAAATAGACACATTTTTAGAATACCAGCCATTTTTCTAGGTCATAAAAAGGCAGAATATTTCAGGTGATGTTATCAAGTTCAGAAATACCTTATCTGAGAGAGAAGATTCAAAAGGTACCACTTTATGCCTATTGTTTTAGCAGAAGCTAACAAGAACAGTGTTTTTTAAAGAAAACTGTTTCATATTGGGTTAGTTCTCCTAAAAAACAGCCTTTAAGAAGTCCTGTGTAAAAGTTCAATTCTTGTTTTCTGTTAAATCAGACGAAACGGCCTGTCACGGGAAAATAACTGAGATATTTTGAGACCCTCAAGTTGTGGAGGGCAGTTACTCCACTCTTGAATTTTAGAGGATGTAGCTATGTAAAAGAAACAGCCTCCAGTGGGTTTCTTGGACTCCTATAGATTGGTCTCTTGTGTAATCTGGGGCAATTCTGAATTCTCTCTAGTTTGTTTCAAACCAGAAATCAAACCAGAGCAGTGACTATAAAGATACTTTTACATCCCATTCTGGTAGCTTTCTCAGAGACTGTTCTTGTTTGCAATCATAAAGTCCAGAGCAATCCTATAATTTGGACAAACAGATAATTGTGATTGTCTGATAGCAGGTCCTGTGTTTTTAATTCTTAATGTTTGGGGTTTTACCTTAAAGCTTGTATCACTTCTGTTGTGAAAATTTCATGGCTTAGGGATTGGTTACAAACCCATTTTTAATTTGCCTTTTTTTGTGACCAAAAAAGGGATAGAGCTGTGGAAAACTGGTGGTTTTGTGCACATTTTTATGATGATCCTAAAAGCTAAGTGAAAAATGGTATGTTTTTTTCCAACTAGGAAATTTGTGTTCCTTTGTGGTTGCTATTTACAAGTTGCCTTTCATTTTGCTGGTCCATGTGTGGTTTACTCTTGGTTTTAAGCTACAGTGTTTACCAACGTGACAGGGCAAAGGCAAATGGAAACTATTGCATTTAGCCAGTAACTACGCAAACAGCAAAAATGTAAACCACTGGCATACTCTGAGTAGTCAGAACCACAAAGGCAGGTAAAAGCCAGTTAAAATTTGACACTTGGCCACATGGTGAATTTTTGAGAACCCCAGCTGTCTGAGGTGTGAGAACATCTGTGATTGTCAACAGTTCATTAGAAAATTACTTGCAATAAAAAATGCCAGCCCCCCTCTTCCTGAAAGCAATTCAGTTCCTGATGGTCTGCCCGTCCTCAGTATCATTTTACTCCATTCACAGAGAGACAAATTTTGCAACAGATTTTTCTTCTGTGTGTCCCTGGTGGTGTAATGATCTAACATCATTATTCACTCCTTACTTACACCGGATTTGAATATGCCATTGTTTCTTGGACAATAAAAACATCATTTGCCTAGCAGTCATCACATACATTAAATCTTTGCCATATGTGTATTACATTCCTTTGTCGTATTCCTTGGACAGAGCCTGGGTAGATTCCTTTGGCTCGAGTTTTGACATGATGGCTGTAATAACCAAGAAAGCTTCCATTAATAACTGGTCAGAGCACTCAGTTAATACTTTATCAGAACCCCTTGCAGTATTTGGGTGATATTGATGTGGGGCTGCCTGGCAGTTTGCACATTAGAGCAAAAATGTGCTGAAGTCAGGAGCAATCAACCTTTTATATGCTTACAGAAACAAGATGGCATGCCTGATCAGACCTGTCTATGCAGGGGACCTAAAATAGTCTGGCTGTAGGATCTTCTTGAGATTTGCAGGTCTGTTGCTGCTTGGATTCTTCTTCTGTTTGAGTATTTGGCTGCCTGCAACAGGATTTCCATTGCTAACATTGTCTCTGTGCCACATAGCAGTGGGGGTTGGAGAATTACTATTTAGTGTTTCTTTCTCACATGTTTTTGCAGCTCCCCCTTATATCTTTTCTTGTATTTGGCTGTAGACGTGAGGGTGAGATCACACATATATAGAATGAGAACTGTAGAAACACATTACTCGGCCGTGTTTAGTGCCAGCATTTGGAAGTGCCAAATTGCTTTTTGAGTTTGCAGTATCACATGTTGGAGACGTCACAGGCTACTACTATTCATTGATATTTACTCCTTTCAGCACTTGTGTAATACCCTTTTTGCTACAGGATGCTGATGCATTGACCTATGATATAAAAACAATGTAGTGCTTCTGATCCAGGGGTTCTGAGTTTGTAGACTTCTCCATTAGACATTTGAAATGAGCCAGTTATAAAAGAAGAGATAGTTTAACCATGACACTTGTTCATTGTTTTTGTCCTCAGCAGTTCTGTATAGACTCTCTTCATAATTAAGGGCTTTACTGAGTAAAGAAGATTCCCAGCAGTCACCCTGGAATTGGATTAACAGCACAAGAAACTCCCCCTTGCTAACCACATGTTCAGTCCCTTTCTGTCTTCCCATATACAAGCCCTTCTTCAATTTGTTTAAATGAATTGCTGTAATTTGACTCTGTAGACTTGAAGAAATTGAGCTAGGCTTTATTTAGAAGTATAGTGGTGCATAGAGTCTCCATCTGAAATTAGGGCCATGTTGTACAAATTACTGTACAAACACAAATTAAGAGAAATTCTCTGCACTGATGAGTTAATAATCTTGGTTGTCAAGACAAAGAACAGGAGAAGGGAGTAGTGTTATCTTTGCCATGTGCTGCAGATGCACAGACTGTAACCTGCCAAAGGTGATGCAGGGGATACATTACAACATTTAGAAGTGGACCTGCATTTCTTGTATCTGAATATTCTACCTTAAATACAAGACTGACTTCTGCCTTGTGAGTCATTACAAACTCTGCAATCATTTGAGGTTGATACTGTGCCAGGCTACATATGGCCATGAAGACAATGTAGTTAATGTTAAACAGAACTGCATTTCTTTTTACCTGCAGATCTGTGAAAATAAGTAAATGTTGTCTTCCTGAATTACAAACTGCATCCTTTCTATGCTGGTATAAAAGAAGGGAACATTTTACTACATCCATGTTTTAAAGCTGCTGCCTGGTTCAACATATCCCAGCAGTCTCCATCCGTTTCTCAATCTTTGTGGTAACTGTACAAATACCTTTGCACACATCATGCTGCATGACTTTGTTGTACTCATTGTCTTTTGGGAGAAGGTTTTTCTTTAGGCTCAACTGAATCTGTGATTTTCATGTAAGTTGATTTATTTTGGGGGTATCCTCTTTAGTGGATATCTTGAATGTGAAGAAGTGACTAACAGACTCAGTAGGTGTAGGATATTGGCAGATATACCCCAAGGAATACAGCTGTGGTATATAAGACATTACCATCTCTTTGCTGTCCACCCCATCCATGTGCCTGAGGTTGCCAACCCTACAGCAAACCTGACAAGATCAAATGGGAGAGGGTTTGTTTCAGTCATTTCAGTGCAAAGAACAGTGCCTTAAATCAAACTTAAGCTCTGCTGGTGAAATAAGCTGAATGGCCAACTTTGCACCAGGCAAACTGTTCTGTGGCATCAGCTCTGCTGAGGGGGCAGAAATGTCATGAAAAGGGAAAGCACCCCAGGGCTGGCACAGGGCATCCAAAAGGCAGCTGAGAGAAACTTGTGGCAGAGCCCTCGGAGCATCACCAGAAGGAAGAGCTGTGTGAAAGCTCCGCAGTCAATGTCACAGCTCCGTTGATGGCCGTGATTAAATCACGGGTCACCTGTGTTGTTAGGGACCACATCAGACAGAGAGCTTGTCCTCTCTGGCACCACATGGATTCCAGCTGGATCACTGACACTGGGGAGGAGGGGAAAGTCTGGAGGGTGGATGAGCCCTGTGTATGTGGGAGTGAGGGAACCAGGCTGAATTTCCACCCTGAAACTTCGTCAGGGGTTGGGGTACCCCACAAAGTCAGGTGTGGGGTGATCTCTGATAACCAGCACAGCTCCTCCTCTTCCTGGAACCATTTGAAGGCTCACAGTGGGAATGTTTTCTTAGAGAGCACTTGGCATCATCACATGGTTTTGGACACGAAATTGATCTCAGAGGCTGTGCACCTTTTATGCTGTGATTTCTGTCTTAATGGCAATGGATTGGGTGGGGTCTCTTGAGATAGAGATGATTTCCTGTAGTAATAATAATATTCTAAAATGTTAATTCTTTTCTGTGAGATCTGTGGGATTTGCAGGTCAGAAAAGACTGTTGGTGGGTTTTGTATACTGTTGATATAATTTATAAATAGATACCTTGCGAAAAAAATCTAATTTCCATATTTAGGGATTTTTTTTGTTGTGAAAAATAATGACAATATGAAGATGGCTCTTTAAATACCTCACAAAAGGGCACAATAGTGTTTCCCATGCTCGGGCAATGTATTTTTTTTAATTTCTTGGTAACAGTGGGGAAAGGAAGAAGAAATTGGAGAGACATTAAAAAATGTCAATTCTAGTTCAAAAGTTGCACAAGCAAACACTCTTGACCAAGGTGTTGAATTATAAAGTTTGGTATTCCATGAAGCTAAATAGTCGGAAGTAATGCTGCCAATAACAGACATTCATTTATTTACTCAAGGTGTCCATTGTTAGCACTAATAATACATTTCAACATATTGAAATTGCAAGATAATTCTTTTGTGACTTTTATGCTGTATGATATTGTTATTTAAATGAACCTGCAGACCGCACTGTAATGAAGAAATGCATGTTTTGCTTAACAGTTATCAACCAGCATTCCAGCAAAATGAGAATTTTTGCCTCCATTCATTCTGAGGCGAAGCTGGGGGTCACTGTTTTCAATATGGACCTTTTAAAATCCTTTCAGCAGTGAATAATTATAAGCCACAGCCTCTGAAATTACCTGCTTTCACTGTAGGGAAGAAGAAACTTTTATCTTTTGTAATGAAGTACACTTGCTCATTCAAACTTTGTAAGACTTCCTTAAAATGGCAGTTGCATTGGGCTGATTTTGTATTAGGTGAAGTAGTAAAAGAAATGGATTTTTAAATATACAGATACCCTTGTTTATTCAATTTTAACTTTCTTGAATTTTGGATCCATCTTGTCAAATAAGAGATGGAAAAATGTGTTGAGCTCTTGTGTAAATAACCTTATCTGTGCAAATTGCTGTTTACTAAAACTAATGTTACTTCATTTGCAGTTTCAAATTCATTTTGCACTTTCATTTGAAGATTGGGGTTTGAAACTGTTTTGGTCATGCTCATTTTTCTATATTAAGTTTTAGAAAAAGATTCGCTTTTTTATAGTTCAAAACTATGCAGAAGATAGGGTTTGGAAATATGGCTTGCAGCAATGGGCTTTGGACTTCTTGCTTTGTTCTTAAAAACAAACAGGTTGGCAGTATTCATTGGTGTAAACTAACAGAAAAGTCATTATCTGGGGAGTAATTTTAAAAAAATGATATACAATAATTTGTTAATTATTGCCAGAAAAAAGCATGCAGATTTACTTCTGAAAATGCGTGTTCCAGTTAATGAAAAACATTACCCTGCAGCCTCTGTGGGATTTTTTTCCACTTGTAAAAGTTGGTTGTTTTTTTTTTTTTTGAGGGAAGAAACTGATCCGACACTTCCCTAAATGGGATTTCTAGGCAAGGGCAAATTCAAGCCTCACCCTCAGACAATAAGCAAGTACAAAGTTAAAGGTTGAGATTTTTGCTATTGAATGCTACGTATTTGTTTCCAGACTAAAAATACTAATTAATTTTTTTTTAACTAAATGACAGATGAAAATTAGGTTGATGGTTTTAATCAAAGATGTTTTCCTATACTTTGAATGACTCAGAGGCTTGATTTCCCCATTCAGAGGAAGTCTTCTTCCCTGCCCTGTACAGCACCAACCCACTTCTGTTAGCATCATTCAAAACCTATTTCATCTGTAAAATAAAAAATAGCTTTTTAAATAAGTTAATTTCACAGTAACTAAAAGTTCTAATCCTGCCCGTGAGGCCGTTGAGACTGAGTGATGCTGCTCTATTATTTGTCCAACAGGGTGGGAGATGAGGCAGTGGAAATAGCAGCCTTGTAGAGATAGATGATGTTGCTATTGAAGTAAAGCTTTTTTAACCCCCTGCCCATGGTAACTGTGTTAATGGATGGGTAACCAGGTAGTTTGTAGCTGTATATGTCTATCACCCGACTTTTAAAATGTTTATTAGAATTTATCCTGTGTATTAGTCATATTTAAATATAGGCCATATGTTCAATACCTTGAGAGGCCGACCCATATTTCATTCAACTGTTTAGTAAACTTTCTGTCTTCTTTCCATGTACTCAGGCTCCCAAGCTATGGTAACACACATATGGTTTGCCTAGAAGAGCAAACATAATCCTTGTTATATATCCAGCAATGTTTTTGTGCTATGAAATAGCCAGGACCAGGACCCTTAGGCTGCCTTCAAACACAGAGAGAGTTGCCCCCTCCAGAGGATTTACATCCAGATGGCTGAGGCATATAAAGATGTTTTCTCAGGGTAACAAGTTGCCTCATGTCAGCTGACAGGAATATGCATTCTCAGCAAAGGCAGAGTAATTCAAGCTGATTTAGCCCTTTCTCCTCTGATAAATTTTAAACCCAATGACAGGAGACAACAGGTGGGTATAAGCAGATGGGGAAGCGTGAGGAGTGAATAAGAAGGTCGGCTTCATAGGTAGTGGGCTCAATATTGCAGCAGCACAGCCATTGTCAAGCTTTTTTTCTGGCATCAGAGTTAAGAGGAGGTTTGAGAGGGGATTTGAAGGAGGATAACGAGGCAGCTTTGTGGACATGAACAAGGAGCTCTACCCAAGCATGGGGGCAGCAGGGGAGAAAGCACAAAGATCCTTGCTTGAAAAGGTAACAAATGGGTGATGGAGCCTACTGTCAGGGGCTGACTGGAGGTGGGAGCTCTCCCCTCTGGAATAAATGAATGAGAATAGGTTGGGAGGGGATTAGGCTGAGAATGCTTTGAAAGAAAAATCAAGTAGATTATGTTTATATAACAGAAAAAGGGAAACCATAGCAAAGAGGAGTAACAATGGTCAAAGTGATGAGCAAAGAAAATGCCAGTATCAAAAAAATTCTTCAAGCTTTTCCAAAGCTGCTCTTTCAATAAGCAGAAGGAAGAGGTGCATTGTAAGGATGGCTTTGTATGCATCCCCATCATAACCAGCTCCTCACAGTTGCTTTCTGAAATTCAGGAGTTATCGCTAGAAATTTTCTAAGCCTGGCATCTACCTTTGAGGTGAGCAGTTATATTGCCTGAGCCCGAAGAATTTTCTTGTTCTTTATTATAAGGAAATAGAACAAAAGTATACTTTTCTGCTAGGGAAAAAAAAAAGTCACTGGTCTCTTCATTTGTGTTTTGGTTTGGTTTTTTTAACCAGTACAAGAATGGCACAAGAATCCTTGTTTTATTGATTTATCATATTCATTGAAAATTCAGCTTAACAGATTTCTCAGTCTGTTAAAGACGCTGGTTTTGTTATGTCCTCAGTTGTGCAGTTTTCATTACTTGTTTCTGAAGAATATTGCTGGATTTTTTAAAAGGGTGTTTACTACCAGGCAGTCTTATAGCAAAGCACATATCTGTCCTTAGGCAACCATATTCCTCAAAATCTGAAAAAGAAAACAACTGAGTTATACTGTATTCTTATATGAACCATCTGTTGTTGATGGAAAGGCTGGAACAGATGATCTGGACTGGCCTGTTGGTGCAGTAGGAGCATGGCTCTGTCCTGGGTTGGGGATGTGTCATTGGGGCATCCATCCTTCTTGGGAAGAGCTCATCCAGTACTGCTGCTCCCGTGGCCATTGCCAGCTTGTGGCCATATTGCTGTGCTGAAGGTCATCTCCTTTAAGTCTTTTGTTTTTGTCTCCTGCACAGAAGACACATCTGCAGTTTGTTAGGGAGAGAAAATAGAAAAGGTTGGTGTCAATCCCATGAATTTAGCAGTGAGTGGTAAACTGTGTCTGGATGTTTCAGTGTCAGGGTGGCCTTATTACTGTACATACTTACAGAGGATTTTATAGTCAATTACGAAGATGTATGATGGTTTTGACATGTGGCATAATATACAAGGGTGCACTAATCACTGATTTAATAGAACGCTTAGCCCTCTTGTGAACACTGTCATTATTTTAAAACAAAAATCATATTAAGCCAACCACCAGCTATAATTTTGGAAATTGGTGGAATATTCCTATAAAGAAGCACAAAAGACTGTAAAGATTGAATAAGTTCATTGTCTTAGTGGCCAGTTGCAGAGGGGGAGGTCATCCTCTTTAATTTTTTCTTCTTTTAAAAATACTTTGTGGTTCAGCAGCACAGACACTGCATATCTTTGTATCCCCACACAGTCACCATGTTAATAGCTGTTTGCTAGCTGTGGTCAGTTAATTTAAAAAAGCTGGCACACTGGTATTATAGGTCGCAATTGATGATTCTTGAATCAAATGTAGTATTGTTGCTTCAAACTAAACCCCCACCCATGACAAAATTCATTGTAGCTCTTTAATTTATAATGGTGTTTGAAAGGATGAACCTGAAATTATGTGAAAGGAGATTCAGTTTCCTTAACAGTTTCCCAAGCCATGCATGATCCTGTTCCTACTTTGCTCTTGCTACACACACAGACTCAGTAAGGGGTTACTGTTGGTTCAAGAATCTAACATTTTGTTGTAAATATGAAAATGGTTTATAAAATGTTCACTGACATGCTGGGCGTGGGTGTGCTCCTAGAATATATTTCTGCCCTGAATGCATGTTATATACATTTCTATAATGCACATAAATGCAAGGGAGTAAGTGTCAAATATGTTTTATTCAATGTAACGAGGTTGCACAAGAGCTCCAGGCCCATCCTTGACTCAGTCAGTGCAATGGAAGGTAACCAGGCTCTCAAAATGGCAATAGCTCTCCTACTCCAGGTGTTGGCTGATGTGCCAAGCAGCCTCACTTCCTGAAAAGAGCCTCAGTTATTCTTTTCAGCCTGGAATGTAGAGTTTGAGGGGAGCTCAAGAGCTTGAGGGACAATTGCTAACTGCTAGAATAAAACACAGTTGGAACACATCAGTTTCCCCACACCCGTGGCTGGGAATTCTTCTGGCTTTTGGTCTGGTGAGAGCACTGGATTTGAGAGATGACCTCCCAATATTCAGTTCTCATTTTCAGAAAGTCCTGAGTTCTGTGGATGCTCTCTGATATACCCACATGCACAGATGAGAGTGTGGATAGGGAGAGATTTTTTTAGACATGCATTCCCCCGCAAAAAATCAATCACAGAACACTGCCATTTTTCACTTTTGTACTACGTTTGACAAAGAGTTTCTGGTCAAAAGGAGAGTGAAAAAGATATATACACACCTAGTGTCCATTGCCCTTTTCGCATCCATCCAAATGGCCATGTGGCCGTGTCTGGGGGAGCTGTGGGGAGAGGATCAAAATGCCTGCTTCGATGAGTAATTTGGAAATTAATGATTAGAACAGGAGAAACAGAGACGCCTTCCCTCGAAGAGTCAGTAAACAGAAGCTTAAGCTGATGTGTGAAATGTGAGCATTCAGTCTGAATTGGGAACAGGATCTTGGATCTGTCAGATCACAGGAGAGCACAGTAAGTATGGAGCTGCTGCCTTTTCTAGACTAGGATGAGTGTGTGCCCATTTCTCCTCCTGCTTTATCATATAGAAATAATTGGTTTTCAAGCTGAGGCAGGCTTGGAAAATTTTTGAAGGATGAGAAAATGGATTTCCACTCATTGGCATGTGTGAACTTTAGAGAAGGATTCTCTGCACCTGGGCACAGAATATTGTTTGCCATGGACTCAAAAGCCAGCACATGCCTTTCCTATTCAGCACATGAAGCAATGGAGACAGTCCTGTCCCGAGACTTAAACAGCTGTAAGACGTGCAGCAGTAAAACATACACCATTTTAACTCCTCATGGGTAAATCCTACACACACATAAACTGGCAAGTATGATGAAAAGGAACAAATATCAGTTCCTCAGGCCAGTGAGAAAATTCTCTAATGGTGAAGATTTCTGAAAACAAATGGATTTCTTCTATGAGGAATTTAGAATGAAAAATGTGATAAGTTATAGTCAGTCATTAGCATTTGTTGAACATTCTACTTATTATTAGTGTTTCGTGTACTTCTGGTTCAAACATTTAATGGAAAAAGAGTGGAATAAATGGGGTAACACTAACCAGATGGTCCTGTATGTGGAATTTCTAAAGCTTTTTGTGTACTTTATGTTGAAGATAACAAATCACACAGGTCAACAGCTAGTGTCAGCTAGTGAGAAATGATTGTACATTTTAAGGAAGAAAAAGCTCTTGAGGTCTTAGTTGCATCGGTGTCGGGGATTCAATTTTGTGATTTTCACATGGAAATGAAGATGCTTCCAAGTGAAGCATACTGCAGAAGAAATGTTTAAAGAGGCGTTTGTTTAGATTCCAAAAACTAGGTTATCTTAGACACATTTAGGTTCAGGACATCTCCTCCTTGCTTTTCGTTTAATTATGTTTCTATTTTATCTTTGGCATCTGCAGAGCATAAAATATAGGAATAATTAGGAATAGAGCTAGCTGATGAAAAATTAAGACTCTGCAATATTGTTTCTTTATATGCTGTTCTTAAACTTAAAAAAATCAGAAAGAAAATCTGTGATATGTTTTGCTTTTTGATAACTAGCTTCGTATGTTTTAACATTCTGAGAGTCATACACTTGCTAAAATATCTCTCTGATCTGTGGCATGTCTAACTCATCCATCCCTATGGTATCTTGCCAGGTCACTGTAGTCCTGCTGAAATATTTTGACACAGAATTTCATCCAAATAAATAAATAGTGTATGATGGTGCCATCTATAGCCCAGACAGCTCAAGGGATTAGTAATTAGTTATATAGCCTTTTACTTAGGGATCGCTACTTAAGATCAGACTCAGAATGTCACTTCTAGCCACAGGCTTGGCAAGTTGAAACAGTGGTTTCTTTCTGATCCTTGTCAATGAGGTAATGTCTAAGTCATCTGGGGCAAAGTAGAAGTAGAAACTGAATTATAATTTCCAGAATTGATTTCTCAAACTCATTTTTATGTAAAGGCAATAGGGCAGTTTTTAACTCCTGTCTACCTGTTCCATGAGTACAAAAGAAAACAACTTCCAGATACCAGAGAACTTTCACTGGCATTACATCCTCAGGAGGAGACAAGTTTCAAGTATGTTTGCCAAAGGTTGTTGCATCACAGAAATCAACAGCAATAGGATGAGCAATTCAGAGCTAATGATCTTTCTTTCATAAGACTATCACCTTCCTGTGACTCAATAGATACATCTAGATAATGATCCAGGAGCGACAGAAATAAAAACTTCCTTAGAAATTAATTGTTTACCTAGTTTCTAGGTGGACTTCAGAGAAATGAACCACTCTGGAGATGCAGCCTTACACATGTGCAGCAGATTTATCTTTTTGGTGTAAAGTTAAAACTCCAGCTATAAAAAATCCAACTGCGGTAGAGTTCTTTTCTCTTGTTCAAATCAATCTTGGTACTAGAAGTTACTACATTCCTGCAAAGGAGAACATATCACATTTTCTGCCAAGGGTAGACCTTCTTTTTAAATGCAGCATTTGCCCTTTGAATAACTCCTCAGGCTAGGCTTGTCTCTTCTAGAAGACACTTGTCGTTAGTGGCAGAAGAAAATTCACTTTTGACACATGTAAAGTGAAGCAATGTAGAAGTTTATTCACCATGGCATCTTCAATAGATGAGACATCTCTAAGCATTTTCCAAAGCTTTACCATTTTCTAGAACCAGAGGTGGAAAACAATAAAAGAGCCATAGGCAAAGGAGGAAAGATGAGCTTCCTGATGAAAGCAAAAGCAGATTATTGATCAAACTGTGTTTTATTAATCATGCTAACACCATGACTGGTACAGGGTGGATGGAGAAGTGTGGGAGGATTGTGTGTGTGTTCTGTTATTTGTAATGTAGTGAGAGGTATTTATCTGCTATTTCCACTGTCATGAAATGACCATGCACAATGCATAAGGGTTCTCATTGCAGTGACTGTATCATCATACCTTGTGTGCTGAACTTGAGATGGAAGTGTTGCTTACTGTCAGGTGGTAGCTCACTCTCATTGAGGCAAGGAACATACATAATATTTGTTAAACCAAGGATCAGTAAACTTACCTCGGTGATGCTTTGTTTCAGTTTTGTAGAAATTATAAAAGGCAAAGGGATTCTTTGAAACACTGTTTGAAAGAGAAACAGAAAAGAAAACAGGTTTTTTCTTGGATTTTTTTAGATTTTTGCATCCTATTTGACTGATGGTTTCAGACTAGTAGTGAAGATTACATCAAGAAGTGACACGTTCTCTTACATACATTCATGAACAGTATTTTCTGTAGTGCACTCACATCTTTGTATTTATGCTTTGGTTCACATACGTGAAAGCTTGTGCAAAGGTGCATCTCTAAAGGTGTTCAATTTTTGCTTATTATGTTAGATATGCAGTTCTCTCCGCTGTTATATCCTATTTTGAAATGTTTCCTTGAAGCAAGTATAAAAACAGGGCAAGAGATGCTCTATTCAGTTTCTAAAATGCCTCAGTAAATGTCTGTCACACTTCTCTCATGTGGTAGACTGGAGCTGAAGAAATCACTACCACAGGTGCTCAGCACCTCAGCTGGGGACCTGGAAGGGATGGAATTGTACACAGAAAACAAGTTTGCTGTGTAGTTAAAGTAAAAAGACAATTTTGTTTAGTTCATTGACTCAGTTCAAATAATTTTACAAAATGTTGCAAAATTTTGAGGTACAGCAGTCAAGGATCAGACAGCAGATGTTGTATTAAATGATTATTTGCCAGGAATTTGTTTTGATTTTCAAAGGGTAGCCCACACTCTGGAGGCTCTGCATAAACCTAGAAGTAGTGCTGTCCTCTGCCCTGAAGAGTTACCTGCACAGATGTTTCCAGATGTAGAAGCCCAGTATTCCTGTCTGAATACCCCATTATTGGTCGGTAGTAAAAAATTAGGTTGGGATATTTGCGGAGTGAAATCTCTCGCTGATTTGAGCCCTGATCTTGTGAGCAGTTAACATTGTCCTTACTGTTATGTAGATGCATACTCCCATTGAGTACTCCAAGTTGTGTACATAAATATTTTCATAAGTCTTAGAGATCTGGTTTGGTGAGTGCAGGCACAACATGTGTAATGAGCAATCTCCGCTGCTTCCGAGGTACTGAATCACTGCCTGGAGACAGACAGAGCAAGCTTTAATATGAAATCTCTCCAGATTAAGTTTTTAGTATTATAAGTTTAATTTATGTGTGGGAAAAACACTTGGATGAGATATATTGGGAGAAAATGTGTCCCATCCATTAGCAAAGAATGCAATAATTAGGGAAGGAAGAGACCTGGCTCAGAACGTGTGATATGATTCAGAATTGTGTCCTCGAGTCATTATGCAGACAAAAAAACCCCACCACTCGCTTCAGTGCAAGTTTTGCATGTGTAACAGCTGTCACAGTGAGACCATTAATCAGCTGAACCACCACACAGGTGGAGGATGAGAAACCACCTTCTGTGCTAGAGGCTGGATGTAAAAATTACTTTGCACGGGGTCCGTCTGTCTGTGCTGCTGTAGCTGCAGCGATGCAAATCTCTGGTGTAGATCTGTTTCACCACTGGCATAAGATGTTTTTGTACAATTTCCTCTTTTAAGTAGAGAGGGAAAAATATAGACTGTAGTTAGATGCTAGAGAGACCATGATTTTGCTCTAAGCTGTGTTTCTGCTGTTAAAACTATTGCAATAAGACACACCTACTTTATTTTACTTCATATGTTAGTATACTATGAACTCATATCAATTGCATACAGTTGTTAGATAAATGAACAGCTTACTTTTGATTGTGTGTGTTGAAGTACCCCAGGTTATTTTACTAAATTATGTCATTTATTATTTTCTGCTGTGTATAATGACAATTTGTGAAAAACAGAGGTTTTTCCTTTCCCTCCTGTCCATACCCAAACCAAAAAAGAAAAAAAAACCCTGATCAGAAAAAGCACATGCCTTGAAATAGAGACGCTTTCCACCTCCTCTCCATTTGCATCATGTGATATGGCAAGACATCAAATGATGCAAAGATGTGTAAAGAGACAATAAATGAAAGATAAATTAGAAGAATGTTTTTTGGATAGACTGTTCCTATTCAATTTGGATGATAAGAATTTAGTCTTAATTTCTGACATATTCATTTTATCAGCTAAATTTTCTAATTTGTATTATTACAGATAATTACCAATGTATATTTATTTTTAAAACTTTATTTGTTCAATTAGAAGGTAGATTTCAGCCTTTATCTTTGCAGGTAGCTGATCCAAGACAGTTTTATGTAAATGGCTTAATTAATTGCTACCTTTCAGTTGAAACAGCAACTTACAAAGGAAGTAATCCTTTTCGAGTGGCATAAGCTGTTTAAAAATGGCAAAAAAACCCACAATACTTTTCTCAGGCACCTTGGCACACAATTATAAGTTATTTGACAGAAGTAAATGTAATAAACTGCAAGGCTTCTTCCCAAATTATGTCTTTTCTATGTAATTAAAATAGCATCAACCTTAAGTGCAGTGGCTCTGTAGTCTTCAAATCTACATTATTAAAAGACTTAATTATGCAGAATTACAAAACTTTTTTATAAATGGTTCAACGTGTTGGTGGTAAAGATGTGATCTGTGTGGCCTACTTAATAAGTTTACACTCTCTCTCAAGCAATTAGTTGTTTCCAAGTGTTTGGTGCCTTGCTTTCCCTTCCAGGCTATCCTTGGAAAACGTTGCCATGCAGTGCTTTTAGAGGATGTGGTGACAGGGCTTTTTCTTTATGGCCACCAGCCAACAGCACCAGTCTCCTGGTGACCATCTGCAGCTGGGCTTGCCTGGATTGCAGCTGCAAACTGGAATCCTGACCCATAGTCCTGAGAGGAGGAAAGGGAGTTTGGGGTATTCTCTCTCCTCCTGCCATGCCCCAAAGTCCGTTTGTTGTAGAAGCTGAGCCTTCAATCAGTGTTTTCCCCAGCTGCATCCTACTTTACAAAAGCAAGGGGCACTCTGTAGTGGAAGTAATTTGTAAAACCCAGAAGAGGTTTGTTGAGATGTGATATGTGATGGTAAATGCCTTGATTCTGAGTGTCTGCCTGGTGCAGCATGGACCCTTTTCTTAGTCTTACGCTTTTGCTTCATAAGAATAGAGGGAGGAAATAATACTAAATCCTTTTAAAAAGAGCCAATTCTTCATGTCATTAATAAGGGAAATTAAAAAATACTCACTGTGTCCGCTTATCTCCTGTGCTGCTTGTGATTCTGAACTTCATACCAAACTGGCGATTCTGGGGGAGGGGGAAGGATGAGTGGGTGAATGAATACATGTCTAGAAATGTGGCAAGTTTTCAGTAGAGATGCTCCAATGCTGTCCTCATTATTGTCCCATTTTATTTGGCAGAGTGACTTTTTTCCAGTTAAATGTGCAAGGGTTTAATTAATACATTCCAGTTGTCAAACCCAGTTCAGCTTGATGAGCAGGAGAGTGTAGAAAAGCTAGATTATTTGTTTGCATCACTAGGCAATGGGGAAATACCTCCTCCATTGGTTTTCTTTGCAAGTAGTGACAGCAGAGTTCTGACAGAGACAAAGGGATAAAAAATGTGCTGGAAGGACTAGAAGAATTAATTTGTAATAGATAATTGGATCTGTATGGCAATGATATGAGTTTGGAGGAAAGTCAAGAGGAATAGCTCTCTAGGTTTTTAGGTTTCACTCTCTTGTCAAAATAGCATCTGCATGCCTTATGCATTTTAAAGTTTAAGAATTACACATATGTTGCTTCCTTATTTTGCTGCCCCACTGACTCTCTGACAAAGGTCTGGATATGCCTATTTTTATTATTAATTAAACCTCAAGAAAAAACTTGGCTGTTGGGACTGTGATAGAATATCACTGTTACTTTCCTCTCTTGCAAAAGTCTGTCTTGCACCAGCCTCTGAGACAACTGTCTTTTGAATTTTGCAAGGCTCACCTTTGTTGCTGACAGCAGATCCTCGGGGAAGGGTGTAGTTCAGTGCTACAGGAGATTGTCTGATTCAGTGGCAGCACGGGTCCAGTGAATGCCAGGATGGAGATGTTACCTGTGCTCAGCTCTGTAGAGAACCAGTGGTGAAAGCAGAGTACCAAGGAGCAGAGTTCCACAGGGATCTCCCATGGGGATGTTCCACAGGGATGTTCCATGGGGATGTCCCCGGTGGACTGCAGACAACTCCAGCTGCTGAAGTGGGCTGGTGGTGTCTGTACCAGTTGCAGATTTTTCAGATTTGTCAGATTTGTTCCTAAATATATCTAGATGTGGTAATCAAGCCTAGAGGCCATAAGTGGAGACAACCATGGCTGGTAACAGAGCAACTGACAAATGGCAACAGCATGTGTTTTTAAAAAAAAAAGTTTTATCAGAGGGTGATCAACATTGTTGCCCTCCTTTTAAAAAGGTGTTATGGGCGATCCCTGAAATTATAAACCTGGGAGGTGCCTCACTGTAAAGAAATATGGTTGAGGGAATGATTAAAGATCAAGTTATAAAGGACCTAGATGAGGATAATATGATGGGGACAAATCAGCACGATTTCTATAGCCTCTCGGATTTCTTTGAAATAGTTAACAAATAATGGATAAAGGAGAACCAGTGGATATAATTTATTTAAACTTTCAAAAGGGTTGGATAAAGTCTTTTAAAGGAGGCAATTAAGGAATCTTGCTAACAATGGGGTAGGATGTAAAGTCTTGCCATGGATTTAAAACTGATTTAAAGACTGAAAGTTGAAAGTAAGATTAAATGCCCATTTCTTGCTGCTGGAAGGAGACAATAATGGCTGTTCAGGAGTGGGGCTAGGAATGATAGGCTTCGTTATTTTTAACATATATATTTTATTAAATTGCTATTGTGCATAGAATATGATTAAGTAGTATTCCCTAGGAAATACTGTAGGTTAATATTAAGTATCTGTGTTATAGAGACTGCTCTAGTGCTGTCATGCTGTATTCAAAAGGAGAAGAAACAGGAAAATAGAGGGAACAATAGCAATAACACTTCCCCCAAAAGATGTTTCTCCACTGAAAAAAACATGACCTGCTTTCTGCACCACCTAATCTAAACCAGCACAGTTCATGAAACACATCAGCCCTGATCCAAGAACAAAATCAAATCTCAGTCTAAAATGTCCAGGGGAGTTTTGTCCATCCTTTGAACTTGGCATATCTGCCCGTTTACTGCAATCAGCCCTCGCCGTGGTGGAGCTGTGATCTCTGCTGGGGCTGGCATCAAGGCACTCCATGGCCAAGGCAGCTCTAGCCTCAGGTAGGGCTGGGGAGGAGAAGGAGAAATTGCAGAACATCTCTGCAAACCTGGACTAGTCCAGATAATAACATTTTGAATGAGATTTTTCATAGAAAAGGTAAAATATGTATCACAGAAATGTGCATACATTTAGAGCAAACTTGTAAGCCCTGAATCTGTCATAACTCATCAGGAGAGCGACACTGGTGTTGTCCCACTCAGGTCCGTGAGGAGACCTCTGGGTGCAGAAAAAGACAGGAATGCACCTGCTGACTGTGTCCTTATCTTCAAGACACTGTCTGGCCCCAGCAACAGGTGTCCTCCCCCAGCATCTAGCAGGGATGGACAAATTTTCAGAACAGTTAGAGATGTTGAGTGGGAAACTGTGGATGAGAAAAAATTAAAACCTGGGACTATTTTATATGTGGAGAAGAAGGATGATCAATTACAGAATGAGGACTATGACAAAGGCTGGTCAGAGGCTTGCACTTGCTATCCTAGATGTCAAAAATCCCCTGCATTTAATGTCTGTGTGGCAGGAGAGGGAGTGGAGAACCCTTCTCTCCCTTGGTAACAGGAATCTCTTGGCACAGGATACTGCTGCAGCCAGCCAGTTCTTAAATCTCATAGCAGGGTGCATTATCATAAAGAGTATCATGTAACAGAGTTAGCTGAGGTCTGCCTGGTACTGAATAACACCAAATAACCCCTCCAGTTAGTCACTCTACCCCCAAATTTCTGCACCTTGAATTCCGTATGCTCCTGATGAATGGGGCTATCAGGAATGAGACTCAATGCCATGGACTATATTTAAGCACAGTAGCAGAATGATATTTTGATGGTTAATTTCTTTGATCTTCTGTTGAATTTAAATTTGCCTACAGTGGTTTCCCAGTTTCAATTAGTACACAAAACAAACTTTGCGTATTTTCTGAGATTATGTTCTTCATTATATGTTGCTGTAGTTTTATGTGTTGTTGCCAAGAAATCTGCTTTTGACAAATTGCACAGGAGGCATTTTGAGATTGTGATGGAGTTGATTGAGTTTTGGCCAAATCTTGTACACTTTTATCACTGAAGACTGAAATACAGATGCTTGTTACATTAAAATATATAGAATTTGCTTTGGCCCTGAAAATCTGTGTCACATTTTAAAATAACCAATTTGGGTACAATTTGAGTTAAGTGGCAAGTAAACAATGCAAATGAAACTGTTTTGTTAGCTAGAAAGTAATTGAAAATCTGCAACTAATTATAAATTGGCAATATACAAGTCTCCAGGAAGCTGAAAGGAATACTTCGCTGATATATTGTTTAGTTATATTCAAAATTAACTTACTCTGCAGTTTGTGCAAGAGATTTTATTGCTTATTGTAACTTTACTTTTGAAAAATGAAACAACTCGTATTTCATACGAGAAAAAGTGTAATTTTTTAATCAAAGACAACCCTTGTTATGTTACATGATTTTTATTTTTTTTATTTCACATGGGTCTTGAGCTTCAGCTTTTATATGGAGGTTTGAATTTCTTCAGTGTTTATCAGTATTCTAAGTTTTGATTGGCACCTTCATTGTGTTTTTCAACTCATCACCTCAACACATTTCTCATACATTAATGTAGCTGTACAATACCTTTGACAAATAAGAATGTGTTGTCACACATGAGAAGGAATTCTTTGCTTGTATTTGGTTTAGGAAAGTGTGGAACTGGCTGGAAAACATCTATTGTCAATGCCACCTAGATCTGTAACACTAGAAGCTAGTCAAAACATCCAGGTAATTGTCATGTGGGTTTGTGTTGCCAGAATGTGTGCCATGTGCAGATGTCAGGTTTTGGTGAATATCAGCTGTTGTGATTGAAGAATTGTTATTTAAAAGGAACATATAAATACACGAGTTTTGATAAATCAATGTAATTACCCAGTAGCCCAGTTTACCAATCCTTGATGTACATAACATCATTGAAAAAGCATTTCCCAGAATCTGGAGAAATGCAGGGGGAGAAATACTTTTCTTAGAATGCTCTGAAATATTCTTTATCCCAGAGCAGCAGGCCATGATGGAAAGCTCAATGCTATCTCTATTTTGGTCTTGTCACCAAAAGCCCCAAGAGACTCCACAGCAAGCATGAACCCAAAGTCCTTCCATGATAAATAAACATTCTCAAGCTCTCCCAAACTCAGAGTTGTTCAGGTAAGATGCAGAGGATGCAAAGCAGGTTTGTGGGGGAGAAAGGTAACCCAGCAGTTACTGTTGTATCATTCTGTATTATACAAATGGGCAAGAAAAAGAGTATAAAGATTAAAAATTACTTCCTTTATTCAGATAGAATATGAGTGAGAGCTGCTGGGAGAACTCCAGACTCACAGTGCCAGGGTAACCATCATTATGTTGTATTCACCCACTTGGCAATTGGTTTCTCTGAATAAACATTTCACTGATATGTACTCTCCTTTAACAAACCTTGACTCAGAGAAATTTCAGACTGGAATTTTCTACAGCCCTCTGCTGTTTCCCTATAAACTAGTGCTGATTAAGTGAATCATATATTCTTCTGATATTAAATTTTTAATATAAAGTCTTGTAGTCAACAACTAGTAGAGATACCTTTTGAAACCTGTGAAACACCACTTAGAAATGGTTCAGCACTGTCCTGTGATACAGTGTGGGCTCAGATATGATGCTTGTAGAGCTGTGTAGGGGCCAAGCAAGCTGAGAAGATGTTTCCTAGTCAGTCCCACACTGAGGAAATCTGGACAGTCTGTCATTAAAAGGAAAAGGCTTCAGCCAAGGAATAGACATCTTTTCTTTCTGCAGTAAACATTCCCAGGCAGGCCAGTCTCACAGTCCTTATGTAAGTAGCTCCTGTGAGTACAGGTTGCAGGATGAAATCCATAAATACCAGGCTTAAACAAGCGGATCTGCATCCAGAGCATTTTAATAAAAAGTTAGCTTGGGTTGTGGGGAAGGAGGGGATGAAGCACTGGGGGAATGGAGAATATGAGTCATGGCATCCAGACTGAAACAAATCTTTGAGCACGAATCACAATATAAAATTTTAAGGGCTTGATCCTGCCTTTGGCTATGCTGGTGTGTATTGTTACATATCCTGTAAAATCGACTACTGTTACATGTTATGTGGTACTGTGCACCCACATAACTAAGCTCTGAGCTCTTGGTTTTTACAGCCTTTATTTTTTAAATCCTGTAAATGCTGCTGGACTTGGCTTTTCAGAATGTTGAACAGATGCAGCAAGATTTTCCTACACTTCCTACCCACTTACAACCCCGAATAATTAGTGGATGTGTTGCATTTTTCGATAAAGACTTCTTAGAGAGCTGTTTGGTGAATAAGGCCACACAGAATGTGTCATTGTTACTGCTGCAGGTTTTGAGTTTATTTGTGTATTATGGGTACTGTATACCACATAATAATGAAAAGCTATATGCTCCGGTCTGCTGGTTCACTACACAGTCTGTGTGATTACAAATTGTTTGAATAACAGTGGACTATTGAAACTCTATCCAGATGTGCGTGTTGCTAATTATGGGCATACCCACAAAGGCGGATTATCTCTTTTGTTAGCATTTCCAACCCGTTAAAAACCAGGAAAGTGAAAAGCATGTAGGCAGCAAATAAGTAGCCGTACATGTCAGAGATGAAGACTTTCATAATTAATTCCCAGGGAAGAAAAACTCTTGACCTGGCAGGATGCATTTCTGGAGTGTAACCACATGCAATTTAATGCACGGGACAGATATCCCAAAGTAGCAGATTCTGAAACAGTCCCAGAAATGGCATAACATCATTCACGGCAGGGAGAGCCCAGGTAAAGAAGGACATGATGGGGAGAGGGATCTGAGCTATTGTCAGTTTTCTGCAATATTTATTAAAAAAATATTTCAGTAACTTGATATGAGGTTTTGGAAGGACAGGTAGGGGAAAATGTGATCATGTCTTTCCAGAATTTAAGTCCTTTTGATTTAGTGAGCTGGACCACTATCCAGAGGGGCCTTTAGAATGAACAGCACTCGGAGTATGAAGGACTCAGTGTGTTTCCAGGCACCACACTGGGATGACGATGTTTTCACATTGCCTTCCAGAAGTGCTGTCTACTGGCTTTGGACAAGGGACAACATCATGTCTAGTCCTAAAGTGACCCTCAATCACTTTTTCTCTTTGCTTCGTTTCATGAGTTGCCATGAATCGCACAGGAGATGAAATGCAGGAGGTAGAAGGAGAAAATGCCAGTGGCAAAAATTCAGTGTGGGATCCAAACTGTTTGAGAAAAACATAGGAACAGATGAAAGAAAGGGTGTTGAATGGCTTAGCTACCTGTCTCCTTAACAGCTTGTGATGAGGAGGTAAGTAGTTTAGCAACCTTCACTCAAATTTCTTTCTTTTTCTTCTTTTTTTCTTCTCCAAAAGGTGGGAATTGAACTAGAGAAAAACTGTCTTTTGCAGGTTCTCTGGAAGAGAGAGAAGATATCTGAATTCAGACATAACCCCATTTTGTATAGCTTAATTTAAATAAAAATGATGTGTTTCCTCCTGAGTGATTAATAGCCAAGTATGGTATGGTGACATACAGGAACAATGAGCTTGACCTTCTAGGTAAAGGATGACTGCTATGTTAAGTTGATTACACAATTTCCCCTAAATAAGTTGACAAGCAGTAAGCATGGTTTTCATGACTTCTGATCTTGTAAATGCACACTTACAAGTGATTTGCCTATTCCTCTGAAACAAGTCTTGCGTTCTGTGGGACACGTGTTAAATAAATTCCAAATGGTCTAATGTGAGATGTTGAATCCCAGCAGCCAGGGTCTGTGCAAACAGGCTGGCCTCCCAGGGAATTGTAAAGTGTGAAATAATCTTAACTGGAATCCTGAACTTAGAGAAGTTTCACATCCTCTGGACATCTCAGCAGCTTATTAAGCAGACCAATAATTCTTCCTCCTCCTCCTCCTCCCTGGGCTTGTAGACTGAATTTTTCTATTACATGGAGTGAACCTTACTTTCTCTTCTGTCAATGTTTCTTTCTGCCCTCAAAACTGAGAGCATCAAAGATGCTAAAACTATCCATATTGCACTGATAGGGTGTTTATATGGAAACAGAATCAGCCTACATGCCAGCTAGACCTTATTGCATAACTTTATATTTATCAACCTTCAAAATCTACAGTAGAGGACAACTGCTGGCATTGCCCTGGGCATGAAAAATGGGAAAGAAAAGGAGTATTGATGGGAAAGCAGTCATCTCCATGAGTTGTTCCAGTGTTAAACTTTCATTACTTAAAAAGAAAAATATCTCTACTTGACTTCAAATTATTGCTTTGGATCAAGCAAATGCTAAAATCAGTTTCAGAAAAGCACCTTGCCCAGTGCTTGACTTCTGCTTTCCTATGGGATCTGTGGTTAGCACTTTTGACTCACTCAGTGGAAAAATGGGCAATAGAATGATTTGAATTTGAAGGAAAAACATCACAGATACTGCCTCTGTGGTTTTCCTTCATTTGTAGAGGTTTAGACAATCTCTCCTACCACTCAGGAGGTGCAGGGGACCGTAACACAAGCTTCCACATCCCATGGAGATACCTCACTGTGCTGCCTATGGTCCTAATATCACTATGTACCTAGAAGAGCTCTCTTCCCAGCAGGGCTCTCCATCTCCAGCCTTCTGCCAGTTCTATACTTCCTTTGAGACTGCAAGCAGTGTTTTGCAACAGCTGCATCAGCACCAAATTCAGCCTGTGTCCTGCAGAGTCCCTTTGACCCATTGCTGTGTGATTCAGCAAATATCGAATCTCCCAGGAGTTGTGAGACTCAGTAAAACATTTCCCATCTGAAAATCCCAATCCCCTTAAATTAGGGTGTCTCCCTTCAAAATCCCTGGCCAGGTTTTGTTTCTTTAGTTCCTTTTTTCCGTGCTTTGGAAAGGAAAGAACTTTGTCAGCACGTTGGTGTGCTCTGCCCGTGGTCAAGCAATGTAACAACCCCAAACTTGAAACACAGGACAATCCAACTCCAGTCACCCATGGGTTCAAAAAGTGAGAGGAAATTACAGGTGCTACCTTTGCAGTTAATCCATCATAATGGATAACTTTTCTCCCTCCCTCTGTCTGTCCTTTGCATGCAGAATTTTTTTTTCTGAAAGATTCAATTGAAATGTTGCCTGTCTCTTCCAGAAGGGAAGCTGCTGGAAAAGAGATGCTTTGTGTAAGGCAGCATGAAATGCAGTAGGTACACTAGGCTGTCTTGTCCTTTCTCTGTGATAAGCACTACACTGAAGTCTGCTGTCATTTCTGTGTACGTGTGAATATCTTTCTGTAATGGAATAAGAGTGTTTGCAAAAATGGGTACTGAAGTGCCCAGCCAGTGCACTTACTGGAGGAGAGTGACAGGATAAGAGAAGTGGCAGAAACAAAGATAGGAAAAGAGATTTTTGCACTAACAAGTGTGAACCGATAAGTTTGACCTGTATGGGAAATGTAGAGAATCCTTAGTGCACTTGTCAGGCCAAAATTAGCAGGGCCAATTTGTTTTCAGCAATGCTGAACTCTGAGAGCACTTTACTTCTCATTTGTGGAAGAAAACTGCTGGCTCACTGCACTCCACTTAAGAAATTCTTAGCAAGCTAATTCAGTTAGGCATAAATAACTTTCCTGGGGTTGAAGCCTGGGGTAGGAATCAGGAGGATCTATAGAGTTGGATGGGGAGGTGTTGTGTGGAGATTTTATTGGCCACATGGATAAGTTATGTGTGTCATGGAAACTGAGTGCCTAATCACCTCCAACATGTCATCACAACTGCAACATGCTCAGCAAGGCAAAAGGGAGGGAAGAAAATACATATTTCTTTTTCAAGTATGCACAGCTAGGAAAGAGTCATCTCATTTTTCATCTTCCTCCAGGGTAGGTGTTCGGGCTGTGTCTCTGCCAGGGAATGGGGGCTGTGTGCTTCACACAGGAGTGAAGTGTGGTGTTTTAAAAAGAGAATTTGAAGTGCTGTTTAGCAAGTAAGCACTTCTGATAAGAGTACAGAGAAGTAGTCTGTACCTGATTAATTTAGGAAAATTTGGAAAAATCAGAAGCTAAGGAGGCAAAGTCTATAGTAAACAAGAGATTACCAAGTTTCTAGTTTAGTCTGTTTATTTAGCTAATTCTTCCTTGGGGGAACAAGGGAAGAAAAGATGAGTTATGCTAGCATAGAATTATAGTCTGAGTATCAATATAGAAAGAAAGAGAAATGTCAGTGCTTAGGTGAGTCAGAAGTGGCTGTGGTAGCATCACTGGGATGTCTTCTCCAACTCCTGTGTCAGAAAAGGTTCCCCTGTTGTAAATTGGTGGAGGGTAATGAAAAGGCAAATGAAACTGGTCTTTGAGTGGATGAAAAAACAGCAACTTGGAAAGATTACCCCCACAGAGGAGGGGGACATAACAGAAATGAAGGATTAGAGGTGGTGTCTGCAAAGACACCACAGGGAAATGAGCCTTTTGGCTGCTGAGAATCCAGCAAAGAAGGAGGCCAGGAGCAGGAGGGGAGTAAATCAGACACCCTGTCTTGAATCAGTGCAGGAGGGAGTGGAGGGAGCAGACTGGTCAGGGGTGAACATGAGGCTCAGCAGAGCAGTGATTGCAGTAGGCACATGCAAAGGAGCAAAGAGGAGGCAGCTCCTATTAGGTTATCACAATTAGATTCTTCTGGGGGTAAGGAAATGTTATTCAAGGGATTGGTTGTTAAATTAGGATTTCCTCTCATAATTTTATCAGATCTCACATCATCAAGTCAAACCTTGTTCCATTCAAGTGGATCTTAAGAAATTGTCAAAACAGGAATTGTACCTAACATGGAAATAGGAGCAAACAGAGTGGTCCAAGGATGGAAAGGAACTTTTTGGGCTAAGCTATGATCTTTCTTGTGTCTCAAAGGCTTCTCAGGAGAAGCGTTTTCCCTCCAAAAAATTTTCCCAGACAGGTTTTTGCCTCGTTTTTGGCTGTTTGCATTTGTATTCCTTGTACCTTCCTAGTATTCTTTATTTCTTTTCCCTGATCTCAAGCTCTCACTTCTGAGAGCAGAAGATGATACAAAGATATCTGCAGCAAGAGGCAGTGTGTCATTAGGGCCTTGGAAGGAGGCTGGCCATGTGGGAGATCTCTTCCACGTCACCATTTTCCCCCATCTGTGGAACTAGCAGGCTATGACTACAGGACTTTGCTGAATAGGGTCTTGGAAAAATCTAGCTGTAAACTCACAAAGTCTGGCTTTGTGTCCAGAAATGGTGTTTCCACACAGTAGATCTGATTTCCATAGCTGTACACTCTTCCAAATACCAGCCAAGGCAAGTCCATGTAACCATGTTAAATTCCTTTCTTTTCTCTTTCTTAAATTAACCAGTTTGTGTAAACCTCTGAAGAGACAAACTGACACCACTTTGACCAGAGAGTCAATGTTGATTGTTATTAATTGCTTTAAGCTTTTTTTTTTTTTTTTTTTTAATAAGGCCAGGTCTGTGCTGCAGATTTCTATCAGCACAGCTGTTCTGGTCAGACTGACACCTCTCAGTGAGCAAACACTACACATGTAGATGCAATTATACCTCAAAATGGTGCTTGTTTTGCTTGCGGGGATGATTTTACTGTACCGCTACAAAGAGCAGATTTGCCAGTATAAGTTTACACCGCCCCAGGAATGCTTTGTCTGTTTACTGTGCTGGTATTCCTTTATCAGTAAGGCATTTGCAGTGTAGACATGGTCTTATTTGGAGGGCTGGTTTTAATCCTGACACATGCTAAAGTGATTACACTGCTGATTGAGGACTCAATAGAAGGACTCCAACTGATTTGCTCTGGATCAGGGCCTGAAAGGAGAGGAATTATCTTGTGGTTTGAATACAGGGGTAGGAGCTCTTCCTGCACACCCTGGGTTTGATATTGACTTCATTTGTCTCTGCCTTTAAAATTGGGGGTGTTATGGAATTTGTCTTACAGGAGTTTTGTGAGATGTAGTTGTTTCATGTTCCTTTTCCAGGACACAAGTAAAATTTATATCCCCAAATGGATAGCCACTATATTTAAAATAAAAATTAAAAAAAAAAAAAAAAAAAAGAGAGAAATATAACAGCCTAGCTATTTCTGCAGCTGTTCCAATGGCACCAAGTGCTATTGCAGCAAAGGCCCTGGTTCTGGGCCAACCTGTGTGACTGCTTTGAAGAGGCTCCCCTGCCTTTATGAGGTGTGTATCACAGTTTGGGATGCATTGCGCCACCACATTTCCCATGGGTGTTTCCTGGTAGCCCAAATGCTCTTTCCCTTCTGTGTTTACAGTATCCATGGTTTAGGATTCTCTTTAAGGGCCTTAGAGCTCTTGGATGGCCAAGTCAAACAACAAGCAGCTGCAGCATGGGGACATGTGTGCCAGGGTAGGGCTTTGTGGTCCTGGAATGGGTGCTGCTCCTTCTACAGGACTTAAAGGCCAATAGCTGAGAGGGAGCAGATGCAGGAGGGCACTTTCCCCAGGGACTGTAACACCAGTGTGCTTTCACTGCTCTTTCATGCCAGACCTAGAAGCAAGATTAGAAAGGACACATCTGTTGGAAAGTCCAGGTCGGTGGATGCCATGTCCTGTGGTAGTCTAGCACGGTTAGGGGAGACACATCCCACCTTCAGTTTGTCAGCTTCATTTCTTCATCAGTCTTTTGCAGAGGCAGTGCCAATGTGTTAAAGCTGAAGGGATTTTTCCATTCTCTTCATATCATCACACACTAAGCGGGTTCCAGTTGGGACATACAATCCCTGAACATGTGAGATCACACCAAGGAGCAAATCCCTACAGGAAGCAAAATTAGCAGGAAATAGCTATTACTCACCAAGTTCCTTTCTACAAATAGTGCATCCTTTAAAAAAGCCACATCGGGGAAATGGAAAACTAGTGTTTGGAGCAGAAATCTTCATCTCTAGGAAAGGACAAGTTTCATTTTTTTATGGTTTAATACAGAATTTTTGGACTGCTCTTCACTCTGTAATCTGTAGCTTGCTTAGTCTGTGGCTGTTTTTACATATATTCTCTCAACTGTCATCTATTGGCACCAGGGACAATGTCAAGGGAACAGATTTCTATGACAAATTAGTGCATAGAAGAAAAAGTTGGTGTGTGGTTGTGTCTTGTGCCAGAATGATTAATTCCAGAAAGACCCCTTAAATTCCAATGAGTGTTTCAGAAATCAGAGTATTTTGATACTGGCCAGCTTGATTTAAGGCTACTAAAATTATTCAATTATGCTTCTACCTCATCTGAAGTACTTCTTGGCACTATTGTAGGCTGCAGGGGGGAAAAAAGGGCTATGTAAAAATTATTCTTCTTGCATGCTGCTAGAAGAAAAGCAAGGCTGTGTTTGGTTTAGCTTTGTCAGGGCCTGGTAAAACTGAACACAGTTAAAGTAAGCAAAAATGAGACTGTTGTGTGCAGCAAAAAAATGATAGGTCTCCCTGGTTGTAACCCACAATCCGATGAATGAAAATCAAGAGCACTGTAGAACATTCTTTTTAAACTAAGTCTTTCTGAAAGTTAACAGCACAAAACCATTGCAAGCACTTGCATATTCTACAGAAGAATTTCTGCACTTTGTTCAGGCTTATTAACAACACTTTGGTTTGCTTGATAACCAGTTGCAAAACTGAGACATGGGGTAAGTAAAGGCTGGTCAAGAAAGCAGTCAGAATCACAATTAAAAAACAATATCAAGGCTACCAGAATGACACTTCTGAACCTAGTCCTGCAATTCATCTTGGAAAGATTGTCTTGCACAACCCCCATTTAATTTGTCAGTATTTTCTTGTTGCTGTTACTCTGAAACCTCAGTTTTCAGGTGACAGTAGCTTGTGAAGAAATACAGGGAAAAGAAATAAGTGAAAAATATCACTAGAAATGCATTAACTCATTTTTTACTGCACAGAAATTCAGGAAACTTTGTTTCATGAGTATTACTCCCACCATCAGTAGTGCCAATGGACGTGTTGGACACGGGTTTCTATCCATGGTGTGACTTCCTTTTGTGAAGTTCAACTGGTCATGGGACTATATTGTCAAGGAAGCAGGCTTACTTTAAGTCAGTGGCTGTTTTAACTTGAATTAGTTTGCAAAATCTGTGGTGTAGTCAGAAACCCTTGACACCAGCATAGCTCTTTAGGAAGGACTGGCTACTTAAGGAGCTACTTTTAGGTAACCTTGCTTCTGCTGGGCAATGGCCTGCTTTGAAAGGCAGCCTGCCAGGTTGTTGTTTGAACCAGGACTCGGAAAGGAATATAGGGATCCTAAAGTCATTTAAATTTTCACAGAGGAAGAACCAGGATAAGTTTAAGTGTTTTTGTAAATATAGTCTATAATTTGAGTTTTCTTCTATTGTATTTGCAAGGCAAACATTTTGTGAGCAGGGGTGGTGCAGAAGTAGTTCTCTGTAGTTCTACAATCTATATTTGCTTTACACAGCTCTGGATTAGAAGCTTTGGGTTCTTCTAGGAGCAAAAAACAAGTTTAAAAAAATAGTTAAATATAGTGAGAAATATGAAGGGCTGTGATGGGGGAAAGAGAGGGCATGGCAGGCGGAAAGAACCCCCAGGGAATGTTAAGTGCACATGTAAGAATAGGACATATGATCCTTCTTTATTATTGTCCATTTAAAATTACAATGTGTTCCACTTAAACTAGACATGCTAATAAAATAAGAAGAGTCATTTATAGTGGACAAATTCCAAAGACCAAAGCTGTGTCCTCATTTAAATTCTGCTCTTTTGTTAGGGCACCCTACTGACATAATTCTCTATTGTTTCTGCCATTATCGCTTGCTTAATGCAGGACATAGTGTCGGGAAATTCCTGTCTGGCACTTACAAGGTGTTTCTAAAAGGGGGAACAAAAGAGTCAAGAGCACACAGGGAGCAGGAAGAAGCTGCGAGGGGAAGTGGCAGCAGAGGGAGGAATTCGAGATAGTAGCAGGGGCTGGACGAGTCAGGCAGACCAAGGGAAGAGGAGCAAGAACTGGGGGCAGGCAAAACCTCTCTGCACTCCCTCTACAGTCCCAGCTATTACCTGCAAATCTCATAGGAGACTTAGGAAGTAGCTGAAGGATGGTGAAAATGCAACATTTCTGAGTATAGAGTGGAGAACCCCTCGGCTGGGAGGATGCGGGACAGAGCAGGAGGATCTGCTGGGGAAGAGAGGCTGTGTCACTCGGAAACTGGGGTGGGAAAGCTGCCTCCAGGAGAGTTTGATGGAGGTCTGATGCCGAGGATTTGTGGTGGTCAGTGAATGGGGAAAGAGTTGGTGTCAAGGCCATCCACTTCTCCTGATACTCTGGATATGAGGAGCAAGACATCCTAGCCTGCACTAGCCTGGACATAAGAAGATTACTCTGCACTGTCATTTGTTAATAACAATGTTATTTTCTGTCATATAATTAGAAAATACATCTTGCTTTGCCTCCAAGCTCTGTCACCTTATTGCATTTGCACATTTTTCATAATATTTCAAGCGAACTGACCAGATAACATTAATGAATATATTAGATAGGCAGGCACTTTTAAGGAAAAATAATAAACATACTTGTATATTAAAAAGTTAATTCAGTCTGGAGCCAAACAGGTAATTTTCCCTTCAGCATTTTTTCACTCAACTAAGACAGGTTGGACTAGGAGTGCAGTCACCCTGTCTACGCTCTTGGCTTGGCTTGCATACCAGGGGCGAATTTTCTTCAGAGACAGACAGCAAGATGATCTGATTGGCCTCGGTCCAGGGCATGCTCACAAAGGGCCCTTTGATGGAGGGCTCCTTGGTGAGCCCTGTACCAAAAGCTGCCTGCCACCCTCCTTTCAAAGATACCCATTTACAGTAATTCGGGGAGGGGGAGAAGGGAAATAAATAAAGAGAAGTGAAATAGGGGGGTTGCCACAGGAATAATTACGTTACTGGGCTTGGAGGGGGTAGGGAAGAGGAGGGGGGAGTTATTAAGTAAACTGCTGGATGTTGAAGTAGCTGTTTGGCAACAATGCAAGAACATAAGGCATTTGCAATTAAGCTCATTAAAGCTTCATCATTTTGCTTATCAATCTTTTCTGAAATGGGTGGGGTGAAGCACCATATATTAAAACATGGCTGCTTTTATAGATAAGGAGTGATCACTGCCTGTTTGACTCTCTCAGCTGCCCTGTAGTACCTATCCTGTGATGGCATACATGATTAGCTGATTTAACTCCCTCTTGTACACAGGCAGGTCATTTATGGAAGTTTGTTATTGTGTCCCTGCACTCCACTGCTGCAACATCCAGTCCAGGCAACTGCTCCTCCTTGCCTTTATCTCGGTCAGTATCCAGATGTGGTCTCCTGCCTATCTGTCAATTTTGATCCTATTTGTTCTCAAAACAGTGGCTTTTGGAAGAGTATTTACTGAAGCCTCCACAGCTTGGAATAAGGGGAAGGTGAACTGGATTATCAGAGCCATTGCTTCCTCAGTCAGTGGGGGATGTCCTCTGACTGGAGCCCATACTATTCCATGCTAATCAGAGGCTTTGAGTTTCAGTGGAAATAACAGCAACTTGAAGATACATTAGAGGATAGAACTGATCTGGGCCATCCCGGATTTCTTGGAGACCTCAGCCTGCCTGAACTGACTTCTAACAGGGGCTCTTCTGGCTGAGGGACAGTGGAGTGGCAAAGCCATCAGAGCAACAGTCTTGGTGTGAAAGCCTTGCAGTAAGGACAGCAGCAACACTGCTTTTTGCTTTGAAGCTGCTTCCCAGGGTACAAGGTGTGAGATCTGGGAAGAAATCAGGTCTGTCTTCTTCTGGTAATGTAAAAAGTCAGTATGTGCCACTACAGATTATTGCAGGTTGTAGGTGTGTAGGGACAGCATTTCAGATATAGATACCTCTCATCATCCAAGCACTGTACATGTGGGCTGAGCCCTGCACTGTCCCTTTGTGGGAGGTGAGCTTTACTTTCTTTTTCCAGATGGAAAAGTTCTGGCACAGAGGAAACCCCAAGAGGCATACTGGGTGTCTGGGGCAGGTCTGAACTCAGAAGTCCTAATTCTCAAAAGTCCAGTCTCTCCAGTATGTCCTTGACTATGCAGCCCTGAGATTTCCTCTGTGTTTAGGTTGACAGCAACTATACTGAGCTTTGTAATTTTCTTGCAAAAATGATAGATTTTTTCTTGCTTCATTTGTTTCTGGTAGCAACTCTTTTCCATTTGTGATAGTGATGGAGGTGTGACATCTTGTTTAGAGTGGCTCTTTCTATAATAAGTTTCTTTAATTACTTTTTCCATTGTCTCCACGATATATTGTCTGTATAGTGTTAAAACTCACTTTAACTTTGAAGGAAGGGAAAGGAAGCAAAAAAAAAAAGAGAAGCTGGGGGAAATACTGATATGAAGAAGGGTATGGAAGGAGTAGCACCACTAATACAAACATGTAGGTCATATTGCCATGTGGGAATGGAAGCCAGCTTGAACTTTAATTCTTAGTTTGATCTAGGTAGTGTAAAACCAAACCTCAGAGGATTTCCAATGGAGAAACTGGATTTATATTTTACATATGAGCTGTAGTTGAAGCCAAATGTTCATTCCACTCAAATTGTGTAGGTGGATTACTTTACTTCCAGCCTTGAAGTATCATGTTTTTAGCTGCTAATAAACTTAATAAAATCCATTTCTTATTTCCCCTGGTGTACTGTGTTCATGAGCCTTGATGTGCCATAAGAGCAATGCTCTCCAGAAAATTCATTTATCAAGAAACAGACAAATGATGTGTATGAATAAGTCAAGAAGAAAAGGAATATATGTACCACTCTTTCAGTGGCATTGCTCTTACCAGAATTGCCAGCTTCCTTTTTTCTTCTGATTTACAACTGGACCAAAGAGTTGAGAAAACTTAATAAATTGTCACATCATCAGCCTAGCAGAGAACTAAGATATGTACAGGTTGTTTTTTCTCATTTTTTAAATTGTTCCTTTCCCAATTAAAAATATCTTTCTGTACCAACAAGCTTCCAGCTTTGGCTTAGCTCCCAGAACCAGACCTGCCATTTCATACAATGTGTGATCAGTCTAAGGGTTCATTGCCACTGGAATTCATTGAAGCTAAGAATTTACAAAACTGAATGAGGGATTAGACATTTATGTAGATAACAAAAATATCTAGCATTATTGTAGCTAATACAAACAAAGAGAGCACTGAGAAGGAGATAAGACCTCACTTTTGAAAAGTGTTAGTTAATGTGTAATATTTTGAATTGGAGTGAGACTTCCTGGGGAACTTCCTTCCAGGAAGAGGTAGACTGTCACATGGTATCCTTGAACTTTACTTTGACATATTCAGTCTTGGATGCTGAGTTAGAAGAGCTGTAAGTGGTTATACACAGCAATAGCTGTCTTTCAACTCAGTGCACGTTTTCTGATGTCCTGCAGTTAGCTAGATGAGATAATTGAAAGAGAGCCCTTTAGCCCACAGTTTAAATTCAGTCATTGGCCAACAAGAGGTGCCAAGAGAACTAAGACATCAGTGAGGGTGAGCAATGTAGTGATTTAAATGTTGTCTTCAAGACTCGGAGGAGTTGAATGGAAGCTCCACTGCAGGCAACATCACTTCTTTCAGCCCCTTCATATCCCCCATATGCAATTAAATGTCACCCCTATCTTCAAAATGTGGCTGTGGCACGTTGCTGGAGCACAATGAATTCATCACTTCACTTAATGGATTTATTGGGGAGAGTTGGGAGAGGAAATAATCTTTAAAAAGATTTAGGGTAAACAAAAGAGTTAAAAAGAGTGAGAAACAAACTGCTTTATGGTTACAAGGAGTGGGAACCAGACAAGGAAGGAAAACAGAGGGAGTAAGAGGCCTCAGGTACAGAGGAAGAAGTAAGATCTTAGGTAGAAACAGAAGGGAAACGCAGGGTTGAACATATAAACAAAGGGTTTAAGAGAAAAAGCAATGTGACTTTTTCAAGCTTTTAGTGCACATCTGACCCAAATCATCTGTCCTTTCAGAGTCAGCCCATCACCTCCCCTGTTTGGACTTTATTTTTCCTTGGAGATCTGTAATCCTTGCTCTAAAGAGCTCCTGACTTGGTGGACATGTGTTGTGTTAGTAAATGCTGCTATTGAAGTCAGCAAACTTGTTAAAACTTGTGCTTTTGCTGCAGCAATGGAGTTTGTGGTGAGCGGGGAGTGCAAGCCCGGTCATTCCTCCTGGTGTGTGTGCAGCCCAGAAGGGGTTCAGGGAGAGGGGGGAAGGCCAGGCAGCTTGACAGCAGTTTTCCCACCTCTCTGTTGGCCATAACAGAGGGTTTCTCATGGAATCTCTTTGTAGGGGGAGTGGGGGCTATCAAGAGCACAGAGTTTTTCTTTCCTGCAAACAAAAACTGCCACTGAAAACTCTCCAGAACTTAATGCAACTTGAGGCAATATTTCTTCTGCAGAAGCCACAAACAAATCCATGCACGTGGATTTAAGAAAGGACTCCAGACTCATCTGAGCAGATCTCAGGGAACCGTAGGGTTGCAGGGAGTGCTAAAGCCACTGTTGCTGGCTTCGGGCTCTGTTGACTTTGGTCAATCATTGAGGGCCAGTCCTTTGACTTCTTCAGGAGGGCCTGTTTCTGTCCACTTCAGTAGAAAAGGTGAAGGAAGGGGGAAAATAGAAGTTGACCGTGTTGCATTTAGAGTTTATCAGATCTCTTATGCAAATGTTTTCACTGGGAAAATTAAGTTTCTTTTAAAGATTAAATCCACTCGCAAGTAACAAGTGCACATAAAGTGACAGACCCTACCAATGTATTTGCGGAAGACAAGCATTTACCAATCTTTTGCTGGTACAGGGGTTTTGTTTCACGCTGAATTTTTTTTTCTTTTTAAAGTTTGTTGGCTTTTAAAAGACATTTCTCTTTTCAATTTCCCTTTTTCCCACTTTCCACTGTTTCCCTGATAGATATTATGTATTCCTTAGAAAAAGATTTCATTTGGGAAGGGTAAAACCATAGTCTGGTTTTTGCACATCGCTTTCATCAGGTTTGTGTAGCTGTTATGTGGACCAGAAAAAGTCAAGGTGCCATCACACTGTGTTCTGATTAGTATGTGCATGAAGGAGAGAAAAAGAAAATGGAACCTGTTCTTCAATACTAAAATCCAGCATTGTTGGAGAATCTAACCCTGAGATTTTAAATTGAGCTTTTGCATCTATTTCTTTCTCCCTGAAGAATCTGTTGGCCTGAAGTTGTGTAACTCTCTAATGAAGTCGTTGTGGGGGCCTTTGCTATCCTGGAAAATAAAAGACTAGAAAATTGCAGCGCAAAGCTCATGTTTGCTAAAGTGATCAACCTTAAATAGTGTGTGGGTTATCTCAGAGTATAATCAGCATAGCTGATTTGAATAGAGCTGTCTTCAAAATAGAGATCTGCTGGTAAGATTTGTTTTCATTTAGGTCTTACTTTCAGCAATAAGATTAGCCTAAGGTCTATATATCTACAGGCTCTTGTATAAACAAGCAGCTTAAACAAAACTACCATTATTATACTGATTTAGGGAGAGAGAAAAGCCTTGTTTGGTTTATTGAGTTAAGATCATATGTGTGACAAATAAAGCCTTCCTTTAAATGTAAGTTTTGTCCCATTCAATATAGTAAGTTTCTTGAGAAAAAAAAATTACAAAGGCAAACATTATTCTTAATGCCAATTCAATTTGTCACCTCCAAGTTGTAATCCCATAGGCTGGTGAAATACGTGCTATTTCATCCAGTTGAGCAACAAGGCAGCTGATATCACCATATTTATCACCATCAGGGTGATATAATCAATTTACTTCTTGCTATAAGAACTGCCCTTACACTTCCTTTTTCTACCTTTTACTCAATGGCCTTATTAAACTCTTTTCAGTGCTGATTTATTGCAGCCATGGATAATGTTGTGTTCTGTGGTGCTTCCCCCACAAGGAACTTCAATTGCTGTTGTCATTCCTTTGTCTTTTTTGTTTTATTCCGCACATCAGGTTTTATTTACTATCTTAAAGTGTCTCATAAATAAAATAAGATAACTGAGCTCAGTTAGCAGCTTGAGATCTAATGAGGGGTGGCTGATCATTTATGGTGTGGATGCCATGGGTCTTATTTCATACAACAGCAAGCAAGGCACACATGTTTCTGAGTCCCCATCACAAGAGGTGCTGTGAGCTTTAAATGGGTTTGTGACCAAAGAAGGACTGAAAAGCGAGGTGGAAAAGTGCTGCTGAACAAAACTGATCTGAAAATGTTTGGGGTTTCCTTTAATGTCTATACAGGTTAGATGCTAAATTTGAAACAGGAAAAAGGTCGGGGAGCTGTTTCAAATTGCCACAAAACCAGTTAGGTTGAACTATTGTTAAATGAATGTGAATGAACTAGTCTCCTTTTTAGTCCAGTCATGCCAGGTCAGGTCTTAAGGCCCACAGAGCTGCATCTTTACAGAATTCCAAGAAGTGGCTGAAGTTTGGTGGTGGACACGTGAATTTCCAAGTGCACAAGTTGGCATAGCAGTTCAGGAGGACCTCTGGATAAAAGCAATCATACCAGCAATGATCATCTTGTCTGCTCTCATAAGTACCTTTTAAAGTATTTGGAATTTTTATGGATGATCCCTAAAACATTATGCTAGCAAGATAGCAATGTATTTAAACTGTCAGCAACTGACCCTGGATCATTGGTTAGAAATATTGCATTTGCTCGTTGCAGTCTATTTGCTGCTGAGGGTTGCAGCTGAAGAGCTGAGTGGACTTGCTGGTGTCACCTCACTGAAAGTAAATTTCACCTTCACCACAGAACTCGACTGCAAGCTGTGAATATTATTTAAATGGAAATTATTTCCTTATAAGAAGTCTCACAGAAGCATTGGGTTTTTTCCAGGCTGACTTTTTAATATTTATTTTGTATTGTTCTCGCTTTTATCCTTAATTTGGGGCTAAATTAGATCTGTCAGTGTCCCTTTAAATTTATTCCTCACTGGCTAATTTATTTTAGCTAACTTGTTTCAGGACAAGTGTAGAATACTTACTGCACAAAAGAGAAAATTCAGATCAATCTCAGTCTGCTGAGAAAATTAATCAATTTGCAAGTTGCATCTAGCTTAATTCTGTCATGTAAAGCAGGCGTTGAATTTCCTTTCCCATGTTACACAGACACGGGAAGGTAACGCAGTCTCCATTGGCAGAGGACTAATTCACTTGCCCTGTGCTCTGTGTTGAGGCCATTAAAGGACTGCACTTAGGAAGCAGCTGTTTTATGTGTGTGTGCCAGTATCTCATTTTCCACATATGTAACAGATCAAAACATTTAGATTGGGTTGATCCAGTCTATCATGACGGAGAGATTTTGAAGCGAAGTGAGTAAATAAGAGCCTCGCTTGGCGGGAGGACGCCTTTGCCCTGATCCTGAGGAGCTATTGGTGGGCACCACCCCAATTAAAGCAGACTGGGCCATACCAGCTTTGCACAGATTCTTTTCCAGAGCCAATTAGCTGCAGAACATTTGGTAGAAAGGAGAAAATCACTGAAAAGTCAGCCCTGTACAATGTTATCATTTATGTTCAGTGCTAGTCTAGTGCTCAAGAGTGTTTCTTTTTGTTATACCTCTGCAGACCTGCTGGAAAGGAAAATGTTTCCTGCTTCTTGTTTGGCCTATATATTCTAGAGCCACATTGTTCAGTGTTATCACCTTAAGAAGCAGTTAAGATTAAAGTGAGATAGCACACATCTGAGTTTAGAAAAGCAGCCAGAGAAGCTGTACAACTTTTATGGTCTTCATCCAAAGTGCATTTAAGTGTGGGACTGTTTTTCAGAAAATTGAATTAAAATGTAATTTTTCAGCTGCTCTGTATTTCCATTTATACTCTTCATCCTCTAAATCTGTGCCATGATATGGCTGTCTACTGTTGGCCAGGGTTCTTGGGCCAGCTCTCAAGAATATGGAAATCAGAGAACTAAAAAGAGGAAGAGGATGCTTTGGCAAGCTTATGTTTATTGGTTACGGATAGTTGGCTATCACTGTGGTACCCCTTGGGATTATCACCCGCCAAAATCCAGAACTCCGTTTCAGAGGGGATTATTTCAAGGAGCAGAAGCAATTGCAGAGTAGTATAGCAGGCAGTGCTGTGAAGAGTGATGCAATTTTTTGGAAGTTCTGCCTTGCTGTGGCTGTATGCCTGGGAATTACTGTACTTATTCATGTACAAGTGAAGAAACCTAGGTACTTAGACAAAAATGCTGTTATTTGATTACTAATATGGACAGTTGTTACTATGCTTAAGAATAAGACCATCAAATTAGTTTGTGAAGAGGGGAGAGGGATTTACATGCAGTGCACTGAACAGGGAAAGAACAGACAAGGGAAAAAAAGTCAAATTTTTAGTCTACACTTGATTGATGTTTGTTTAAAATAATTGTAATTTTTTTTCCTATGATTGCTGAAGGTTACCAGTTTTTTTTTTAAATTTTAAATAGGTAGTATAATTGCACAGTAGACCCAAATTGGGAAACTATTTCATGATCTGTGGGTGTCACTCTAGAAAGTTCCTGGTGGACAGGCAGCCAGAGAGACACTGTAGCATGAATAAGAGGACAGGCACAACTGAGCTGTGCCAGCTGTGTGCAGAGCTGGCTGCAGTGAGGCCAGGGGGGCCTCAGTGAAGAAGCTGAGCAGTGAAGAAAAAAGCAAGCAGGCTGGATAATGCTGTGAAGCTGATAATTAATATTTCTGAAGATGTTAGGAAATGAGATGTTGGGAATCCTTTGGTGTCTCTGTAGTTGTCTTCTTCTGTATTGGTCAGATGCAGAATATGGGCAAGAACTTAATGAAATTCTGCATTGCTGTGCTCATAAACAGCTATTTCTCCTTCTACAGTCCCCCTTCGTATGAGTTTCTTAAGATTGGCTAATGAGATTCACTTTTATCTCAGGATCTTTAACGACTCCCAAAAGACCAGGAGCTTAGTTTTAAATCTCATCAGCAAAGCAGGGCAGCTTCCAGCAGCAGAGTGCTTCCTGACAGCATCGTGGAGCTTGCTGCAAAACTGGCTCAGACAGAAAAAGGATGCCAGCACTAGATCCAACACTGTTGCTTTTGGCAGGTCCTGGATGTTCAGTCTCTGCCTTCCACACACGGAGCTTCCAGCATTGCGTTGCTGTGTGCTGCGTGCTGCCACCCAGCCTGAGTCCTACTGCCAGGTCAGGAATTGGCATGCATGCTGAGGTTTGAACTCCACTGTCATGTTTGCACATGCAAAACAAAGGTGAAGGAGTTTAGATACCGTATTTGAAATAGCTGCTTGTAAAATACAGATATGTTATTGCCTCCGCTCGTTACAAAAACTGCATCAACATGTCATAGTGGTTGACTGAGTCTTCAGAAAGTTAGTAAATAAAAACAGTCACATGGCACAAGAAACCTCAGGGATGACCCGGGACCCAGAAACAGTGCAGGTTTTTTTACTCAAACACAGAGTAACTCCATTTTGCTAACAAGGTGCCAGACAATGGCATATGGTCACCTCTGATGGTACATTGCCAGAAGAACTGTAAGGCTCCAGGTGCATCCCTGGTGGGTTCAAATTACTTTCAGTGAATTCTGAATCCTAAATTTTCAGATATGAATAGTGCTTTTGATGACACAATTTTGGGTACTGAAATTGACCCTGTTAAAGAGAAGCTATATTTTAAAAGGACAGATATTCATCTGATAATGAAAATTAAGCCTTTTTTACAGGACTGAGCCCTCAGAAACTCTGGTTCTCCACCTCACTTACTATTCTTGAAAATATGTCCTAATTCCCAAGCAGCTCTTTTATTTGATGCATATATGCTTTACATATGACTCTATAGAAAGGGGTATTTTAAAACAAAGTAATTTGGCATATTTAAAAAGGAAAAGGAATGGAAGGGAGAAGGGGAGAGCAGTACTCAGGAGCAATCAAATAACCTCAAATTTGAGGTCATGTTCTAAATGAAAAGTATAACTTTTTTTCCCAAAAAGTTCATGAGTCCTTTTGGGGCAGGAGGACTTAAACAGAATTTGGGAGCTTCAGTAGAAATTGCTTCCTCAATCCTTAGAAACATTGAAGTTCCTGAAAGCCCTGCTTTTGAATTTAAAAGTTGCGATTTAGTGCATTTGTCCATAGAGGAGAAGAACTGAGGGCTGTGAAATGAACTTCATCCCTTCCTCTCTGCTGGTAAGAAGCAGTATCAAAATGACATTGAAAATCTAATTTTTTTGAAAAAACTGTGGCAACCAACCATTCAGGGTGAGGTTGTCCATCTTCAGGGTGAGAATATGTTCAGAATATATCCATTCCAGCACTCACATGCCCTTTCGTATGGGTTGGGATCCAAATGTGACCCCTTTCCCTAACAAGTTGAATAACCAGGATTTTTCTTCCATTAGAAATGATGGATAAACCAAGTATCACAGGGTGAGCTAATGCTTAGTGGGTTTTCCTTTGTGGATTCCCAAGAATCTTCTCATCCCAATGAAAAAAAAAAAAAGATTTCCCTTGCTTCCAGTGAGATTCTTAAGATTCCCTAAAACCCAAAAGGAGCAAAATGAGTATCCATCATTGAAAGCCAGTTGGCTTTCTGTTCGCGTCTCAGGGTTGCTTCTTGAAGCCCTTTCCTGGTTGTGGAGGGTGAAAGATACCTTAGACCATGGTCACACCTTCTTTTCTACCCAAAAGTGTCTGTGCCCTCCTCCATCTGCTTGCTACCTCCTCCTCAGATGGAACAGTTTGTTCTGATCCTCCCTCATTTCACTCATGAGATCATTTCTGCCTAGGCCCAGGACAGATTTTGTTCATCTTTCCCATGCTAACAGCATGGTTTAGTTCTGCCTTGTTACCCAAGCCTTCCTTCCCTTCCCTTCCCTAAAAGTCAAAGGCTGCCACAGCTCGGTCTCAAGCATTGGTCTCTGCCCCAGGTTGTGCCCACCTCCACTGGTGAGGAGCATCAGGTGCCAGCCTGGCAGGTGCCCAAGCCCCTCCTCGCTTCCCAGCAATGCAGTGACCCTTGTTAGGAAAGCTGAACGCTCCCAGAAAGTACCACTGGGGCAACTAATCATTTGTAAGAGCCTATTGATCTGTTACATTTGTTTTCAACGTGCAGAAAGGAGGTTCTTTTGTTTCAGGGCTGGCACCAAGCTCTTGCCACAGTGGGTTCAGCGCGTCTCCGGACACTGCGATCAGGCGCCTCGCAGCTGAGTCTGCAGAATATTTGCTTATTACAGGAGGAACTGAAAGAACCTGGAATTCACTAGTGACCAACCTCTTACTTCTTGAACAACTGTTTCCCCCCTTCCTTTTGTTTCTGTTTTAATCACTACATTACAAAAGCAATTTAAGTCCCCATTGCAGATACCAGCACACAACAGTCAACACTCATCCGGTTAAAATGCTGGCACCGCTTGCACTGAGTGGTCAGTGGTTGCTGGGCTCAGTTCCTTTTTAAATCAAACTTGGAATAATTAAATGGCCACAGCAATAATGCGAATGCAGATTTTTGCACATCCAATAATCAAAGGGAGGAAAAAGTAGTCTGAAGCTGTTTTGTTTTAATCATATTTGATTTTTATTTTAAATGAAAGCACAAAGGTAATTTTTCTGTTGCTCTATCTGTGACTCCTTAAATCATGGTAAACGTGCATTATGATCTTCTTAAAAGAGTAAGAACATTCCTTGTTAATTAATTTATACAGCTGTCAGTACAGCTTTCTATGTTATTCATACTCTAAGTGTTTGACTGCCATAGATTTTCTAGCAGTTCCTGGCAAAGCTCCAGTGAAAGCCTGGGATTTATTAGGCTGACTTGGTGCAAAGTCTATTGATTGTGGCCTCGAGGGTAATAACTAAATAGAGCTGGAGCAACAAGTCAATAACACCATTGTTGCTACAGACTCCATTCACTTGAGGAGTTAGATTGTTTTACAGTGGCAAAGAGTAATCATGAGCAGATCAGCATGTTCAACAGGCTCTGTACCATGTTAGTGCTGGGGACTGTTTTAAAGCTTTCAGCAGGACTGTGGGAGAAGTGAGGTGGGGTGCAGGGATTAGGAATCCTGTAAACTCCTTCATTAGGACTAAAAGGTTTAGTCTTTATCATCTTGCAGCAAGGAGTCCCCGTGCCTGTGTTGGTCCAAACGGGTGTTAAAATCCTCTGCCCATCAATCCATCATGGCACAGTATAAACCTGATTTAAGTTTTGGTTGGGGATATATGTGCAGTGTGTGCATGTATGTGTGAATGCAGGTCCATATGCCCTAGCATGAAATAATATTTTAGCTAGTACAAACTTCACCTCTGTGCATTAGTATTTCCTGGCAATGGCTGGAAAAAGGCTCCTATTTTCTTAAATTCAAAATGAGGAAATGCTTTTGTTTATTGCTTCTCTAATCCTCCCATGTGTTTATTTACTTTTAGAATTCTTTACTTTTGCGGAAATATATACAAACCTACTAGGGGAGAGATGTTTATTTCCTGAGGGTTGTATCGTTTATTTGACAGCCTTTGACAAGTCATGTTATATTAAGAGCAGATCATTTTGAAAAGTCAAAATTGTGAAGACGGGAGTTTCAAAAACAGAACTGGATGATTTTGCACACATCTTGTATCCGTCTCAGGGAGCTGCAGAAATACTGAGTAATTAGAATTAGTTTCTTCCTAACACCAGTTAGTAGCAGCCTACTCCCTTGGAACATGAAAGATGGTACAGAAAGTAATAATATGAACCACATAATATTAAAAAAAGGCAGATGTAATTATGCTTTGTAAAACGAACTGAGTGGTCAAGCAGCAAGCTTTTCCATATTCAGCAGCTCCACAGACTCTTCCTTCCTTCACCTATTTCTTCTTGGAAGTCAAGTTTTCCTTTTTGTAAGTAATTTTGTAAGCCCACATTTTCAGAGGTTATAGGAAACAGCAAAGCTTTCTTCCTGAGTCTGCAGTCATTTTAAAACACCAACATTCATTTTAGACACCAAAATTTCAATAGAGGGGTTGGCTTTTGAATGTGGTGGTGACCATGACATCTGACGCCAGTTTATTAAAAATTTATCTGCCATTTTTTTTCACTGCTTCTCTTGCTTCATTATAGATCATACTATTTAAAGCACAAAAAGGGGTGGAACTAGTAAGGAAATCCTGTGGCCAAATATTCAGGAGGGTACTGGGCTTCCCTTGGCTACAGGCAGTCGACTGAATGTTGCAGTTAGCATGTGCTGGGGCAGATCTCTGAGCAGGAGAGATGCGAACGTGGTGAATGTGTCTCTCTTTCTTTCTTTCTTTCTTTCTTTCTTTCTTTCTTTCTTTCTTTCTTTTCTTTTTCTTTTTCTTTTTCTTTTTCTTTTTTCTTTTTCTTTTTCTTTTTCTTTTTCTTTTTCTTTTTCTTTTTCTTTTTCTTTTTCTTTTTCTTTTTCTTTTTCTTTTTCTTTTTCTTTTTCTTTTTCTTTTTCTTTTTCTTTTTCTTTTTCTTTTTTCTCTTTTCCATAAGGAAGCAGAGAGCTTGGCAAGTTTGTAGTGCTTGCTCAGAAGCTCATTTAAAACTTTGAGAGGAGTGAACTGAATTTAAACAACTCCCAGGAATCTCTTTACCCCCAGGCCTCAGACGCTGCCTCCTATGGAAAGAAATGTATCGAATGGTTCATAATCTGTATTCTGTCAGGATATTTTAATGAGAGGTCAGTAAATACCATCTATTTGGAAGCAAAAAAGCCAAAGCTGGGCCTTTTCTTTATGACTTCCACACAGTCAGGTTTCTAGCAGATGCTTTCACTTTGAATGAAGAAATTTTATCTACTCTTCTCGGGTTCAACTCTGCGATCCGAGCAATTTTTAACATATCAAACCAGCCCTGAAACTTAATTAGCTGTGGCATAGGAAGTAAATATGCAAAAGAGGTTTTGCGGAAGTCTTAACACTTTTTCATTAAAAAACCCAACATTGCTTTTCTTGGCTGATTGAAGTGTGATGTGCCACCCCTATGGTGATTAGGTATGTCATGGATGCACTGTTTGCACCCCACTTCTTTCAGAAAGAAGAGAAACTCGTAAAAGGAAAAACCCCTTCCCAAAATGTGAGGATTGACATTTCTTTTGAGTAGTACTATTGCAGTATGAACTGTAGATTTACAGGAATTAGAAACCAAACAGTTGAAGTATTCCTCTCCCCCTCCTCCTTCCTCCCCTCCTTTTTTAAAGTGTCTTCATCAATCAAAATCAACACAAATGAATAATGGAGGCAGATAGAATGTGAAGAGACAATAGCGGTGTTGTTCAGAATTGACGGCCATAAATCCATTGTATCCTAAGAGACTGCACGAAGTAAATACCTGCCCTTGCCCACCACCAGTTAGCCCACGGTTCAAAATATCATTTAAGTAAGTGCTATGTCCCATTGAAACTTCAGCCCATTAATACTCCCTTTATTTTAGAGCACCAGGGCTGCAGTGAGGCAGGGGGACTTGAAGGGTGAAGGTTTGGAGTGACAGGAGAGTTTCCCCTCTCCTCATTCATTTGTTAATTTGGGATGACAGAAACAGAAATGGTGTTCTTATGAGTGGGTCAAAGGGGTTTTTTAGAACCAGCAGAGAACAAGGAAGCTAGTGCAAAGGAAGTTACAGAGTGCATTGTTTGAAATCATTAAAATCTGGGCCTAGCTGAGGTTTTCTCTGTAAGACAGGAAGGGGAAGCACATCTCTATTGGCACTGCAGAGGCATGCAAAAGGGTGGAAAAGCCCAACAGAAAGCAAAGCCAAGAGGATTATGTACCTCAATTTCAGAGAACGTGACTTGTGGTGTGGATTTGAGCCCTGACGTTTTGATTCAGGTATGACAGAGCCGAAGTCTCCCGAGCTGCTCTTGTAGGAATTTGACACTGAGGGACAAGAGCCTCCGGGGTCAGCTGCTCTTTCTGCCATTCCAAAATGCCAGCTCGCAAGTGGAAACTTTCTTTCCTTCCTTCCCATTAGAAAGGTCCCTCCTGTTTTGTGTGCCTTTTGGAAGCAAGCCTGTGGAAGCAAGTGCATATATGATTCTTAGGCCCACACGTTCAGAAGGTTTAAAGTTGCTTGTTTTATTTTTGGTTCTTCTGTAATTGCAGTTTGTTTGGCAGAGCATGCCAGACACGGATCACTTGCTCAGGGCTTGTTAGCACCAACAGCATTCCAGCTCCATTAGAATCTCTAAGTTTATCTACCTCAACCGTATTTTCACACCTTTTATGATTTTCATTCTCCTCAAATTGAAGAAAAAAAAAAAAAAACAACCAAGGCAAATAAATGACTACCTGGCAGGAAGGATTGATGACCTTTCTGATGGCTCTGGGGACTGCTCTTTGAGATCACAGTATGAACAAGCAGAACTCCTGACAGCAGAGCACCTCGCTGCAGAGGGGCTTGAAGGTGCCAGTTCTGTTGTGAAAACAGTTTATTTAGTAGTTAGTGCCTTGACTTTTCTGTCTTTGTACTTTTGAAAGAGGATGTCTTGCAAATGATGAACCCGTAGCCTTCACAAAGTACTGATCCCTCCATAGCATTTTCTTAATTGAAGCTTAGAAGGAAAAAAATACAGTGTAGTATTTTAAGAGTGGCTGCGTAGCACCTTTCCAAGTTTGCATGCCTGTCAACGGGATGTCATCCTGTAAGTGTGAATGAATGACTCTATTTCCAGTTCAAGTTTCCATTCCTAGGCAAAAATAGCACCAAATACACTATACTTCCAGAATAGATTTTTTTAACTATATAAATCATACAACAATAAAAAGTAATCTGTAGTTATTTCTCCATTAAAAACATTCTATATGCCCAGTACCAAGTGAAAACTATGAAAAAGAGAAGACACTGCTTCAAATGACTGAATAAAATGACAAGAAATAACTTTTCATTCTGTTCTAAATGAACAGACATTTGTATTTTGTAAGGATAACAGTTAAATTTAACATTCCACAAGTTTTCCATTGTCCATTTTTTTTTTTCCCCAACCAGCATGAAGCACTGAAGCTTTAAGCATCCTGTCATGATGCTGATGGTTTGTTGAGGAAAATATGTGCTCCTCAGCTGTTGCAGTTACTGCAGCATTTGTGCCTTTTCAGATGACACTTCACCAGCTTTTTAAAATTGCCTAAATCCCATGTGCACAGTGATGAGGACTGAGATTTTTAAGGACCTTGAATTATCTAAATCATGGCAGAGGCCAATTACCTCCAAGGATTTGATTCTTGGGTCTGATTCATTTAGTCTAGGAGTCTCAATGTCCTAATTATCTAACCTATTCCTTACGATAGGATTTGGGGGGTTTTTGGATTTTTTCTGCTAGCACAAATAATTGATAAAGCGTTAGCAGAATATTCTAATGGTGTGCATTAGGGTTGGATGTAAGGTAGAAAGCAATAACAAGGATTATAAATAACTGCTTGATCTGTAGAATTCTAAAATAGCCTCTTAAATTTGATTAACTGTCTTAATATATGGTTAATCATCTAAATCCTTTATAAACTATTTGTAAATGCACCCTTGACATAAAGCATGACTAGTTGGTCTGTATTTTATGAAACATGGCAATTCTGTTGAGGAAATGGAGCAGTATTTCTGAAATACAGTCAGTGTAACTGAGAAGGCAAACTTGGTGCTCCAGGTCTTAATTGTGGAAAGTCAAATACTTGCAGTTTCTGAATTTTCTTGTGCAAATTTGTTGTGCAAAGGTAGTGTGGAGTAACTATTCTCTTTCTCAGAGCAAAGCAGGCAAAGGGAGGTAAACAGAAGGAGAGTTATAAAAGAGTTAAAACACAAAAATGGAATGATTTCAGAATGGTTTGAACCTCAGTTCTGTAGTACAAACCCATCAACATCAACAACAGGGTCTCCCGCCCACAAAAATACCCACTCCTGCCCATAGGCTGCGTCCAGCTGCTTTCTTGTTTGCATGGGCACTTCTGTTTTCCAGCCAATGTCTTCAGATTGAATTGATCCAGTGCAAAATAGCTCTCCTCACCTCTCCACCCTTCTCATTTTTCTCTTTCTTTTTTTATCCTGGATCAATTCCTTGATCTGATTCATCACATGGATCCACAAGCTGTTGAGTCAGCACAACTGAGGTTGGCATGCTGTAACGAGATGGCAGAAGTGAACCCCAAGAGGAGGAGTACAGGTGGAGGAACGGGCAGAATTGAGCATGACTCCTAAAATTAGTATTGCTGCTGTTTGCTTTGCACCTTGGAAACATGGTCTTGGCTTCAGTCAGAACATTTAAACTATAAATTCCCCTCTAGCCTTTGACACCCTTAAACTTTACTTTTGCCATCTGCTAAGTGGGAATAGAACTAGTTACCTCAGGGATGTGAAGATTTACTAGCAGTTGTTCAACCAATTAGCACATGAAAAATAGGGAAAACTGCTTTTTACACTCCTGCATTTTGCTGAAATGATTCTCCCATGCTAATGAACTCCATTTCATTTGTAGTAAAGTAGTTGTTTTCAACTTTGTTCCTCCTATCAGAAATATGTTGCTAGAGCTAAGACAGGTCCCTGTTTTTGTAACCCAAGTGCCTCTATTTTTAGTTTTAAGATGTTGGCTGCATCTCTTTTTTTTTTTTTAATTATATGAATATATTTATAACTCTTGCTATTGGGAGAGAACTTCCTGCAGACAGATCCATTTCTGTGGTGCTCTGCTCTGACATGGAGTCCCTTGTGTTCCACCAAGAGGTTGCTCCAGAATAAGTGTCTGCTCTGGTTGCAGGATAAGCCTGGTGAACTGTAAACTTTATATTGCCTTCAGCACATAGTAGATTTGCATGTGCAGGAGGTATTAGTGACTGGGCATCCAATACTTGGCAATGTCATATCTGAAGACATGAGTGACAGCAGAGATGCAGCCCCATCCCCAGTGTTCTACTGAGTCACTTCCTCTTTGGATAATTACATTCTCAGCTTTCTCTGCAATTTTAACTGGGGGGGGGGGGGGAAGTATCTGTCCCTCATTTACAGAGGTGAGTCCTGTAACCATGCACCATTAAACAGCTGCCACATCTCACCCAGAAGGACTTTTTACATAATGTTCATATCTGGTTTGCATTCCGAGCTGCGCAGATCAGCAGTAACGCTACGTGGGTATCTGAAAGCAGGATTTGACCTGTACTTGGGTTCTGGTTCACATGCAGCAAGGAGCACTTGCTCAAATAGTTTCAGGGACTTCAACAGGAATACTGGTATGCAGAATCAGGCCCCTAAGGATCCTTGGTAATGAAAGGTATCCTGTAACTGTAAGGTATTATTATGGTGACTACTCTGGAGAACACAGAGGTATTGAAGTTGGCAAAATGAATTACAGAGTTAAATGTATAAGTAAACCAAAAAGTGACTGATGCTTTTTGCATAGTAATAATCTTCATAATCGCTTCATTTGCACAGTTATTTCATTTTAAACTTTAGGCACAGTTTTGAAGCACAACTCAGTGGAGATTTGTCCTGTAATCTAGAAACTTTAATGAAAGCTAATTGGAGGACAAATTTTAATCTAATTAAAATGTGGCTGCATAAATCAGAAAGGATGAATGAAGTGAAATGCTCTATGGGGCACAGTTTTCAAACAATGACTACCCTGAATACTAAGTCAAATGAAGCTTTTGTAAAATGATGATCATGAACATTGCCAGCAACAGAACAACCTTGAGAAACTGCAAATGAAAGTTTTTATGTATTCAGTTTAAAAAGTGGACATTTGACTCACAACTGCATAAGGACTTTTTAAAAAGAAAACAAAAGGCAACACAGTCTCATCTAAAAACATAACAAGTAAATTAGCCAAAGGTGTACATTCCGTCCAAGTTCTCATGATCAGCAGATGCAAATGTTTGCAGTGCACCGATGAGTTATGAGCCCTAATGAGATTTCAATGCTGAGCAAACAATAAAAATTTATGCATTGCATAGTTTTAGTGGCCTTTGGCTTCATGGTTAGTGTTACACCCTTTCAACAGCTTCAGTAATATAATATCCAGCTGGCTTTGGAGGTAAGGAAAATTTTAGGGGTGAACTGAAATTGTGAGAAATAACGTGATTGATTGCTTTGTCAGAATAATGCATTTCCACGGTATAATTGTCCGTAGTAATCTTAACCCGGCTATGGATACATAGGTTCTAGTTATGTTCAGACACAAATTTTGAAGGATCCAGGTGAAGAATGGCTTTTCCAGCATTTGAGCCAGACTGTTTCCTGTGCCGGGTATGTGTCCAGGGGTCTCACAAACAGCCCCTCTAACAAGAACATTCCTGTCATAGTCTGGCAAACAGGAGAATGAAAAGCTGCACTTTCCCCAACAACTGTCATGTGTCGCAAGAAAAGAAGCGGAGCACAGGCACGAGAAGAAAGGCACAATGGATATTGAAATAAATGTGTGTAATGGGGAGTGGGGGGATGAACCAGGGAATTCAACCGGTGCAGTGCGAGAGTGAGCTCAAATGAGTTAAATTTAAAAGTCCCATTTGTGGGTTAGGCTGTTATGCATCCAGAACCTCCACCATAATGATTGCCTGCATTACCCTACATAATATTAAAATCTTAGCCTGTGATTAATAGCAGATTCCCTGCATACGTGTCACAACACACATCTGCAGCAAATCTGCCAGTATATTTCTCTGCTAGTTTTACTTTGGGGCCATAAAGTAATTCCTGTTTTGTGAATGAGAATAAACCTATTATGCACTAGGTTAGCTACACCCAGTTTCTTCTCTTCAGGGAAAAAGAGCTGCTTATTTGATACAGCATCTCAAATTTCAGTGTTCAGAAGTGAGTTTAAGCCTTGGCTAGATTTGCTTGAGCAAGCTGTTGGGATTTGCCTTCACCATTTCTTAGTTTTGTGTTTTCCAAAACCTTCTGTGCAAAAAGTACTGAGGAACTTCTGGACAGCAGTAAACTAGGGGACTTAATTTCAAGGTGTTTATTGCTAAATTTGTTAATGAGTCAACATGCAAAAAAGATATATTTATCCCTGTTTCCTCTTAAAGTAGTAGTAAAAAATAACTTCAAAAAATCTTTTTCCTAAGCTGTTGGTGATGCAGTTTTGCTGTTCACAAAAGCCCTTTTTCCCATCCACAAATAGCTACCTTTCACTTTGCCCCAAGGGAACTGAGCATAGCTCAAATGAAGCTTAAAAAAAAAAAAAAAAAAGGTATTTTTCCCTGTTGTAACTCAAAGCCTCTGCATATTCACACATGCACACAAAATAAAAAGGAAGATGCAGAAGCATTCCTCCAGTCTGCCCTCTGAAAAGTCCTGTCGACCTGTTTTACTCCCCAAAATGAAAACAGAACCCCATGAAAACAACTTAAAGGACAACAAGAAAACATTAGGAAATCAACATCTGTTTTGCATTCTTGGCATCAAGTCTGCCCTTGCAACACAGGGTCTGACACAGATGTACAGGGTTATGACACCACTGAGTACTGCTTGATTTCAAATGGTGTAACAGAGCAGAATCAGGGCACTGAGCTCTTACAACTCTGTGCGGAGCTGTGGCACTTGATCTCCTTTGCAGATGTGGGACTCAAACCCCACTGAAGTTTTAGGCATCTTTCCATTGATTGATGCGGACTGTGGAGCAAGTCATAGTCCTCCTCCAACCATTTAGAATTTATTATTGACTGCACTTTCTCATCGTGTGTGTTTTGCTGTCTGTAAAATCGCATTGCCCCGGTGGGTTCCAGTCAGCTGCATTGCGCGTAGCCACGCTCGGAGAACCTTTCAAATGATGTTACATAATTCACCTCTGCAGTTTTTAAGCTAAATAAAATAGTAGCAAGGAGAGAGCCATTTAGAGGTACTCAGAAAGGCAAAAAGAGCTCTGATTTAATTGAAGAGAATCAATAATAATGTAAATTTGGGAAGCCAGAGTTGCCACGAGAGCAGTTGTCTTGCCATGACTACTGGGATGGCACGGAGGGAGCAAATCTTTCCCTGTTTGGTTGGCCATCCATAGTGGTAGCAAAGTTAGCTCACCTCACCCCTGGCATAGCTTCAGGTCCCCGTGGAGCTGTGCCAGGCGGCGGTGCCACCGTGCAGTGTTTTCACCTGCCACTAGATGTCTGTGTGGGCTCTGAAACGTTCTCGAGGGGGTGATGCCCCTGGTAAACAGGACAGGCAAAACTGGAGCACAGGCTGTGGGGAAGCCTTTTAGTTTGTGTTTATAATTGTAACAGCATTACTTTAATTAGGTCTGTGTTTAAAGCAATTTATGCTGTCTAAAACTAAATTCCAGCCTTTTTCATTTGAGGCAGATAAGGAAAAGGTTGAAGAAAAACTGTTGAAGATAAACTGTTTCCTTTCTGTTCATGTGAAGAACTGAAATGTATCTTACTGTTGTGAAAGTTTTGGAGGAAGTTTCTGACATGTAAAATAGGTTCATCTTATTTTTATTCTGAAATTATGAAATACCAAAATATAGAATATCTTTTTCATGAGTGAGTTGGTAAGACACATACATCAGCACATCTGGGCTCATGGAGGAAAGTAGCGTATCAGATGTTAAATTCAGTATATTAAAGGAAAACAAATAAACAAACAAAAAACCTCTGGACCTGGGCACAGAAATCTATTTCCCAATTCTGTTTCTCAGCAACGCACTGGCTGGCCAGGGCAGCTGCACCTGTGACCAGCTCTTCTGCAGAGATCTCCCGAGAAAAATACAAAAGTAATCAGCATATGTTTGACTTTCATTTATCTCTGTCACCCGGGAATAAGATACAGATAGTATCAGGAGCAATGAAAGGTACATTCTGATCTTATTTTCAAGTTTTTTTGTCTAGACAGAGAGGAGCAACCACATGTATCTCTGTGGAACATAGAGCCCCACTCCACACACTCACATCCTAGGCTGAAGGCCAGAGGGAAGTAGTAGGCTGTCTATATTAAAAAAAAAGTTTAAAACCACCACCCACTCATCAGGTGACTGGAGACTGTGGTTGTAAAATATGCTGCAGGCAGAAGTTCTGAAAAATCCCAGAAAGTGTTGAAAACATCTCTAAACAAGGTATTTTTCTCCTGCACCTTTCTTGCTAAAGGTCCCAATTGCTGCCAAGAAAGCTAGTGAGAATGTTAGCTGCCAAATAAAAAATTTATGACAGTGTTTGGCAAGGAATTGTATCACTGCTTGTTTTATACATTTCCACAAGTCTCTTGAAGGGCTGTTGGACACATACAGCTCACTGATCACTGTGCTTTATCTGTTCTTTAATATATTAAAAAAGCAAGTTCCAGTAAAGTATGGTTTAAACAATAGATTTTTTTTTTCAATGGCCTCCTACAAGTACTTGCCATGGTGAGAATATAATTTCTAAACAACCCTCCATATATTAAAATTGTTTTAAAAGCTCTTTACCTGACAAAGTTGTTATTTGAGTCACTTTCATAGTAAAAATACATTAACTTTTCAATTAAAAATGTATCGCTTTTGCAATTGTGTTTGTTATATGTAGGAGTCTGGGCCAATAAACCGTCTGTTAAAACATAAAGAAGTCCATTCAGTCAAAGTTGTGTCTGCCATTTATGTTTCAAAACCCACAGAAATAATGTGTTGGTATTGCATTGCTCACCAATATTGATTAGGTTTTTGGCTATATCATTGAATTAATGTTGGGGGAGAAAATGTTTCCAGTGGATTTAGCAGAAAAAATATTTTTTTGAATACAGAGTTAGCACACCAACAATAATAATTAAGCTGGACAATGCTGAAGCAACAACCTTAAAAATATTTTCCTCCACTGAAGAAACAAAATGGTCTGTCTCTGTCTTTTCAAGCCCGTTATCAGATTAGGCTTCCAGCTGATAATTAGCGCTGTTTAACACGGATCTCGTTTCTCGGAAATCTCAAAGCCTGAGCGGTTTACTTTTTCTCATTATCACGTGCTGCTGGAGGTGGGAGCTCTGGAGCATGGAGCTGTACCTCCCTGCACCATTTTGTCGGGAGACAAAGAGCCTCCTCTTCTCTCTGGTGGCCAGGAGGCGGTGGGACATGGCCCTGGCGTGCTGTCCACTTCCAAGGGGACAACCAGAGCTGTCCCCAAGCTGCCCCAGGGCCCCACAGCTCTGCACCGTGCTTGTGCCTTCATGGCACAGCAAATACTCTTGAGCAGCCAACAGCACTACAGATGCTGTACGCCTTGTGCACGCTTGTGTATTTCATGGTGTTTGATATAAAGTACTCAAGACAGACCAGCATTAAGAGGATTATTTCAGACAGTATTAGGAGTTAATTTACAGAAGATTAGCTCTAAATCAAGCAGATATCATAAGCAAATTAGCACCAGTTGTAAGAGATTCAGAATCAAAATGTGTGGTGGTTTTAGTTTTTCCCTACATGAGCTTAGTGGAAGAGTAGTATCTTTATTAGTTTCCCACACTAAGGTGTTACATCTCAAATAGTGAAGAACAGGTATTCTTTTTTTCCTACATGCTCACTATTTATTATGATGCTGTTTATTGGCAATGAAACTGCTTAGTTCCAAATACCCTTCCTCTGCTGAATATTTTATATTTCATGCCATTTCTTCATTGAGTAATGTTTTGTTTGGCCCTAGAAATGATGTCTCCATGGTGTGTTACAATATTTTAAATAGGTAATATGCAGCTTTACTTCAGAGTAAAGTACTTGATCCTTTTTTTTTTTTCTGTTAAAATGAGTCACATTCTAATGCCAACTCATAAAAATAAAAGAGTGTATAAAATGCTACATACCAGAGTGAAGATTATAGCTACTTAAAAATAGCTTCCTTAATATTTAAGCTTGCAAATTATAAATTCATTTTATTTCCACAGCAGTGATGGTTAATTTGTATTAAAAAGCAGATTCTGTTCTTCAATCAATTTTCCAGACATATTTTTCTGGCTGCAAGCAGACAGGCATGAGCACCTATCCCATCCCTTCTCAGTATGGCAGTTTTGAGAACACTTGCCCAGTTAGTGGAGAAGATGATTAAGTGGATTGGACCACGATAGTAAAGCCTGTGCCCTGAGTTGTCCTTGGGATTCTGAAAGTTTTGAAGTCTACGAGTGGGATTCCCATCTTTGGAGAAATTTGTGTTCTGCTGTCCAAGAGATTAAACTGCTTAGTCTTCAGTGTGCTCCTGAACACTTGGGGTTTTAACAGAGGAGGGAAGTCTGAGCAGTGTTTTTTACGATTTTTTTCCTCTCTTGATGGACCAAATTCCTCTTGACAAGGTTGGCCTGGGGTCATGAATGTCTGAATCTTTGCGCTTTCCAGAAGATCACGAAGACTTACACCCACCCTAAGCCAGTTGGGCTTGCAGGTCCCTCTGGTTGCAAGACCTGCAAGGGCTCTTGCACTGTGACTTTGTGCCCTGTGGTTTTACCGAATATTTGGGGGCTTGACGTGGTTGTTAAACCGAGGTGTCTGAGGTCATGACAAAGTAGAGGCTTCTCTGCTCCCCTAATAGAAATACTGTAACATGCTGAAAAGAAAATACTTTCATAGTGGCAAGTATCTCCTGACAACTAATTTGATAGTTCTCTATCAGGTAAACCATTTGTGAATACATCGATTCTTTTTATTTTTCAGTGTTCTGTCTTCACTGTTCCCAGGTTTTCTCTGAACCAGTTGGGCAAAAATTGATTTTTATTTGTTCCACTGGCCTTGTGGAAAATTAGCTTATGAACTGGTTTTTATAGGAAGACTCAAAGCCCAGAAAAGGTTGAAAAATAAGCCTATAGCAGTCAAAATTGTTGTCTGAAATGTCTTCAGACTGGAAGGCTGAATTTATTGCTCAAAACAAGTACTAGCATTGTGGAGGTGTGCAGTCCTGCTCATTATCACTGGAAAAGGGGGAACCAAAAAGCACAGTAAAAAATTAAATTTTAATAATGCTAGTGATATTTTCTAAATCCTTCTTGACAGAAAGATTCTCATTATTTTTATCTGTCTCAGAGTAGGCTCTTTTAATGCCATCTCACAAATGGCCTTAGCCATGATTGTTTTCCTTTCTTTTATAGCATTTGAAAAAAAATGAATATATACCAAAAAAAATTCTATTCTATCATTCAAGAAGTGCCATGAAATGGTAACATTTTGGATAGCACATCTTCAGGAACAATTGCTGCGAATGCCTTCAGGTTTTTACAAAAGAGGTCAACATTGTTAAGACAAATGCAGAAAACTTGCCATACAAAAAGACGCCCAGTCAAATATGGTGTAATAAGAAGAAAATAATGCAAGAAGAGTGTGTGTGTCCAGTCTCCAGCTTTGTCACACCTAAAAGCTGTAGATTAGTCATTAATTAAATTGAGGCAGGGTGAAAGACATTACTTCCTTTCATCTGTTTAAGATACATCTTTTAGTGGTTTCTAATGATTATGGAAGTTGATAAGATGCAAACTTTTGACATTTTTGTTTTCTTTAAATTGCACAGAATGTAAATTTAACTATATTTATCATAAAAGCCAATATGAGATCATGTACGTTCTTGTCATTTTATAGCTTGCATACATTTCTTCTGCTGGAGAAATAATTGCTTTTACCTTTGAGTGCTGACGAGGGGGTTGGGGTTTTCTTTTTCCTATTAACTGTTTGGGACCAGGGTTTCATGTACCCGACGTGCTGAAGAATGCCACTGCACCGACAGCTGGGCTATCCACCCTCCCTCAGAGCTCTTGCTAAAGCTCTCGTAATGTTTGCTAAGGCCTATGGTTCTTAGTCATGCTCAGGTGACTAAATGTGTGATTTGTTCTTCTTGATACTTCAGTACCCTGAGAAAGGCTGGTTGGAGATTAGGACAACCTTGACTCTTTCCAGTTGCAGTTGCCACTGTGCATGTGATTGTCATTTAGACTTGCCGAAGGGATCTGGTGTTGCCTGTGCTCTGCATGAAATGAGTTAATCCCTCCCCTGTTTTGGTTGGTGAATTTCCGTGGCCCCAGAAGCCCCACTGTGCCTCCTAGTGATGGTCATAACCTAATTGATTCCCTCTGTGGAAGGAGTGGACATGGAGATGGGAGAAAACTGAAGTTGCATCAAAACTGTTCAGAGAAAAGTTCTATGTCAGAGTCTCTCAGCAGCAGAAGGAGACTTTTCATCCTTCAGAAATGCCTTCCCATATGTTTTAAAAATAAGCAGTGAATAAAATCTAGCTAGTACCCGATTTTCAGCACCCTTCCATTTTGTGTTTTTGCCTTTAGCTCCACATCCATGAGGTCCTCGTTCAGGCTTTCTCTGTTCTCACGTTTGATTTCCAATTGTTCCTGTAGATCTCTTTCCTTCCTAGGCCAGCCAGTGCCCTCTCACTCCCCACACACTCCACTGATCACCTGGGTACAATTTTCACTTCCTGAGACTGCCAGCTCCTTGAGAGAGGGCTTATGCAAGCCATGATAACCCTGATGGCTACCAAATAACACTATACTCCAATGCTGTTCATTTGGAATGTGTTGCAAGATTTCTATTATTAATTAAATCTCTCCGTAAGTATTTTAGCTATCAGATATGATGAAAATAATTCTGAGTTTTAATCTTAATGGCAAGATTGTCAGAAGATGGCACAGCAAGGTAAAAATGTAGTCAAGGAAGGCCAATGTGTTTCAGGAGGCATTCAGCCGAGAAAGGGATATCTTTTCTGTCTTTTACTCCTCCAGAAAAACTGTCAAAGGAAAAGTATATTTGCTTCTGGTCAAAAATTAATGTGCAAATATAGGATCCATTAAAAAGAGATGATGGATCAAGGTATTTACTGGCTAATTATTGATTAGCATCTTCTGCTTCACTGGTGAGTTTCATCTCTACAATATTTCTGATTAATGGGAGGTTACACACACTTTACAATATCCTAACACTTTTCTATATGGTTTTGCCTTCAGAGCTAGCAAGCTTTCTTGCTTGGGCCTCATGTCCAAGCTTTTAGGGGTATTTATTCCTATGCTGTAGGCACCTAACCTGGCTGACCAGTGCTGCTGGGGTGCGTATATGGCTGGGAGAAAGCGAGAGCAGTTCAGAGCAGGAGTGGAGCTTATATATACAGAGAGCTGAGGGAGATTAGCTAGATATAATTTAGATGTTTAAAGTGGGATAGTGTGACTACTTCCCTGCACCTGTTATTACATGACTCATTCTTTCATTCGGGGCCCAGGTGGAAACACGTTGATGTGGTTTGAGTGTAATACTATAACTAGAGATTGGTATCCATGTTATTACAAGTAGACAGCCCCAGTCCTTGAGACTGAACTTTAAAGCTAGAGGACATAGCTCTGCACAATTCCTCAGCCCTACCAACAAAATCTTAGGCGCCTTGCATGGCCTGACTCTTTCAATAAACCCTGCTAGAAAATCAGCTAGAAATAGGCCTTCCTTTCTTATTCTCCAGGCTTCCATTTTTGAGGGTTTCATTTCATTATCTGCTCAGTTTTCAGCAATTTTTAATGGATTTTCCCAAGGTCTTACAAAGAGGCACCTTTGGGAAGGAATTCAGAGAACATGAAAGAGGCTTCTGCTGGGAACAGTCTGCACACTGGAGGTGGACCTCAGGAAGTGTGGCCTTTTTGTCCCCAGAAAGCCATGGGGAGTCCCATCCCCTCCGCAACACCCCCAAAGCCTTTTCACCTCTAAATATACAATGACAATTACAATGTAATTAGATCTTCTGGCTTGAGAACATAAAGACTTGGACATATTTTCAGAGTTTGTGGTTGGGAAGAGGAAAAAAAACTTGAGTGTTTTCCAAATTCCTCACTTTTTCCAGGGTCAGCTACAAGAGGAGCAAGAAGTCATATGCCAGTTGCACAGATATTTTTTTCATTGGTATTTCTGTTTGCTAATTTCAGTCGTTAATGATGAAAAATGTCTCAAGTCAGATACTTCCAGCCAGCTGTAATTCTGCTAGGCAGAGTTCTCTTACTGTTTTATTACAGTAGGTTGCCATGTCTTTATGTTTTTGCCACAGCCTGTCTCATTCTTTTCAGTTGCTTTTATTTAAGAAAAACGTTCTTAAACCTGAATATGGGAATGATTGAACAGCCCCCAGATACCCTGAACTTGGGATTTATCATTATGTATCTAAGGCTTTACTTTACTAATCATTACATTTTATTCCCCTATGTGGGTGGGGTTTAGTGCTTCCATTTGAAAACTCATCGTAACAAGGATGTCCTTGTATATAGTAATAATTGTGTCTGTCCAGAAGGTATGTGAGTATAACTATATTACTTTAAATTCACATTTAGTTTCATCTGGTATTAGTTTTTGCCCATGTGACTAGACCTACACTTTGTGTTTGTTTGAATCTGCTGATTTGCACATGAATATTGGACACTTAAAAATCACTTGCCACTGATTTGCATGCACCTATTTTCTTTTATGTTAGCAAAAGCTGCCAACCAGAAGTAAAAGGGCACAAAAAGCGCAATAGCCAAGTATTCAAAGTGACCATTTAAAATGTGATCTTGTATACAGAGAAAAAGCCCTTCTGTCCAGTAAACTGATAGGAATCCTTCTAGTAAAATCATAAATACATATTACAGTGAAACAGTGTTGGACAGTGCTCCGTCATCAATCAGTCTGTGTTCTTGAGGACACTATTTTTCAAGATGCCTCCTTTAAGAATAAAGCCCTGTGTTGTAATGAATGTGTGCTAACTGATCCCTCAAGCCATTTGTTTGGTTTTTTTTTTTTAAATTTGTATCAGTGTCAGAGTTGAGCTTCTGTAAGAAATTTTTTACAGTATTTTATTTGTAATCTTCAAGTTAAGGGCACAAAACTCTTTATGCACCCAGAGTCTGCACTGGTTCATTTATATCCTGCATTTTGTTAACATGTTACCGTGATTGCTAATTTTCATGACAATTGTTATTGTACCATCGGTGCTTAAGGGCAAGGCATCATTATTCAATGCTGGTCAATCAGGCACTAAGACATGTGCAAGACATCAGGCTGAACCCATATAGATGTCGTGCACTCCCCTGCTAATGAATGCAGTTTTATAAAAAGGTTTAAACACGGTTGGCATCCTTAATGTAAGGTTTGCAAAAGTGCTTTGTGTTTATATGGAGCAGATCTAAACATGGCACAAACAGAGTTAGACCCATTGTGTGTATGTGTGTGTGAAGCTACGGACAGGAGCGAATCCTTTGGGGGTTTGAAATGTGGAAAGGCAGCACAGTTTCTGCCAGGGCAAGAGTGAGGGGAACAGATTTGCCACGAACATTAGTGTTCAGTAGCAGATGTGGGACCTGTTCTGCAGTGGGTGCCCTGTGCACCAAGGAGGTGATCCACAAACGCGGGTGGTGTCATGAATTTGGCACCGGCTGGAGGCACCCTCCAGCACAGCAGTGGTCAGAGATTAGGCACTGTGACCAGAAGCCAGGATAAAGGGTCAGGCATCTGGAAAGGTGGAGCAGAAGGAAATTGGAGAGGAGAGGGATGTGCTTTCTGTGTTATTAGACCAGAGTGCTCTTCTAGTGCGCCAGTTAACATTACCCTTGCGTCTGCAACTAAAGTTACGGTTTCTGTGTGGTTTTGCACCCAAATATTTCGGGCTGCTGTCCATAATAAACTAGATGGAGCTTGGTTTAAAAGCACAGATTTTTCGTCTCTTCTAACTCAAAGTAGAATGAGCCCTTGTGCTTATAGAGCCTTGTATGAAAGGAACAGTAGACATTGGCTGTTAACGAGCTCCCGCACAGGGCTCCAGCAGAACTTGGTGTGAATTCAGTGCCTAAGCTGCATCAACTAAATGGTTAATTCTTCTCATATCAACAGCACTGTGATTCATAATGTAAACTTGAGGAATCCTTGATGTTTCAGTCACACATTCCTCTTAATTTGGCCATGCATTCTTTTAAAGCTACAGTGTGCTAACTTAATAAAATGCAGCATGCAAATGCACAAGTTTTTGCCTTCAGGCATTTTAGCCATGGATGTTTCAATGGGTGTCTTCTTTCAAGTATATATTCTTTCCTAAATTATTTACCCTGTAAACATGCTTTGCATTTTCAAAGAAAAATCTGGGCTTCCTCATTCACCATATTTTGTTGAATTTAAGGTGTAATGGAGATAAAAGACTATCATCTGCTTCTTGTGAGCATGTTAGCCTTTGGGATTTTTTTGTAGCGAGTGTTAGGCCCCATTTTCTTCTCCTTTGGTATTATTGCTCCCTCCCCCACTTAAATTCCTTGATGCTTTGCCTAGAGCAATACCCACTGGCAGTGTCTGGCTGTGACAGTACTATAGGCTTCCCTACAGATGGGTCCTGCCAATGCCAACCATTGTTCTACAACTGTGAGCTGGCTTGACTGTCTTGGATCACTTAAAACCCCCTTTCCTCTTCATTTTTTCTTTACTCTAAAGGGTCGTCCTTGCCTATTGACTTTGAGATCTGAAATATGCTGACACCCAGAGCTTGTGTTCTCTGTCTTAGCAGCAGCAGCTCCCAGACTTGGATTTCAACAGGCACCACTGAGTCCTCCTCGGGACTGTCCTGCTGCTGCCAAACAGCTCTGTCATTCTTCTTCCAGCCTCATCCTTTGGGCAGTATGCAGTTAGTTTAATTTTACTTGCTCACTTGAAAGGAAAACAGTAAAATTCAATGTTATTCTTTTTTTAAAGATATAAAATTAATCTTTAACTGTGCCCTTGAATATTAAAAGTGTATAATGCTTCAGTGTAGGAATCTGTTGATAACATCCATCCTATTTCATGATTAATTTGTTCCTTTTAATATGATATTCTTTTGCTGCACTCTGCAGACTAATTCAGATTCCTAGAAATTGAACTTTGATATGTATTTCCTAGATTCACACCGTAAGTGAACCTTCAATTAGTAGATACAGGTGGTGGCATGCCTCACTCAGTGTTTTCTTGAAAAGGATTTTAGAGACATGGACACTGATTAAATAATCTTGCAATCAGGTGTGTACTGACAGGGTATTAAAAATAAAGCATTTGGGGGATTCGATGCTTCTTTTTTATTTTGCTTTAGTTTTGTGTCTCAGATGATGCAATAACTTTTTCAGTGGGCCAGAGATAGGAGGAGTTGATTTAAACACTCAGTATGTTATGTATGCCTTTGCCTAACTATGTGTTAGATTAAGCGAGTTTCACTCACAGTTAATCCTTTGTAAATTAGCATTATGGATGCCTTGGGGCCCACATCCCACAAATAAAATGGTTGTCAAGCCAGCTGCACTGTGTATTACTTAAGGCTGAATGTTTTAAGAGTTTTCATGCTTTTAATCTATTTCACTGCTGAGTTTCAATTTTGCTGAGTGTCTTTTCAGGAGTGATGAGGGCGAGTGAGTAAATATATATTCTGGTTTTCATGCATTTGCCTGGGCAAATCGTTTGTTATCAGGTGTTTGGCAGAGAATGTCACACCCTGCCACAAAAGAGAAGCTTGTAAGTTCAGGTGTTAAATTGAAGTGCAAACCAACAAGAACCAAAAGCCCTTAATTAGCTTTATTTTGTTAGCCTGCTACACTTTTTTTTTAGGGGAAAAAAAGAGTGAGAAACATCCCTCCCTCCTCCTCATCCTTTTGGCAGAGTAAATATTGCCTGTTAAGTTTGAATTAGCTGTCATCGCGAAAGAATTAATGCTGTGGTTGAGCCTTTCTAGTGAGGAAGGGAAAAATAAACGAGACAGATCTTAGTTCAGCTTTAAGTGATAAATGAGGACAAAGCAGCCCATTCATCTCCTGCTAGGAAAGTGGACACAAACACTAAAGCAGTTTTGCGGAAGACGTGTCAGCAAATGTGATCATTTTGTAACCTGTCAGGAGGATAGAGAGCTAGTCCTTTTAGAGTGTCACAGGGGAGGGTGTCTGTCTGATGTGACAGTTTTCATCCATCCATTTACTGCTTTTCCTTTAGGTGGGGGGTAAGCAAGGAAAGAGCTGGAGTTGGTTAAAACTGCATTTTCCTTTACACTTTCCAATATAATTTATATGTATATCCACTTGCATCCAAATGAAAAACATTTACCAAGAAAAACTCCCCTCTGCTCTCTGGAGTTTCTTCTCTCTTTCGCTGCGTGAAATATGCTCATTTTAACACATTACACTCCCTGTCTTCAAGTTGTACTTCGTTTGATGTTTCATAAAACACTTTTACCTCTTCTTACCATTGTTTGCTTCTTGAAGACTTTGTTTCGTTTTGTTTTGCAGAAGAATGAGAAAAAAATATGTAACTTGGGGTGCTTTTGTTGTATTTGGTTGTTGGGGGTTTTTTTGCTGTATCCCTCCAATTCTGATGATAAGCTTCTTGTACAAGTATGTTTTGCAATAGTCCCTGTTAGTGAAGAGCCTGAGAAAATATTCTTCCTTCTCTGTGAGAATGGTGTAACAAATGCTGAATTCTTACAACCAAAATCCTCACATGAAATGCCTCAAATTCTACTGTTTCTCGATTTAGTAATTTTAATTGACCTATTAATTTTAGGAAAATTCTGAAGTGATGTGATGACTGATTTTAGAAGCAGGAATTTCTCCCAGCAAATGATTGAAAAATATTAGGACTTTCTACTTCTGGCATCTTTTTATTTTCACTAATCTCCATTTTTTTCATACTACATAGAAATGTAACATTTGCCTATTACCATAGGTAAAGGTATGCTACAGAGACAGGAGATGCTTTTACAACACAAGCTTCACAGTTTGACACTTGCTTCTTTATATCATCCTTTTCTTCAAAACTATCTTTTGTACTTTTCCCTTGGTATTTCAGTACAAGTGAGTATCTCATTGACATGTGTTTCCTTGAAATATTGTTCCTTAATAGTAAAATCCCTTGAAAATTAATACATTATTTCTTTTCAGTTTAAAAACACCGTGAAGATTTCAGAATGATTTTAAAAAATATAATGATGTTTACTATTACAGACCACCCTGCTTGGATTGCATTGACTGAACACTATTTTTTTCATTTGTTCTTAGAAGGTTAATAAATTGGAACATAATTTATTTTATTTATTCTAATATGTATATAAATGTATGCATAATTCAGAAAAGTCTACTTCTTTCTTGAATACAAAAGTTGGATTTAATAGTTACATAAAGAAATGGTTGGAAGCACTGGAAATGGGAGAAGTAAAAAATAATCAGGATACACAGAATGGTTGAGGGAATACTGAGTTTGTGGGCACATGTCTTTTCTCCAATTTATTTGTGCACCTCATTTTATAATGTTTTATATATAGTCTGCTATTTTGGTTTATTTTGTTTTATTCACTGTGGTTTTCTTGTCTCTTCTGCTTTTTTCCAGGATCATCCAAAACCGGATTTTGATCGTTGTTCTGGCAGTCGTCATCATCTTCACCACCATGATGGCTATTTTTTTTTCTGTCAGGGGACGCTGATATCTTTGTTCTTCACTAAACAGCAACAAACTGCTTGTTCTGAGTAATTAAGACAAAGTGGTCACATGAATCATTCTCTTGCACTGACAGAGTCTCCCTCTCTTTTCCACTCTTCAACTCAGGTGCAAGTGGTGTAAAATATTTTGTATTATTGATGGCATAGTTGACGGCATGTGGGGCTATTTTTTTCTTACATATTTGTCTTTATCTGAGTGTTTTCAGAATCTTAATATTGTTGGAGTGAGGGCTTGCTCTGGTGTAAAAAGACTTAATGTGTGTCGAATTCACCCAAAGGCAGTTAGCCTGAAAGTTGCCAGAGTTTAGTGAGGGAAGAGGGGTCTTTGCACTTTTCTTGTGCTGTGCAGGGTGTATGAATATCAAGCAGTATCTGGCCTTCTGTGATATAGAATATAAGTAAAGCAGAGACCAAATGATGTAGAAAGTGAACCTGTCTCCTGTGACTAACTCCCAATCATGCATTATCGTAATAGATGTAACCTGGTTAAGAACAGTAGCTAGTATTAAAAAGAGAGCGACCTTAGGATGATGTTTAATATATGATGTGAATCCAAAACTCAATTTAACAATTTTTTTGTTTAAAATTAGGCTTTCTTTTCTGCTTATTCAAAGCAATTCCACTTTCATCATGATCATGAAAATGCATCACTTACCTAAAATGTAGTTGTGGCTACAGCCCATCTGTTGAATCTCTTTTAAATCTTCCAGTGTTGATATATGTACTGATAAGCATTACACACTAGGCCCTTAATGAAGATGTATAAAGACACTTATCTATTTGTTGCTGATTGAAAAGAGATCCTAAGTAATAGCTCAGCAACAAATGTGTGATTATAGTGCATTAAACAATAATCTAGATTTTTAATACTGACCTGACTGTGTTGAGACTGCATGTTGGAATATTTTGAGTGTGTTAAATTCAGATGTGATATTCCCCTTTTTAAACAGAAACTGTAAAAATGTTAATTTATATATGCTTTTAGCTGATATAATATATCATAGTTTCATCTACCTGTGTGTAAATGAGCTGTTTCTCTTTTCCTATTGGCTGTGTTTCTCCTTTAGACAGGTTGCGGTCATTTGGCTTATAATTAAGCTTATAACTCCAACAAAGGTCTACCACTGATGATGTGATAAAGTTCGTATTTTCATAATAACTTCTAAATTCATTATTTGCAATCCCTTACAAATATTGCAAATGGAGAGGAATTTTAAGCCCTTGAACTTAAGCCATAAAATGTTTCCGAAAGATGTTCAAAGAAACAAAAATCTGGTGACTTTTGTTTCCCCCACATTAGGCAGGAGCTGAGCACTGAATTTTCCTGTGTGCCTTAGTACTTTTGGGGTTTTGGCATCCCTGTGGACTCTGCCAACTTGCTGTGCTGTCCCTGGGAGCTGATTTGGGGAGCTGATTTTGGCCCTAAATTGGGCTGATTTTGGCTTTCTCTACATGGAAACAACTCAGTTAAAAGGATATGGTACTGATGCCACAGCTAAGACATAGTAAGATGGTGATAAATGTAGAATAAAAGGATCCACAGGAAAAATGCTACTCATTGAAACAAATGGAAGCATGTAGGGTCAGCGCTGCTGTCTGTTACATGCAACTCACAACAAAGTTTAGAAGTGGTTTATGTGCTGGGTTTCTCTACCAGCTCATGTCAATGGCTGTAGGATGGTGCTGGGACAAAAGTTCCTGGATAATCCAGACCCAGGTTTCAGAAGGTGTTGCTCTGTGCAGCACAGACATGTTCAGCTCCTCACCTTGATGGCCCTGCACTGTCACAAGGTCATGGGACACCCCGGCCGCCTCCTGGGGCATCCTCTCCTTTCATCCTTGCCAGGTGTGTGGCATTTACCATGTGGCTCTCAGACACAGAAAGATTTGGGTGTTCAGCTTCCAGCCTTCAGGCACGACGCGCACTCAAACTGAGCACTTTGGGTTGTGCAAGCAGAGCTCTGGCTGTTAGCTTCAAGTGATGGCACAGAGATGAGTTCAGACAAATTAGGATGAAGCCTGGCAGCATTAGCAGATATTTATCCTCAGCTCGGCAAATTAGGAGATGCATATTTTGTAAAGCAGAAAACTGTCAAGAAGGAAATCTTAAGCTCCGTCTGTTGCCTAGACATTCTCTGCATTGCCTCAATAATTTAACTATCATGGGAATTGATTCATGACTACTGATCTTAACAGTGACCTATGACTAGGTTTTGCCCTCTATCTAGCCACCTGCTGGAATCAGCAAAAAGCTGAAAGGAAGCTAGTTTTCCTTATCCCAGTATAAATCTAGGGCATAGTGTCACATCAGATACATCCACTCAGATAGGAATGAGGGAGAGAGAGAGACTGCCACGCAAAGCCTTCATCTTCACTTTTGATGAGCCCGCCATCGCTATGTTTCTCATACTAACCTGTTAATAACTCTTCCATGCCTGCTTTGCATCCTCGTGTACTCCCCACATGTAAAACAGTGCTCAGGTGGACATTATACTCTTCAAAACACACTATACTCCTCTCTCACCCCTGTTCATCTGGCCTAGGAAGTGTGCAGGTGAGATTCACCAAATCCACACATTTTGGTGGGGATTGAGTGACCTCGACTGAGAGCACAACCCCAACCACCCACAGGTAAGGTGACACCCCCAGGTCCAGGCTTCCCTGGGACTAGTTTGGTTGCATTTATCATCTGTGAATGAATCCAAGTGCTTACAAATGTAAACCTCAAAGAGCAAAGTGTTTCTAATGTTGCCAGCCTTTGTGGAGAAACGACAAATTAAAAAACGCACGCATGATGCTGTGTGTGAAATCCATCCCTGCTAAACAGCTGGGCTCACATAATAAATAAACTAATTCTGCACTGATACAAAATCAAAAGCAAATTAATTAAAGACCCTTAAGTTTTAAAGGGTTTTAAATGCTATACGTTTTGGGGAAATATCAGAAAATGTAGCTTGACTGACGTCAGTTCCCATCTCTGGGATGGGAGGCCATTTGCTATTCTGTTTAAGGCAGGCTGGATTGTCTTATTTTGGAGCCAGCTTGGTGGGGGGTTTTCTTTGCTGCTGCTTCAGAGCTCTGAGCTTCAAAGGCTGAAATTAATGGTGAACAAAATTGTGCGGCTCTGACCATCCCATGCGGGGCAAACCCATCGAGGGTTATCATTAAGTAAAGAAATAAAGAAAAAAAAACCCTGCCAGTTCCAAGAAAACCTCATCAGATAATGACCTCTGTGATTGGGTTTTCATTACCAAATAGCATCCAGAGATTGTCTGCCCCATAGAAGAAAAAAAAAAAAAAAGAAAAAGAAAGAAAAAGCAACTGTGTCTCTCTCTCTTTCTTTCTCTCGCTCTCTCTCTCCTTTTTTTTTGCACATCTTTTCTTTAAACCTGTCAGATCATTTCAGTATTTCAAATCCGAGGAAAACAGCCTGCCTGCTGCTGTATTTGAAGTTGTAATGGTGTCAAAAAGTCACGACTGACTGACAGCCGTCAGTCCCAGAGGAGCTCATTAAATCATAAAAACTTGACAAGGAAATAATTGAGCATCACTGGCAACTTGGCGCCTGTTTAGACGTTTTTATTTTCTTTCATTATTAGTCCCCACCATTACGTTCATTAACAAATTGCATTAAACAACTGTTAAGGGCTAATGATTTGTTTATCGCTTTTTTTTATTATTATTATTATTATTTAAACATTAGCTGCGTCATGTGGTACCTCAGCAGCCTCATACTATCATCTGACTGAATATTTTTCCACTCAGAGCTCTGGGTACTGCTGGAATATGAAATAGATTATTCATTACCCTCCTCTTTGCCACTGATTTGGTTTCATGTAGCGTCTTCCACAGAGAAAGATGAAAACTTGTCAAAAATAGGTTATATCTTATTCTAAGGGCAACAATAGCAGCAGGTACAGGCACACTTTAATATTTAATTAAGGCTGATGTTAACCCCTTTAAATGACTTTAGCTGTGAGTAATATTCAAGTGCAGAAGAGAAAAATAATGGTACTTAATTTGCAAACTGTACAGCAGGCATTCATCTTCGAGTTACTAGCAAATTTATAGAATAATTTTAAATAATGAAATTTCCAATCATAAATATTTATATCCACTTTTTTTTTTTTTCTTTTTTTACATAGTCATAAATGAACCACTTTTGCACACATTCTAAATAAAAAAAAATCCATGTCCCTTTCTTTTTTTGTTTTGAACTGCACCACTCAATTTCAAAATCTGGTAGGACTTTGTAGGGGGGGAAAGAGCTACATGTGGATCCCCAGTAAAGTTGTTAGCTGTGGTAATGACTTACACAGTTCTGTTTCTAGCAACTTGACAGCTTATGATAAACTCAAGGAGGATGTGGGCTCAGCCTTTTTTTTTTTGGAGGGGACAGCATGTGTTTTGGAATTTTTTTGGTTTTTGTATGAAACCATGGGAAGATTTTGTTTTGAAACAGATAAAAATAACTCCTACTTTTTATAGGAAAAAAAGTATTTATCTCTAAGTATATTTTCTCTGTATAGTTGCAGTTGTTGGTTGTAAATAATCCTCTTATGGAAGGAGAAGCTTCAGGAGAATTTTAAGATGGTAAAAAAAGAAACGGTCCAAGGCAGGGTACGTGTTAGGCTCCCTTTGCTTTATAATAGTCAGTCTTTGATCTTTTCTTATTCAGTACATCTGAATGCAGTTTGCATTCGGTGGGTCCCTGTGCAGGGATGACGGCAGAAATGGCGAGCAAGGTGCGATGACGTATCACAGGATGCTGCAGAGCAAATCCATCCAAATCAACGAAGGTCCCTTGCACTTTCCTGGGATAATTTGTCACTTCTGGAGTCACGTGGGGAAAGAGGCATGTAGCAGGTGAATATTTCATCAACTACTGCCTGGCAGTGGGTTTTTCATGCGTGTTAAGCAGCGGCACACTGGCTCTTCACTGTGCCCACAGCCTGGCCTGGGTGCACAGTCCCAGCCTGTGCATGTCGGGAAACAGAAGTGCACATTGAGAAACACTTTAGCATCTTCCACTACTGTCTTTTATTTGTCACACATAAATAATGAAGGCATCTACAGGAAGGGGGGCTGGGGGGAAAAGAGCTTATACGCTGAGAACCAGTGAACTTGTGCACTCTTCATCCCTTCATCCAAACAACTGCCTTTGGCATGAATAACGGCGCAGCTGATATGAAGCTCCGTATTGATCTGTTGCTCAGGAAGGTCCACTGGTAGTTCCTTGGACTTTTCCTGAAGGTATGGCTGTAACAGGTCAGTACTATTGGGATCTGTTGCTTCTGTCTCCATCTCTCATCAGACAAGTTCTACAGGGACAGACACAGAGAAGGGGAGCTCCCAGCCCTTGCTCTGTGGTTCTCTGTCTCTCACTAACATACAGATGTGATTACCTCTCCAGGTTGGAAAACCTGCTTGGGAGATTGTTGTGCACAAGTATAAGTAAAATGGTGTCTGCAGCTGGAGGGGCATCCCCAGGTGGATTTGGGAATAGTCTGCTTTTCCCTAGGCAACAATAATTTGGTAAAAAACCCTAGATAACCTACAAATGTTGCCTATTCTGTGGGGTAGGTTAAGCGTGAGGAGTTGTGTCACCCACAGCTGGTATCTCTCCACCACCCAGGCACTGTGGTGTGCTGCAGATTTATCCTGCAATTATGGCAGTGCAGCCTGGGTGTTCCCTCAGTGTTTTGGCTTATCACAAGAAGAGATACCAGGTCGTAGTTGTGGCATAACTGATGAAGGATGTGGACTCTGTAAGCCAGTGTCAGGTTTCTCACGAGGCCGGTGCCTGTTCATTGATGGGATGTTCGGGAGCGTGCAAAGTGAAGGCATTGGCTGGATATCTGTCCTGCCAGAAAGCAGTGTTGGAAAGTGGAAACATTTTCGAGGGCCTTAAGTGGTTCTGAGCCATTAAACTCTGTACAGGAAAGGGGCTGTCCCTGCTGTCCTGTGGCCAGAGAGGTCTGGAGCAGGCTGCCAAGCCTGCATTGCCAGCATTATGTGTGCATCCTGCTGGCTGCCATGTTGTGACTGCTCTCCTGGACCAAACCCAAAGAAAACCTTCTACTGCTGCTTCTTTGTTCAGTTGCTTTCTCTGTTCAGACCCATGACCTTGTCCGGTCAGCACTGTCCCCAGTGAACATGATTGCTGCTTCTGTGGATTTAATGAACTTTCCAGTTCTCTTCTGTAGCCAGCTAAGTAACATTGCCTGTTGCCTGAGCTGCATGTCCTGCCTGCATGTATTTGTCTGTACATACTCCTTTTGTTGATACTGCTTGCAGGAGTTGCAGCCAGGCATGCCTTCCAAGGCAGCAAAAAAATACCCTATGAGTTTACCATACCACTAGAAAACTTGCTTATAAATAAAAAATAATATTTAATCTTCTCTTCTTAGAAGAAACAGGCTTATGTATTTGCTCTGTCTTGTTTGATGAATTTGTCTTCCCTGCCAAGTTGGAGCCTTTGACCAAATTCAGCCAAATGTAATAGAAGAGCAGAGCTCTCAAAAATTTCTTTTGGTTTCAGGAAAATGAGCAGCCAAGAGGAGAGATGTCCCACTGGTGTCCTCACCGAGAAAGGCTGCAGCATGACATCCACCCAAATTGGACACTACCTGGGAGGGAGAAATTATAAATGCCTCTCTCCCCAGGAAAAGTTCACATCCCATTTAGATACTAGAGAATCCAACCCTGAGGAAACAAGACCTCATTAGTGTCATTGCTGGAGGAACTACTTAAGTAAAAGACAACAGAGTTAAGAGCATTGTTATGTAGGCCTTTGTTCCTTACACCTGGTCATTTCCATTGATGTAAAATGTCATCTTTCTGATCTGGTAGCATTTTGCACCCACTTTAGACAAGTATTCCTGGCCAGCTGAGGAGGTGAAGAGCAGGGAAGAATCAGACCTTATTACCAAGGTAATTACAGCCTCACCTGCCCATCAGGCGAAGGGTGTACACTTCTATTAGCCAGGGCTCCCACAAAGAGAACAAAGGCTGGCTGGAAAGTGGGAGCCACCCAGGGAGCATCCCTGTGTCCAGCTACACCACTCTGGGGCAGCAGACCTGCTGGGGAGGTCATGACCACAGGCTCCCGCATTGCCTGTCTCCTGCCTGCTTTCCTGGCCTTAAATCCAACTTGCCTCAGCAATACTGGTGAGGGCCATGAGATGGGGAGACTAAAACAGGGAACAGTACCACCACTGAGGAAAGCAGCTCTCAGTTAAAATGCTGAAGGAGGTAGGGGGTGGCTTTCAAAGCTTGTCTCAGCAACTAGCCTAATTCTATTTTCAAAAGCCACTGTTGAGTGCTTTTGAAAATTTCATCCTAGATGCTTGGCTCAAAGACCTTAACCAAAGATTTTTTTTTTCTCTGCTATACAAAAGCTAAATATAAACCAACGTTATTGAACAAAAACCTAACAAAACCCCTGTTGCAGGTCTAGAAAAATCTTTACTCAGAAAATCAAATTATTGGAGACCAGCATCTGAAGTGTCCTTCAGTTTTGGATGCCTCTTGTTTTGTGTACACAGTTTGGTGTACAAAAAAAATATTTCTAACAGCAAATATTTGCTTTCTGTTCTTTTTGTCTTTTCCTATTTGCCTTTTGTTCTCCTGCCCTCAGAAAATCAAGACCTGAATGTCTCCAGATTAGCAGCTGAAGTTGCTTTAGAACACGTGGATCAACCTATTTTACCCATACAAGTAGGTGCATATGTGTGTCTGCTGCTTGAACAGAGTCTTAATGACTTTTCCACTGATTGCCTGTGGACCACAGGCAAGTAATAAAGCTGGCCTGGGCCTCAGTTTACCCACCACAACTTCATTAATGCTAACCTACCTCACGAGGTGGTGTAATGTTTAATATATAATGTGCTCTGTAATCCCTGGATTAAATGTATTATGTAAGTGAAAAGCACCCATTTGATGTGTGTGTAAATGCCGCAGTATTATAGGTAGGAGGGTCATTTGGGTGTAAGTGTAATACAAGCGCTGGCAAAAGGCAAAAGGGATTCCATTCTATTGACTTATTTTTAAAGAGCTTTTTATTTACTGAAATGCTCTGGACACCCAGAAAGAGAGACATTCCTCACTAAGCAGCTCTGCTGTTTCATCTGTCTTGGAGTGCTTTGATAAATGGATTGAAACTTGTCAGCTTTTCCTGTAGTTTCTGAGACTCCCTCTGGAAACTCTGTTGAAATGTTATTATTGTAACTTCTTAGAGCACTACTTAATGAATTGTAACAGATATCCCTGCGAGTCCCACGGATGCTGTGAGGACTGCACTTCCTCTCCTTCCCGCAGCGGGAGCAAACCAGTGCCAGGCAAACACATGGTCCCCAGCCACCCACAGCAGCTGGGCTGTCACAGGGACAGCACTTCTCACCTTCATAAGGCTTCAGCCCCAGCCGTGTGTCCTGGCCGTGTGGTCAGCAGGGCTCCAGGGACATAGGACATAGCCAGATATCACTTGAGTTGGAGATTAATTTTATCTTTTAAGAACCTTAAGGAGGACAATGAATTAGTGTGGGCTTAGTTCAGTGTTGGTTATTTCCTCTGTGTCTAGGATGAGATGTTTTGGCTTGCACGCAGGGCCTGAGCTGTCCTGCAGCTTGGACTGGTGACTTGGGTGCAGTTGGGCAGTCTGAGCTCACACTGCCCACAGGTGTCACCTGCCCTCAGAGCAGCTCTTTCTCAGGCGCTCAATGGTTATGTGATGTTACCACAGGGGCGCATGAGATGGATGGAGCAGGGTGTGGCACCTCCTCTGAAGCACAGGACTGACCCAGTAGCTCTGCTTGAGAAAATCTGCAGAGAGGGTGGTCAGAGGTGCCTGACAGGGACACATCTATAGTGTGGAACTAGAAGGTAGAAAGAAGTCAACCATCTTGGGGTCATCTTGGACCCCAGTAATGTCCTACCCTGTTGTGTCCCACAGTGGAGCAATGGGATGCCATGGTGACCTCTTACCTCCAACCTATTCAAAGGAATCTTGTTCCTCCTCTGCTCTCTCTGAAGGGGTGGTGTGACCCCTGATACACTTGGTTTGGCAGCTTGGTTGTGCTTGGGTAGGCTCAAAGATCCTTGTCCTGATGCAAGGGTCACTTGAGAGTTTAGAAGATTTTTATTTTTTTTTTTTTAAACCTTCTAACTGGGTTTCAGTTGTCCTTGTTTGTGTAAGAATACAAAACTGAGCTGTTGATACTCAGGTTGTCATGAGGTGCAAGATGGCCAAATGCACACCCCCCACAGCATCACAGCTGTGCCCCTTGCCCTGTGTGGTTTGCCCACAGTAGTCAGTGCTGCCCATCTCCATCTTATTTTTCTTGTGAAAAATAGGAGTGTGCCTCCAAATATGAATGTGGGTCATCCTGAGTGAGGTCTTCAGGAAGAGAGGAGGGAAATTTTGAAGAAGGTCATGGCCCATATGGTGTAGGATCAAGAACTGTGAGGCAACTGGTTATAGGCCACTTCTCCCCAGCAAGGCCTCGGAGGTGCCTCCATTGCCCTCAGCACTCTGAGGCCATCTTTGATTGTTCTCAGCCTTTTATTTCACTTTTTATTAACATTTTGCATATTAAAATTTGTGTAGGCAGCCAGAAGAGAGCAGCATCTACACAATACTTGATGCAATGGAGAGGATTAGGAATCAGTGGCTCAGTTCTTTGGGACCTGAACTGGGGGGCTGTGGGGTTGGTAAAGTATCCTTTCTTTACACTACATTGGTACTTCCAATTTCTTTTTGTGTGTCCTCACTAAAATACAACCTAGGTCCAATACTGACTTGTGGTCTCAGCTGATTGTTTCAAAAAATTAACTATAACCAGGGTTACCTTGGAGTTTTTGCTGAGCTGTTCACATTTGCTTTTAAAGCTTCTTCCCTCTTCTCATCCAGCCCAAACCTCTTACTTCCCATACCTAGGTACAGTGATGCCAAAGTAAGAAATTATTTTCAAGATAACAACTAGTGAATTGGGATTTTTCAGCTGCCCTTGTGTGAAATTCCTCCAGTATTTTTATTCACAAAAGATTTGTGAATAAAAGGTTTGCTCCGTGAAGCAAACCTACTAAAGTTGCCTCTGTTTGTTCCTCTCAAAGTGAAATTATCCATGTGTTCTTGTCCCCCGTAAGATCCTGGAGGGAACTCTCTGTGCACACACATTGACACATCTTTGATGCATTCCACACGAGCCAGTGAAATTACACCAGAAATATGAATTTTAGCCCACGCAGTGTGTGCATGCTGTCCTGTCCACACAGGATATACACAGACACACCCTGGCAAACCTTTCCATTTAAATTTCAGAATAAGCCATTCAAGACAATATGATTCCCTTCATGACTGTGTTCTGTACACTTTTCTCAAAAGCAAAAGGGTGTACTGCGAATTGTACCACTTTGGAAAAATATTTGACGTGGGTTTAATTGTTTTGAATATTGGGGTTTTTGAAATCTCAGTAATTGTCATGATTGCTGTGTGTAACAGAAATTAGAACGAAGCCTGTGTTTTGGCTTTGAAGCTACCTACTTCTAAGACTACATTTTTTTAAGTTTTCTTTTTAAGGTGCTTCTTTGTGCCCCAGCTAAACTTTCCCCAGATTACATGTTAGCTATCATAGCTGTTCTATAGTTAGATTTTAATCAGCCTCCGTACACACTAATGTTAAACACTGAAAGAGCTACTAATTAATCGCCTTTCTGTGTGTAACAGAGAGATAAATATCCATCCCGGAGGAATTGTAATTTCATGGTTTCTAATGATGGTTAGATTACATTATCTGGATCACTTAGGCTGTGGGTGTCATAAAAAATGCTCAAAGTCATTTATATTCAGTTTAATTTTTTTTTTAACTTTGTAAGCCTGAGAAAATAATGCGGTGTTAGCAAGTCTGTTTCATATTTTAGTTAAATATACCTTTGTTGCACTGACTGAATGGATTCAGATGACAGTGACAAACTCAGTTCTTTTCTATTTAACATGCACCTTCTGCAATCAAATTAACAATGTACAAATCTTCATCAGGCTGCTGCAGAAGGATCTGTTGAATTCCTCAGCGTTGTTGAGCTTTGGGGAAAGGTTTTCTTTTTGGATGTCCATTTGCAATGAGTGTTTTCTGCTAATTCTTGTGTGTTCTGTAAAGTCTCAGTTGTCTGTCTTGAACCAAGAATTAACTGGGCTTTTGGATTGTATCTGGCTCAAATAAAATAATACAATCCAAGAGCAGTGTGAACCTCTCATTTTCCCCTCCCCACTTCTGACTGATTGGAGTCCATGCATGACTTGGGCTCCTGCACATCTGCATCCATGTCACACTTAAATTTGGTAGTCACAAGAATATTAAAAAAAAATCCTACTCCATGTGTACATTGTACTAGCTAATAGTTGCGTATTTTGAAATTCGGCTCATTCATATTTAAAAGGCTGAGTCTTCTTTGAACTGCTGTGTTGGAGGGGGAAGTTAATTGTTTCTGAATGAGGATGATACTCCCTTTCCATATCAATTATGTGTACTGCTCCGAATTATCAATAATGCTCTCTCCCAAACTCCGCCGGTTGCAGTTCCGCACCAGGCACGTGCACTCGCATGAAGTTGCCCGGGCTCCAGGGCTGCAGCCCCTCCCTGCATCCGCTGGGAGCCAGACGTGGGAGGGAACCCCAGAGGAGCAAGGTGAGATGAAGAAATGCAGTATTTCCAAGAGAGAGTTTGTCACCAGTTAGCTAAAATTGCTTCTGAAGTTTTGCTGGCAACTGTTTTACATGTCTGACTTGGTGACGAAGGAACTGTACTATCTTAATAGAGAACTCCAGAACTTCAGAAGGGTTTCTCCTTGTTTGAATGCACAGCACAATGAATTTGTACCCACAGAGCATTCACCACTTACATTTCAAAACCTACAGCACACTAAACGTGAAACTTTTGTTCAAATTTCAAGGATTTTGATAGCCCAAGTGAATAGACACTGCCTATTGATTTTTCCCTTACAATGACTCTTGGATAACCTATTTTCTCATTTATTTTTAACGACAGCTCATGAGATTTTACAGCAATTCTGCCCAACCTCCTAATATCAAAATCCCTCCTTGACCCTGAAAATTGTAATTCTGCTATAGATCACAGCTGCTGAATATTACCTTTTACTAAGCTGGTTAAATAAAATATGTCCAAATCACTAGATCCCACAGGCCATGACTGCAATTCTAATTATACAGGGTCTGTATTTCTGCTCTACAGTACAGAAAAGCACAGCTTTCTCTGAGTCCACACCAAAGTGTGGGAATCCAGAATATTGGTTCTAGTTTTGAATTTGAAAAAAAAAGAAAAGTTACAGTGCTCTTCAATGATTTTCCTGTAAAACTTTTACAAGGGAACCAAACCCTTTTGATGTGTTCCATACAATAAAATGCTGTGTAAGTCTGGAGGACAGAAGCATGTGGTGAGAATTTTCTTGTGTCTGGGGGATGGGTGTATTTGATGTGTACCCATTTCAAAATCAAAAAAAAAAAAAAAAAAAAAGTCTCTCACTACTCTTAGGCTGCATATTCTGCACAATGGCTCAGGAAACCAGTGTAAGGAAACTAATTCTGGCCATTAAACATATCCTTTCCCCTCCCACTGCTTATTCAAAGAGTGATCACATGCTCCCTGCTGCAAGTTACACCTTTATAGAATTTAGATATGGAAGAAAACTATTAGATTAGCCGTTCCACCTACTGGTGTGGGATTGTTCCCTGGAGAACCTTATTCATTAGTGCATCACTGCCTAACCTTGTGGGCACGCTGTGCCAAGAACATCTTGGTTTTGTTCTGCTTTTTCCTCTTGTCCTTTCCTCCTGGTGCTGAGGGCTGAGGGGGTAGTTTGGTGAGGAGAGTGGTGGAGAAGGTGGGATTCTTGTTTCATAGTCATGGTGGTTTGGATGCTTGAGTGTGTACGTACTTTTGTGTATGATGAGTTTGTATACTTTTTTAATTAGTATCCAAGTGCAGAGGACCAGATGGGGAGTGATCTTATTCAACATACTCACTGTAAGATCTTCTGGAGCCCAGTGGTCTCCTACAGCAAATTACCTTCATGGCTTGCCCTGATTCTGCGATGTCCTCAGATGTAGCTTCCATTTTACTTTCTGCTTTCACTCTTCTGCGAGCAGATAGAGCCAAACTTTTAATTGCTTCTCTGCCAGGGAAGGCAGCTTGGCATTTTATTGCTTTTCCAGGACAGAAAGTTTTTATTTCAGTTGTTCTTTGGTCTGATCCCATAAAACTCTCAGCTTTCAGGGCAGCTGTGGGTGCTTGGCATGTCTCACAGTAGCGCCTGGTATCGGGTCACTGTCAGCTGGGTTTCCTGCTGCAAATTTTTCCTCTCAGAGCTTCATTTGTACCTTTTGTCCTGGTAACTTTTCTTAGCAATTCCCCTATCCAGAAACCCCGTGAGGACCTCAGCACCAGCCCCTTCTCTGGGGTCAGCCACTCATTATTTAATAACCTGATTCAAACCCTCTATTGAAGCACCTTCAGTCCATCACTTTAGGCAAGTTTATTTGTTCCTGCCCTGTGGGAGCTGCCACCTCTCCCACTTTCTGGGCCCCTGTGGGTATTAACTCTGCACCACACTGCAGCTGTGCCTTTCCTCCTCAAGCCACCTGTACTACCTGCCCTAGGCACAAGCCTCTGCAAGGTTTCCAGAGGTGAAACCCAGGTCCAAAGAGGTCTGCACACAATCAGACATCTGCTGACCCCAGTGAGGACCATCATGAGACCAGCAGAGCCCAGACCAGGGACGGGGAGCCATCACCACACAGGATACACTGCATCCTTTGGAGATGCACTTCTGCTTTGTCTGAGGACCTGGTCCTTGGACCTTCGCTTCGGTTGATGGAGACTGGAAAAAGTGTGAGAAAGGGAGGGGAGCAAAGGCTGCCATTCTGCAGTTTCAAAGTTCTGGCTTCTGCCCTCAGACTGTAATAAATGGCTGCTGAGTTACTTGACATGGAGCTAAAGTCTGTAGGGTGAATTTTCAGAGCAACGCACAGGAAATTATATGCACAATTACTGTTGTTAACAGAGCCTGGGCATGTAACTCCCTGCACAGCAGGCTGGAAATCTTCCCCATGCATGTTTAATGGGGTTTGGGTTGCTACATTCCTGGGGCTGTGTCCCTTTTCTAATGCCTACTGTCCTGAATGAAACAAAGGAAGTACTGAAAGAGGTTTTCTTTTGCTGTTAAAAATAATATTCTCTTGATCTGCAGTTTTCCTCCAGTGCCAAAGCACTTCTTTCCTCACTCAGTGATCCCTTAACCTTTCTGTTCTGTGAGGGGGAAAAAATCACTTATTTATTTATTTATTTATTTATTTATATATCTTCTAAATGTGTTCCACAAAATGTGCTCCTCGATGTTCATACAAATGAGTATATACATGTTCATGCAGGCAGCACAGTTATTCTAGAGATGGATGTTGTTGAAATAAGTGTAGGTCAAAACACAGAAAATATCTGTCTGAATCTTAATGTGTAAATGCTCCTGAGTAAATAATATATTTGCACATCTTTATAGAAAAATGAATTTTGTGTGCCATTTCACTAATCAGGCATCTATTTCAAATGCCTCCCTGCTCAGGAGGTTTTTTATGTGGTATTTAAACTTCAGAACATTGTAAACTAGGAAGGGTCTGTAAATTTGGGACTGTCTTTTGCTTCCACGCTGTTTATTTAGCTTTATGTGCCATAATTGTTTTCCTTTCCCATAAGGAAGGTTATCGTCTTATTCATCTAGATCAATTCAAATGAACTTTAATTAACTTCAATAAAAATTAAACCACTCCTCTAAACTAACAGTTTTGCAGCTACAAGGAACTTATATTTGCAGCTGTGTCATCTCATTGACTGAAATATTCTACCATGCTGGGCTCAACTCTCCAGCTTACTGCAAGGTCTGAGGGCAGAAAGGTGCTGTAAAGAGAGACTAGAAACACCAAAGTAAAAACACATATTAAAAAAATAATATATATATGTAAAAAAAAAGTAAAAAAAATACATCAAATACATATTCAAGTTTCTGAAAGGTTTCAATCACTCTAAAATTGCACGTGATGGCTTTTAGACTCCCCAAAATGCTTTCATCTAAGAGCAGAAAAAAAGTGTAGTTTTAAAAGCATTGTTGGGGCATGTCTAATAGATTTGTCTAACTCTCTCTGTCTTGATACATGCAACACAGTTGATTGTATTCTCCTTAGCACAGATCTTGAAACTGTAAATGCATTTTTGAAGTAAATAGTCATGATAATTGCTTAATGAAGTATCACACACCAGCAGTTTTGAATACAAAAAAAAAAGTTCAAAACTACTGTGTGGTGTCTCTTTTTACTAGAAATGGGCTTTTACTTTTAAACTTCTGTTATATTTGGAGACAAGCAATCCCACCGAAAATGATACCACTACTAATAAGGAACATACTATCTTTCATGTGTCTGTTTTTTTTCATGTTTAAGGTTTCTTTGTTATTATCTCAGTAGCAAGACTCTCCACAGTCTAAGGCAGAAAATCAAAATATGCCTTAAAGCAATAATCTTTTAATAAGTATCAAATGTCTTTCAATGAGATAAAAGAATTCTCTAGCATGTTTATACACACATATCCCCCCCCCACACACACACTTCACTATTAATCTTATTTTACACCTTTTCAACAATATTTTTGGGAATATTTTTTTAACCAAGACTAAACCCTTCTAACAAATCTTAGATAACTGAATTTTTAAATGCTACTAAATATTTTGTTAAAATTGTTTTTTCCAGTTTTGGGCCTCCTTGTCCTGAGGGCTTTGGGAGGTGGGACCATCTCCTGTGGTCTCAGGTGTTTCCATTGGCCAAAACAGGGGTGTTACTCCAAACTTCTTTAAGACACCAACTTGAGGAATTAGGTCTTTTTGCACTGATTTTTCAGGAGTGCAGGATTCACACAGCCAAAATGAGAGGAGATGCTGGGAGCCTGCATAACTCTGCTAATGGACACAAAGGGACACTGGGCCTCATCACGCAGGCCCAGACTTGTCCCACACAACTTTAGTCCTTATCCCAGGAAGTGCAGCTGGAAGGTTAGTGAGCTGAGGTGTCTTCTCGAGGCAGCAAGGATACATGGGCAAGATTCCCAAAATTAGACTGGGGAAATGCCCTGACAGTCTCCTGCCAAGGAGGACAGGGATGAGTGGCATCAGTGTTAATCTGCAGGGGGAAGCGGAGGAGGTCTGGATGCCACTGATGAGAGGCACAGGTTCCTTTGCTAATCAGCAGAAAGAATATTGCATGCTCTTACTTCTCATCCAGCCTTAGAGTTTGACTTAATCTGTTGAGAGAATAACAATGTTTATATTTTTATTTATATCTATCTGTGTCTGAGGTCAAATTGCAATGCAGACTCCTTGGTCCCACCTCTTCCCTGTGGCTGTGGCATGTGGAGGGCAGTGCTCCCTGTGTGCTGCTGGAGGGCTCATGCTTTGTGCTCAGTCTCTCCTCCTCGAGGTGAGAACCTGAAGTATTTTCACCCCACAGAAAGTAACTGTGAAGGAGAGGAGGTGCTGCACTGCAGAGTGCAGAGGTTCTGTGTTCTCCAGTAACTTAAACAGGGCCTTGAGTGAACTAGGAAAAAGTTGGGGTTTTTGTAGAATGGTGCCTCTTGCACCTCACCTTCAGTGACAGCAAGCTGCAAGTTGCCTACATGCCACAGGTTAAGTTGTCAGAGTTGTTCTCTTCCCTAATGCTTCTTATGACAAATACTCCTAATTGCTTCTTCCTTTCATACTTTTCCGTGCCTCCTGGCTAAGACATCCGTCTGTAGCCTTTACGGTTTGTCTTTCAAAGCTTGGCCTCAGTTGTGTCTATCTGTGTTTTCTGTTTCTTTCTAGCTCGAGCATCCCCTCCCCGTCTCCCCATCCCTCAGTGCCTGCAGAGCAATGCGTGGGCACCTGCCAGCTGCTGCAGAGACCGAGCTCTTCCCACCTTTCCCGACAGCTGAGCGGAATGTTGTCCTGTGCTGTCTACACCTCGTGCATAAAGATGCACAACTTCCCTCTCTCTGAACAACCCAAAGCACGCCTGCCACATTGAATGGGAAAACAGAAATGCCCTCACCAGCTACTGAGGGGAAAATGCAGTGAAAGGGAAAAAGAAAATGAAACCAAACGTGGTTTGTGTCTTTTACGGAGGTGGGTCCAAATTTTATACCTCCTGAGCCAGACCTTCCTAACGTGTATGGTGGTGCTAATTTGAGTTGCGAACTCATGATTACTTATTTAAGAAATCTATGTACCAGTGTTGCAAGAAGGAGACTTTGAAAGCCTTTTAAGTATCTTTCTCATTAATTTACTTAATCCTCTGATCTTGCCTTCTTTTAAGTTGTTTATTTTTAAAAGAAAGACAAAAATGAGCTGGAAAGCTTTGTTACTAAAAGAGAAGTTTTTAAAACTGTATGGGATACAAAGTAATTAAGAGAATATAAATATAGGTGCAAACAGTACACAAACACATGGATTTGGTGTGCTGGGAGAGATTCCACCACTGGCTTTAAAGGGAAGCAGTGGACAGGGTAGCAGAGTACAGGTAGCAGACCTCTGCCTCAGACAAAGTAAAACTTTGCTTCCAATGTTTACTTTCATTTTTCAGTATTTTTAAATGCTATAAGACATAAAAATAAAAGTTTTTTTGTAGCATAGAAGGTGGAACCTAATTCCATATCTGATGAGAAGTTCAAAATTTTCACATTATTTTTCATTCTGAGCAGTTTTATGGCCATTTTCAAAAGTGCCCTGATATTTCATATTGATGCACTTCAGGGTGCTCTGCTTGGGATGTGTAAGGAGATTTCCTTTTCAGAAAATAAGTTGCTCAGCCGTCTCTCCAAAGCAGGTCCCTCCACTGTGCTCAACACCCCCAAAAAAAACCACCAGAGGCACCCAAATCCATTCTTTTCTTGTAAAGATTTTACTCAGCTAACTAGGACAGGGCAGGCCTGAATTTTGGATGAAAGAAAACTTACAGAGCAGGGAAGTTGTTCCCCAAGGACTATATCCTCAGTGATACTATGAGCCAGCAACCCCCGTAGCTTTCAGCATCTCTCATGATCAGACTGGATGTCTTTTGCCCGAGGCTGAAAATCTCTTCCTCTCTAAAACCAAAGAGATGTTGGCTGTGAGTTATGATTAGTAATAGAGTCCATTTGTGGTGAGGTGGGGGGAAGGGGAGATGATGGACCCAGAATCATAAGACTTTATATGCTCGGCTTATTTCCAAACAACCACAGATGACTGCCCTGGTCTGGGTAGTTCATTGATTAAGGATAAAAACAAGGAGAGAGCACAGGCAGAACAAACAAACAAATTATATGTAAGTAGTTTGCACTCTTTATAAATGGCATAATTGAAATACAGCATGTTGAAGGATAAACTCAGGGAGTTACACTGACTGAAAGGCCTCCTGGAAGAAAGATCAAAATTGCTGGGTCAGGAAAACAACCCCGAGCAAGAACATTGGCAAAACAAAGTGGGAAGATATCCAAGTGCCTGCCCAGAGCATCAGCACCCAACTCCACTCACCCACTGAGGAAGAGGATGACAGCAGGGTGGTGCTGACAAGGGTGTCAGATACTCCTCTGAGATCAACACTCACCAGCATGTCCGGGTGAGCTGCTGAATGAAAATGTTCCAAATTTGGAGGCCCCGAGAGGGGGTAAGTTGTGTTTGGCCATGCTCTAATTGCATCCTTGCATTACTATGCAATTAATTGCTGCCGTGGTCTGCTTGAGAGGAGGGAGTGTGCCAGCTCCATTCCTGGGCAGCCCCAGAGGCTGGAGGAGCTCATGGCTCTCGCTCCAGGGGGTGACCTACTCGAATGGCTCTGCAGCTCTCCTGCCAGCCCTGCTGGCAATGCTGGTCTTCCCAGGATGATGTGCTTTCCTCCTGCAGTGTAGTTCTCTTAGCAGGCATTAGAAGTTTCAGAAATTGCATAGAAAATGTAGGGCAGGGAGAATACATAGATTTTTACTGATTTCATGTATCTTAGGAAAGAGATGACTGCAGAAAAAATGCGAGTGCAGTTTTCCACAGCATTTTGTATTGCTGTTTTCAGTGCATACCTCAAAAGGAGGCAGTGTCTTGCAGAAAATAAAAATCATTCCCCTACAGAGGGGAAAAGAAGAATAATTTTGCTTTTGCTTAACAGATCACTGTAGTTCTGATGTCAAGGATAGCATAGAAAAAGCACAAATTCCTGAATGCAAGGAAAAGAAGTGTTTAACCCCCAAATTGGGATGTGCTCCTCATTTGTAACCTTGGTGGGGTTTCCAGATGAAGAACAGACATACAAACCAGGCTTACCCTCTTAGTTTTTACCCAGATGTGCTCTGGCAGAGGCTGCTTGCTCCTCTGGGCTGGCCAAAGGCTGTCTACCACTCACAGGCTTTGGAAAAACTGTCGTGTGCTGCAGCTGCTCCCCAGGAGACTGGGAGGATGGCCAGGAATAAAAGGAATCTCCTGCAAGAATCCAGGAGCCAGCCTACACCTGAAACCTCAGGAAAACTCAGGGAAAAATCCCTGGTACTGCTGCCAGAGTTAAACCAGGCAAGCAAAGGACTGACTATTTAATATAGGGGCTCATGGGGAGCTTCTCTTCTGCCTCCATCTTCTGCTCCCACCCTTTGTGCCCCAACCTCCATGATACCATTTGATCACTGAGGCCAACACTGGCAAAAACTAGGAGGGTAAGCCTGGTTTGTATGTCTGTTCTTCATCTGGAAACCCCACCAAGGGCAAAAGGAGCTCAAGGTTCCTGTACCTTGGAGCTCCTCTGTCCTGGGCACCTGGCAGCTGGTGCCAATTCATGCTGCAGGCAAATGGTCTATGAATCACAGAATCATGGAATCATTTAGGTTGGAAAAGACCTTTAAGATCATTGAGTCCAACCATGAAGAACATGTATGGCGTGATTCCACTTGTTCATTTCTTCCTCTCTTTAGCAGAACCTGCTTTGGGTTTACGAGCAGTAAGGAGGTGCAGGAGGAAGACAAGCAGATGGGTGGGGGACATGTCAGGTCTGCCTTTGTGGGTTTCAATATTTGTTTTATTTTAAATATAGACATTTGCATAAACATAATGCTATGCTCAAAAAACCAACTGTGTAGTGTCACCTCGGTGTATATGACTAGACACAAAAAAACCCAAGGTTCCCTGGTTACACTGGGTGGGACCAGCTGGCACTCAATCCCCTCATGTGAACCTAAAAATACTCATAGGTCAGGGCCATGAAAGAAAAGAACCTTTTTCCCAGTCAAGCTTTTTGTCAAGAAGTAGAGGAAAAAAGGTTTTTTTATTCTAGTGGTTGAATTACTGCACAGAGAAAGTCCCCACAGTGAAGAATTTTCATGATTGTTCCAGGCTGAGGCACCAGTTCAGTCCTCTGGGAAGATGCTGGCCTCAGTGGGATTTTAGTAGGGATTTCTGTCACCTGCAACAAGTAAACTAAGTCCTGCAAGTTGAACATCTTAGACAGTTATCACCCACAACCTACCTGAGAACTGAAGGTCTTGCTACAGCTTGGCAAAGTTATCTCAAGTGTGAAATGATGAGGAAAAGTGTGTCTGATCTATTTTAACCATTTTCTTTGGGGACCCTTTGGTTAGCTATTTTTCCTGCTGCATTTTCACCCAGTTGCATAAATGAGCCAGGCACATGTTTAAGTTTGATCCATTTATCCATTTTATAATATCTAAGTCCCCCATGCAGATGATGAACAGCCTGGGCTGGCCTGCTGTTCTGCCTCATCAACCCTTTTGGAGCACAACCTGTGCAAGGGATATGAGGTGGGGTGGAGTCCGTTTTGCCAGGGGAATTATTATCTTAGGGTTTGCTTTATGGAAAAGAAAGGAGGAGAATGAGAAGGGACTGGATGTTCTCTTCACCCTTCCCCACCCCACCCACTGCTGGTGGGCTTTGTGCCTCCTTCTACACCACATGTGACTCAGCCCCAGCAAACTCCAGAAGCTGGAGTCCTTTGACCAACGTGATCCTTTCTCTTTTGTACCTTCTCCAGAAGACACACACACATCCCAGCCAGTGACTGTGTCTCCAGAAGGGCTGAGCTGGGCACGTCTCCAGAGGCAAGGCCAAGTTACTCTTGGGACGGAAGGCAATAAAGGCTAAATAGTGTTTACCTTATGTTTCTCATTCACAGCCTGCTTTAAATCATTTGTAACAGGGCCGGGGGGGGGGGGGGGGGGGAAGGGGGACGATATTGGGATTGTGTGCAGTCCGAATGCCAAGAAGTGCTTTCCCCTTCCCTGGAGATGAGCTCTGCAGAGCCTTGCAGGGTGTGATCTCTTATTTGGTAATGTGAACACAAGGAGCAGAAGCACAAGCAACCAGCACAGCAATAGCATTAGATCAGAGGATTTGGACTTTGCTGTGCTCCCACACCCAAGTCACACACAAAAATACGCGAGCATACATTTGCAGATGTGCATGTGCATGTGCTCACAAAGGCTGTTTTGGTTGGAAAAAAAGGGGGGAAATTACTGTTTCTATCAAATAATACACTTTTCAGGAAAGCTGCAGTTTGCTGTGAGCACCAGGGCCACTAGATCAAACTTACTGTGGGAGCCTGTGTGAGGTCTCTGCTTTGGACTCTCTTTTTTTGCAGTAGTGAAAAGAAAGTAGGCACCCCACTCACAAGGAGGGCATCAAAGTACACCACTTGCATAAGGACTTGTTCAAAAATAACCCACAGGCTAAGATCCAAACTATTACTTTGCACAACTAGATTTGCCCACTTGACTTTCTTTTGTACATGTGTCCATGACAGTATCCTACAGAATAAATAGGTGGCACCTTCTCTGCCACACTTTGGAACCCATTTGTTTAAAGGTTAATGCATAAACCCCCAAAAAAGATGGCAAATTCAGCATAAAAACCAAAATTAAATCACCTTCAGGAACTTGCCAGTTTGACCATTTAGGAGTCTGCATAGGTATTGATTTGAGGCAAATATTCTAAAGTTTGCATTACCCTTTGAAAAGTGCTAATGTAGTTCTTGTCACTTTAAATTAACTTTAGATGAGAGGGACTGACAGAAACATGAAGATGTGTGAACTATATTTGACTGATATTCTGTCAAATATTGCATGGGGTTATGATCCACAACTTTTCCCATCTGCTGCTCAAACCTGAATCCTTGAATGCACAATGGATTAATTACCATATTTTGTTCTGATTTCACTTAGTAATATAAAAGACTGTGAATGTTAAATGTACCCTTACCTGCCTTCTTTTTCTAAGGGTAAGGTATAGAGGAAGGGAGGCAGGGTGTTCTTTAGCAATTTTTTACACCCACATAGAATGATTCCTAAGCACACCTCTTCTCAAATAATTAGATTCCCAGAAGTTAACCGGAGTAACACAGCACTCAGAATTTCATTCACTCCTTTCCTTGGGAGACTTTCTTCCCCCTCAGTAATAAAAGCAGCGAGTGCTGATGTAGCACATTCCATCCGCTGCGCTTTACAAGCAGCAGTATAATTACACCCGGCTCTGCCATTTGGTATCTCGCAGAAGGATACGGCCTGGAGCACCAGAGGTCAGCGCTTTCCACTGATGTTGTGTTTCCTAGAAGGCCTGACATTGATTCCCCAGTACCACCTGCGCATCCCAACAACTCAGACTGACGCTCGGTAGCCAGCCTGCCCCTTTCTGCAGCTGGACACCCAGAAAGCAGGATGTCTTAAATTAAAGGCTGCTTTGAAAATAGGGGCTGTAGTAACTTGCCAAAACCCCCCAGTGTTTCAGCAAAAAAACTCAGAAGGCTTTAGTAAAAACTCTTTTTTCTCCTAACCTCCTCCTTTCCTACCAGTACTATTTGGATGAGATATCTTGACTTTCAGCTGAAGGAATTAATGTCCACTTTTGTTGATGTACCAAATAAGTAAACTCCGGTAATAGCTAGTTCCCTCATTTCACAGAGTCCTTAACATAGGTATCTCTTGAGTATTTTTTCTTTAAGAGGACACTGTGCATTGCAGTGACATCCTGGGTTATATTCTGACACTGCACTGCTTAACAGATAGGAAACATTTCTATGTGTGTCAGGTTGACTCTAACATTCCTGTGTCAGTGAGAGAGTGTGGTTATCCAGAAATAAGCAAACTCAACGATGGTGTGAAAGGCAGATTGAACATATGAGGTCAGAGAGACTTGTAAAATGGAGAATCAAACCTGTTTTTTATTACAGTGAAGTCCCTTCTGGAAGAACTTAATAATATTACACTTGGGAGTAATTGTGAACCCAGTCCTGTCTTTTATATGTTTTGTCAGGTTTTGGAGATTTAAGAATAACATTGCCCGTCTCCAATACTAGAATATTACATATATTCTTCAGACATATCCATAGCCAATCCTCTGTACCTTTTTATTTTCCAGTACTTTTAAAATGTCATTATTCTTTCTTCATTCCTTTTCTTGTGAAATCTCCAAGCCTTGATTTGGGTACTCTTTGGTAATCAAAGAGTGGAATGGTAATGGAAAGAAACTTGGAGCAAAGGTGGAGCTCAGAAAGGGAAGGTTCTACATAGGAAATATTTCTGTTTTGTTTGGGAGGAGTTCTGCTATGAAGGTGCATGCTTGTCCTTCACATCCACTTAGCTTTAATCCTGAAGGGTGAAGAGGATGATATTATGTGAACCCAAGGAGGGGGAAAAAAGGGCTCTTGAGATACTCTTGGACTATATTAACAAGTTCTCACTCTTTGGGTGGAAGTTAATCCTCAGACTGAGTGCATTCCCATCCTCTTGCAATAGCAAGTAGGTAAATGCCTACCAATATTGTCAAGCCCGGGGCTTGTATCTACAGGACAGTTAAAGGACTCAATAACCTTTCAAACTGTGCTAGGAAGCACTTGGCTGATGGTTCCACCCAACACCAACAAATGCCCAGGTGGCATTTTTGGAAAATACTCATCATTAAACTCACCCTGCTTCTGTTAAGTCAATCCCACTGCAAGCTGCTGCCTTAAACTCTACTGGAGGGTCAAAGGAGAAACCTTCTGTTTTAGTGCCACTTTTCAACTCCTCTTCATCTAGCAAGCATCTGGCCCAGTTTAATAATCTTTGTTCTGAGTGGTGTAAGGTCATTAGCAAAACCTTTATAGGGACAATGGTTGCAGCACTGGACCTCAATTTAGGGAACCTATTCCAAAAGGAAAAGGTATGATGTTTCTTGCAAGTGACATAAAGATTAATGAGGGATAGACAAATGCCCTTGCTCCAAAGTCAGCAAAAAATAGAAGGTTCTGTTTAAACTTTTCAAAATGAATTACAGTCAGGTGCTGACTATCAAGAAACAAAATGAAATCTGAGTTGAAGAGTCTGGAATAATTCTCTGGGTCTTTCCCCAAGCCTGTCACTCTTTTCTATGGATTTGAATATTAAGGGATAACGGAGTCTGCAAATTTACACATCCTGAGCTTGTGACTCAAAAAAACCATTTGGGAACTGCAAAGGTTGTCGGATATTTAGAAAATACTGGCATTTCAAACTGATTTTTGGATTAAAAGAGGAAAACTTTTTGGATTTTTACACCTTTTTTCAGAGAGTCCAGATTTAACTCTAGGAGCTGGTAGAAGAAAGGATGAAAGCATCTTTATGCATATGATGATGGCTAATTATTGGAAGTTACAAAGATTTTTATTTTAGCAAGGCAGTTAAAGTTCCATTTGAATTGCTTAGGCAAGATAATTTAATATTCACGTTTGTCTTGCAAAACTACAGATTGTGTCTGTGTGAGTGCTAGAAATGTGTTGTGGAAAGGGGTCAGAACAATTTCAGAAATGTATAGTGGGACAAGTCAGAGGCAGGTGAGAATGAAAACCAAGTAATGATCCATTACCGCTTCCTATTTTTGAAGCAAACCACCAGAGCACTGTATACCAGCTCTTTGATATGTTCCAGAATATGTTCTACTGGCCTTTTTTATTTAATTTCATTTTAAACTAATTTTATAGTGTTTATAAAGGTACAAAGCCCTGGTGTTATTCACAATGTACACTGCTAGCAAGTTTCAAGTGATTAGATCTCTTCTTTGAGGTGGAGTTAACATGTATCTGCCAAGAGATATGGTCAAGTGCTGTACTGTTTGCAAAATGCATTTTTAGCTGTTCTTACTTTGCAAAATATTTTGTTAGTGTCATATTTTCAAATGAACAATTGCTTTCCTTAAAAAAAGGCAAAAAGCCAACGTTGTTGAATGCCACTTTCAAAATACAAGTTATCATGGGAAACAAAAATTACTATCACTTTAGTAAGCTCTTAGGCAGAAACCAGTGACCCAGACAGCTCAAGACCACACAGGCAAGTTTATGCACAGAGAGCAAAACCAATAAATGCTCCCACAAATGACTTTGGAGAGAATTCTGGACATTTCTTTCCTTCCCTTCCCCTCTTTCCTCACCAAAGCAGTGTGCATCCTGACAAAAGAGAAACCACAGAATGTGCAGAATGTCAACAAGATCCTGGAATCTGACTTCCACTAGTTTTACTGGGCTTGGAGTCGGGTACTTGCTGCCCAGAACACCAGACAATAGGTTCATTCCTTCTCCTGAAGAAGTACAAAATGAGGCATTTCCTCCACATGTTCCCCTGGCCCATGGCAGGATATGCAGAGCATGTGGCAATCACAACTCACTGCTGCTCACCCACAGCAGTGCTCATACTGACCCACTGTGTACTGGCTACACTCACTGCATGCTCATTTAAACTTCACAGTCATGTGAACATTCATTAAACCAATTGGGGACAGGTGGTTTTTGCATTGGAAACATGTGAAAACATGTGTTTTCTATGTTGTTTTTTTATATGAAGGCTTGCGTCCAAAAACCTAATTATTTTTATTTAAGTATTACATCACTCTCGCTAGCACGAGCAGAGTGCCAGCACCTGCTCTTTGCTGTACTCTCTAATGTTTTCTGTGTCCTCACCTATCTTCCAAAATGAAGGGGGATCATTCTCACCCTGAAGGAATTTACTGAATCGTCTCCATCTGTGCTGCAGCAGAGACAAAAACCAGTGCAATCAGTTCTTTGGCTACTGATGTTGACTGAAGTAACTCATGCTCCTGTACTCAAAGTATTCATCTTAATCCCCTAAAGACATCCAAGAAGGAGCTGCTACACATGAACAGTCACAGACATTTTGGTACCTTTCAACAGGGCTTTCTCCAGATGACCTAATGGTCCCTCTTCTTTTAAAAAATCTGATACTAGAAATGCTGATTTTTGTCAATATCTTGTGGAATGAAAAATCTTAGAGGTAAAAAAAGATACATTAAGTATTCTCCTGGTTTTCTGCAGCCACATTATTATTTGGAAAATCTCTCATATGAGGTCAGAAGACAAGGAGGAATTTCTGATCTTATTCCTGCAATACCTGCCAGAAAGCCCCAGAATCGATGAAAAAGGAAGGGCAGTACTACATGAAGGACTACTCATGCAAACTGATTTATAACTTGTAGAAAGACCCACCCAACCCCCCAGTTTCCATTCTTCCTTCTCTGAACATCATCACCTCTACCATCATTCTGCTCTTCTACCTGCAGCTGCTCTTCAGTGTGCACCAGGCTTCCCTCCTGTACCAGCCCTCATTGCCATGTCCCATGCTCTGCCTTGTTCCAGCAGCTCTTGCACTCATGCTGGCAGCTGCTCTGCCCCTGAGCTCCCTTGCACTCATGTCTTCAGTTTTTCTGTCCTCCTTCTGTGTCTTGTTCTTGAGGGATTTCATCTGTGTTTGATTTCAGCTACCGTCTTAGATTTCCTGATTCCTCTTTCCGGCATGATTTGTTTCCTTCTACCCCAGTTAAAATCTCATCATTTCTTTGGGATATTTCTTTATGGTGTCAAATAAATAAGTTGGATTTGATCTGGACTGCTCTCTCTTAATACCCTACATCCAAGTTATCTTTGTTGGCACTTTCTGCAGAACTTCTTTGAGATACTCTTCTCCCAACCAATTTGTTTGTTGAAGCTCTTCTCATCTGATTACAAGACCCCTTTCTCTGGTCTAACTCTGTATCTCCTCTCATACTTATTCTGAATGGTGCCCATTTTTCATCACAGGGATCCCATTAATTTTCTTTTTGCCTTCCTCCATCACCTTATCTATTGTAGCAAGAAGCAGCAGTTTGTTTCTGCCTTCAGTGCCCTTCAAGGTTTCTTCCCTCTCCATCCATTCCGTGTTGTTCATTTCCTCAACAGTTGCTCTTGTTCCAACTGGTCTGAGATGTCCATGTCCATAGCTGTCCTTTCATGCCAGCTGTCTTTTCACCCACATTTCTTGAGAAGCTCTCTGCACACATTTGCAATGCTGCTGACTTTTCAAAATCCCCCTCAGTTCTCCTTTGACTGGATGACCACTGAAAACTCAACTGCACTTTGACTGTCCTGTTGGCAGTCTCTTTCCCTGCACTTCCACATTTCTCTGTATCTATCTCTTGACCCTGAATGTTGAACTTTTTCCTTTATTTTTATTCTGTTTGTGCAGAGCCTTTTGCTGTGGGCTCCTAGTCCATGACTCCTAGAGGATATGTCAGTGCTCTCAAGTAAGAGGGAACATGAATACTGCAACGAAGCCAAAACTCTTGGAAATCTTTGTGATTCAGGGTGTTCAGAATCTGAACCTAGCTCCAGCCACAAATTTTGCACTTGGCCTGCGACTCTGTGTAAAACTCATATTGGAACATCCTTGAAATTAAGGGGTGGTGTTGGAATCTGCATCCAAATTTCACAGCTGTAGGTCACCTCTCAAACACGGGTATTTGGAAGGCAGTGAGGATTGTGCTGTAAGCAGCTACATCGGCGATGAGATATTGTTGCTGCTTTTTGCCGTCTGTGTTTTTGAAATGCTCGCTACAAGGACAGCTGTGAGGCAGATGCCGTTCTGAGTTCAGATGTGGAATGTTACAGGGTCACTCTGCTTACCTTATCATAAAAGAGCACGCGTTTTTGTGCTCTTCATGTACTGGAAAACAAGTCCATGACAAATACTGTATTGTGTGAGAGGGCTGGGGGTGGGGGAGAAGAAGGGAAGGGTATCTTGTCCTTAGGGGCTGCTGGTGCTAGGCACCACAGAAGAAAGCCCTGCTTGTCAGCCACGCTTAGGGATACAGGGCCCAGCATGTGCCACCTGCAGCAGCTTAAGGATGGCTCCCTGGCTGAGGAGCTGTGCTCCACTGGCTGGGGTTTCTTGCCTGCCACTCAGAGCCAGGAGGAGTGGTGGAGCTAGACTACTGCAGGAGGGGAATCTGGGAGGTACACAGCCTGACAACATGGGGTGAGGAATTCTCAGATGCTTTTAAAGGATTTCTGCAAGAGGCTGAATATAGTGTGGTTCCTAGCCTTTGGTCTGTACTCTGTGCTTACAAAAAATGATATATCTTGAATAGGTGAAGGGGGATAGTTGTGTTTCAGGATGTTGATGCTGGTGTCACCAGCTGGGCAAAGTGAGAGTTTGAATCTGGAAACTGGTTCTTGAGTATAGAAGGAGTAGAAGGTGCTCAGAGGTAGGATAAAAACTGTCAGAAAGGAGCTGAGGCTCAGTGTGCATGATGGGGGATGCAATGATGGAAAGCAAGTTTGAAGCCTAAGGCAGGAGGTGAACAAGGATATGTGGGCTGGAAGATGGGAACTCCTGTGGGGATGGGGTCTGCCTGCAGGGGAGATGGGCTGCAGGATAGGGGTGTGAGCGATGGCTGACATGGTGAAGAAAAGCTTCTAGCAGGGCCAAAGGTAGGTCAGGGAGAGGGGGAGAGAGGCAGAAAATGAGGAGAGGTAAAAAAGCCAGAAAGGGGGAATGCAGGAATGTTTCTCCATCTGGCTCCTTTCTACACAGTGAATAAGCTTTCAAGCCTGTGTCTTTCTTCCCAGTGTCCCTGTGTCTCGGAAAATTGGGTTGAGCTATGCGAAGGAGGATAAGAGAGCGAGGATGGAAGAAGTCTTACAGCATTGGAATCCCACCAACTTGTCTGGGCAGCTGTTACTGCTGATTATGTATGCTGTACTCATGCATGCTACATTTCCCATGTTAGCTGCATGGTTTGGAGCCTGCCTTTGCAGACAAAGGTTTTGGGCTGTGTTCTTCCAACTTACTGGCCTGTGCAGTTTGTTACAGGAACAGCTACAGATTCCAAGGCACATGATAAACACTGAAAAGGGAGACTCATACCTGATTGCCTGTCTGCCTAATGTATCTGTCTACCTTTGTGTTCCTATAGTTTCCTTCATGGTAGGGTCTTAGTACCAGTGTAAGTTGAACGTACCTGGCACAGGGGACAGTATGGAAACATTGCCCACTGCCATATTTTATACACAGTTGCCAAAACAAATACAGGGTTGTATCCTGATGCTATTAAATGCACAGAACTCCTATTTGGACTCAATGGGAGTTGTGCATAAAAAAATCAATGGAAAGATTTGACCCCTTTCAAGTGGAGCAGTCCATGGTACAAATTGCATTGTCTTTGTTGAGCACAGAAAATAAACCCCACATTTTTTCCTGGCTGTCCCTTTTTGCTAGCATGCCCTTTGAAATGTGCTTTTCCACCCCACTGTATCTAACTAGCATCATGAGACAGTTTTCAATAAAGGTGCAGTGAAACCATCCAGGATGGGGATGCCTGATTGGCCTTTTAAACACACTTATAAATATTATTGCTGATTATTCACATGTGAGCTCTTTGCATGGCATAATTTAAACTAGATTATAAAAATTTAGAAATAAAATAGAGGTGTTATTAAACATGTGGGGGTATCACTGTTATACCCACAGGTAAAAATCACTGTCTGAAATCACCTCAGAGGGATGCAGACTGAAAGAAACTGCTAGTTTTGCTGGTGGTTTAGAGGATGTTCTATTGCTGAGCTACTAAATAAATCCCCTTTTGCCCTGCACTGCCTCCAGCAAGCCCTTAGCCTTCCCCACTCTGCCTTCCCCACACTGTTTCTCTATTTTTCCTCATAATCTCAGCCCTGATTCTCTTTTTCCCATTCTTCTGGATGTTGAAGTCACGACCTTCGTGGTTTATAGGCCACAAGAGACTGAGCTAAATGTGTTAGCACAGAGTCAAAACAAGTAATAGCTGGCCAATTAAATTAATAATCCATATTGTTACAATGTTTAACCACGGCTGTTTCCTCAGTGGTCTGTTTAAATCACAGCCAAGTCCTGACCTATTAAAATGAATAACTGAAATTATGAGAAACTCCATTTAATAAACACAGCAAGGAATGCAACACAATCGGTATGAAATACTTATTACCACATTTAAGCAGCAGCTAGTTGAGATTTAAGATTGGATTAATGAAGGGGTTTTAATTTCTGGCTAAGGGTAGAAAGCTTAAAATCTGGAACATTTCCTCAATTTCCTGGTATGGCTTTGCAATGGGCAAGATGTGAGATGGGAGCGCACAATTCGATTCATGCTTTCCCCTTGCAGATCTCTCTCCAGACACGTTCGATGCCGAAGGAGATCAAAGCAAGCAGGCTCCAGACAAGTGGCTCAAGTGGCTTGAAAAAAACTCTGGGGAATAAGGGCTGGAGCACTAGACATGAGCCTTTGGATTTTAAAATGAGCACTCCTGCCAACCACCATCCTATAGAGAGCAATGTTAATGGAAGGCTGGTACATTCCCAGTGACAACGGCTCGTGTGCACGCATTTTTTTGCAGTATGTCTCAGGGCTAGAGGAGGGGAGAAAAAAGCCCTTCTCTCTGAAATTTGTCAGACAAAATCTCAAGCTGGGAGCAAACCCTTATTGTTTCAAGTGGCCCAAGTATTGTTTTTCTTAAGTGCAGAACCACCAAGGTTTTGCTATTTTTATTCACACTGCACATTCATCTTCAGGGTTTCCCCACTTAACACAACAGCAAATGTTCTTCTTTGATAGAAACTAAAATGTTGCCAGGGTTGAAAAATAGTCTACCATGCCCAAGCTTAAATGGGGATATTGTTTTCCTTTTATTTTCTAATTCTTCTGATGTAGTAACACTGATCAGGTTAATAACATGCAAATCCTGGCACAATGGAGCTGTCTGGAGGTACCATGTCAAGGGGCCATGTAATAATTGCTCTGGGCTGCACAGACACTTGGAGCATCATCTCTGTGACAATGGATCCTTCTCACCATTTCCACTGTAATGGTTCCACACCATAAACCACACCCTGGGCTGCATCAAAATAAACATGGCCAGCAGGTCGTGGGAGGTGATTCTGCCCCTCTACTCTGCTCTCATGAGACTCCACCTGGATTGCTGCATCCACCTCTGGGGCCCTTAGCAGAAGAAGGACGAGCCCTGGAGTTAATGGAGTGAGTTCAGAGGAGGCCACAAAGATGATCAGAGGACTGGAACACCTCTCCTATGAAGACAGGCTGAAACAGTTAGAGGTGTTCAGTCTGGAGAAGAGAAGGCTCTGGGGAGACGTTAGAGCACCTTCCAGTACCTAAAGGGGCTGCAAGAGAGCTGGAGAGGGACTTTTTTACAAGTGTATGTAGTGATAGGACAAGGGGGAGTGGGTTCAAACTGAAAAAGGGTAAGTTTAGCTTATATATTAGGAAGGAATTCTCTACTGTGAGGGTGGTGAGCCACTAGCAGAGTTTGCCTGTCTGGGAAGTCGTGGGTGCCCCATCCCTGAGAGTGTTCAAGGCCAGGTTGGACGAGTCTTTGAGCAGCCTGGTCCAGTGGAAGGTGTCTGTGCCCATGGCAGGGGGTTGGAACCAGATGGTCTTTAAGGCCCTTTCCAGCTCAAACAATTCTTTGATTCATCAGGAAGGCACTGATGCATTAAACTACTGCCTTAATTTGCCTAAATACCGACTGCTGCCATTGCCTCCAAGGATCTCATTTTCAGCATATGCAGTGATGATACCAGAAATCATACATATTTTCTCCTCACCTCACTCCTTTGATTCTTAATTAATAGACCCAGACTGAGAGCTGTAGAGGCAGAAAGATATTGAAAAGCTATAGGCAGCAGGGCCATAGATGCAGCAAAGTCTTCCATGCTCTTCTATAACACATTTGAGCCCAAAGCTGGCAGGACCCATGACTTGGGGTAGTACAGCTGCAATACCCATTTTGCCTGATGGATAAGACTGGCCATCAAAACACTTTGCCACTTATGATGGAGGCTGACAGCCTCCATCAACAGAGCTTTCATTTGCACAAGGTGGTAGACAAGCTTTTCACCATGTTCTCAGCATATGCTTGTCCCATACATTGCACTGGTCAGCTGAGGGATTTTTCCTGACTGCTATTTCCCAGTTCTAACCAGTTGAAGACATCTGTGGAGCAGCATCAGACTTCAGAGACTGAGTGAAGTCTGGTTGCCAGGCCTGCTGAGCCTCTGCAATGCACAGCAGCCAAGAGGACAAGCCTGGCAGTCACTAGAGAGCCAATGGCAAAGACAGGTCAGAACCCCAAATTTCTATGTGCTTTCTCTTTTTCTCAGATTTCTGTTGGGAAATATATTCACATGAATGTATTAACTTGGGATATTCCCAATGGAATATGAACTGGATCTTCTGGGGTTTTTTAGCTAGCTTATAGTGTTGTAAATGTCTTTACTTCTCTGCATTGTCAATGAAAGTAGTTTTGTTTCCCCATGTGTTTTTTTGTGTAAGGACATAAGAAATTAAAGGAATGTCTCTGGGCCTGAGGGAATGAACTCCCTCCTTCATGAGAAAGCTACACCTTAGGCACTTCCCTGCTGCCTTTTGTAAACATCCTTGTGCATGCGAGTGCTGCTGTGCTCACACACAACTTACACAGCATACAGGGCACGCAGCAGTGCTGCATCTCCAGGAATATGCAGCAAGTTGTTTATGGCCTGAACTGTATGAAAAGACAAGTGTGAATGGATGTGTCGTGGCTCAGATAGGTCTTCAGAGTCCCATGCTCATGCCCTGTTCCACAGGGGACAGCCCTGCCACCAGAAGTGAACTTTGGCTCAGGAAGTTGCACCACGGTGCATCCGGGCCAGCTGCCTGTCGGAGAGAGAAGGGGCAGCAAGCTTTTAGCTAGAGGCTGGCACAGACGAGCCCTGCTGCCCCGATATCCACTTGGCTTGCAGGAATCCTATCAAAATCTGCCAGCCATTATATTTTCCTGGACTAGGAACTAAAATCACGGTTCTTTGTGCTATCTTGCTGTACTTCCATTGGTTTATTCTGTGTCTTTCTAAGCCTTTAGGCTTCATTTCACTTTGTTGTCTCTTACTGTTCTTTCCACGGTTTCCTTCAAGGCTCCCTCCAGAAAGAAGAAGGGCAAAACCATCTGAGAGGTTAAAAAAGAACAATTCTTGGACCTTGTGTTGCCTACACTTGTAGCAAAACAGAAAGCCCTTTATGTTGCCTATGTACCCCATACATAAATTTTAATCTGGGTTTATGTACTTGTTCTCATCTTAGCCTTCCCCCAGCAGGCCACCATCTCTCCTTGTGCCCCTCTGCCTCTATGTCTCAGCTGACTGTCCCTTTCCCAGTTTCACATGGAATGAGATGAGGCAAAATGAACAATTTAAATGTTATGACCTTGTTTGGTGACCTTGCTCCAGTTGGCGTGGGTGCCAGAGGGGTCCCACTGGCATTTTAGGTACTGTGGGTGTTTGTCCTGTACCCCTTGGTTCTACCCAGGCAGTTCCTGCAACCCCTCACAAATATGATTGATGTCCCAGGCAGATGAAGGGACTTTCCCAAGACTTTGTGATGGGCACAGCAGCCTGGGACCTCCCTCATCTCAGAGTCCCTTCCCCAGTCCTGCGAACCGTGATCTCTCCCAGCATGCTTCAAAATCGCAGAGCTCTAGGGAATGGAAAAATTATATATAGGGCAGATTTCCTGGAAGCCATAAATTGATGGTTTTATTTAGAAGAATTTTAGCAGAATTGCCATGAGAAATGAGAATCTACTGGGCCACTTTGCAGGGAAATACGTGTGAAATTTCCCAGAGCAAAGCCCCTGTCCAAGTGAGGGTAGTTTTTCTCGGCTTCCCTCTGCTGCTCACACCAAGGATCTTCCATTAGAGCCTGCTGTTCTGCACAGCAACATGAGCACCCCTGTGCAGAAGCTGCTGGGGTCCTGAACATGGTATTTGAGAAATCTCGTCTCCATAGGGTTGCGGGATATGATGACTAAAATATCTGTGGTGTCTGGAATGAAGTCTCCTAACTCTGGCCAGCCCAAGGGAGTCAGCAGTGGGAAGGATGCCTTGCAGAATCGCTCCGAGCAGGGAGGGAGCCTGAGAACTCTGCCTGGCTGCATTGGCTCTGTGCGAGCTGACCCGGGGAAGAGCTGCTCTGAAGTTTGATGAAGACAATGACTGGGTGATAAGTTCTTTGGTGATTAGTAGACATTAGCAGAAAGGCAAAATCAGGTCTCATGCTTCAGTCCCAAATCATTTTTCTAAGGTGATAAAAAAAGCACCTGGGTTTGGCCAGTGTTGGCTCCCAAGCCACTATGGTGCAACACAGCATTCCGGTGGAGGACCAGTCATGTGGCAACCTGAATTTATGCTGTGTTCCCTATCATCCTTCAATGGTTTTCCCTCATCTTTAGCCTGAAATTTCTAAGGAAGAAAAGTTTACCTGATTCAATTTGGATATGTTTCAGAGCCCTCACTAGGAACTCGTTGTCCTGGTTTGCTTGTTGCAAACAAGCTTAATGGAAACATAAAAGGAAGGTCAGAGCAAAATAAAAAAAAAAAAGAAAAACTGTAAAAAGTAATGAAAAAAAAATCTGACCCACATAATTTAAATATAAATATTGTTATTTAATTCCACCATTCTCTTTTGGAGTGTGATAGCATAGATGTTATTTTTTTAAGGAAGCAATATGACATCCCATTTAATTTCCTCTGAAACAAGACAATCTGGCTTACCAAATATAGCCTGACAAAGAAAAATAGAAATTTCCTGATCAAAGATCCAAGAGTGCAGTGCTCCACCTTAAATCCCTCCCACCTATTAGGTCCCCCTTTAGACAAGACAGAGAAACAAATTTCTCACACATCAATGATGCCTCCATAATCAATTTCAAATAGCCCCTTGCATAGGGATGCAAATCTTAGCTTTCTCTTAATAAAGCCTTTTAGAAGATGGATGTACTGATCTGATATTATTAAACGAAAAGTGGTCTCTTTTTAATCTAGAGATGCAGGGGCGTTAGTAACAGAGTGAATCAAAGGCCTGGTCTCTTTCTCTTCCTAATTATCAATAGTGTTTTATAATCTTATTAATATTGATACACAGTATACTGAAGATCTGTTAACGTATAATGTATGTGGAGGATAATTAACGAGATCCGAGTCAGATCAATCGCCTATTTGACAGAAAACGGTGTGTGGCTTATAAATTATACATATGCTAGGTATGGCTAGAAATGTTTAAAGTTTCAGTCCAATCCTTCCAGTACAGCACTGGGAAAACTGATGAACTTAAAGGCACAGTCCCTTGCCTGTTAGGTTTATACTGTACACTCAGAGGAATAACTCTTATTTAAAAATCAAAGAGTTCCATTAACTGCCAAGATCTCAAAGCAGCACAGAAAACACACCTTCTCCTTGTGAAGTGCAGCTAAACAAAAGGCAAAATCTTGTAAGAAAAAGGATGATTAATAAAAGTGAGGTAATTTTCCTTTTGATTTCTGAGAGGGGGTAGCATGCAGGATGTTCCAAATGACAGAAATGATCCCACATCTTCACACTGGCCTTTAACAAGGTTAGACTTGCTAGTGCAGTAAATACAATTAATAATCCCAATTAATATTGCATGTTTTGGTAGGTTTGAGAGCATGAAAGCTTTCCACAGATTACTCTTCACTCCCCAAAGCAGACGCGGCGTGATGAGACGAAGGGATGGAAATGTGGAAATAAAACTTTCCTTTTTTGTTGTTGCAGAGCTCCTGATAAGCATGGGGCTGAGATGAAAGGAGATGTCAGGTTTAACAAAAATAACATATTATTATTATTAATAATTTACCTCAGGGGTATGACCCAGTGCAATAATGACTGCTTGAGGCTGTGAAACTTCACCAACATTTTGAAAATGGCTCAGACTTGCTCAGCTTTTCCACAGCGGACCTTGGGGCACGTTCAGCTGTTGTGTGGGGAGAAATTATTCCCAAGGTAGAGAGGCTGCATCAGTCCCTTGTGCTTCATGCAGGAAGGCTTGAATCAGATTAAATTGGCAGAAATTCAGCTTTCTCTGGAGTCAAACTTCTACTTATGTCAGTGGGAGTTTTGCTTGAGAAAAAATACAGGCAGTGCCATGCCAGATCATGCTTGAGACAGGATATACTTCATCAAGTGACCTCTCTTACAGGAACCAGCACCCAATGCTGTGGAGAAAGATGTAAGATGGGGCTGCACTCATCCTTGGTGTGGATAAATTCCCTCCTAGAATGTCCCAGATTATGCCCACCACTGGAAAATGCAGGGAGCACGGAGTTCGTGGCTGCACTCATCTTGGTTGCTTTCAACAACACATACCTCACAAACCTGCCTCACAAGAAATTTTTCAATAGGTATCTTTGGGTCAGGACCTTGTTTCACCTTACATCTGAAAGCAAATTGTTCATTCACAAAGACTGACTTCAGTGGTTTTCTGTTTGGTTGGTTGGTTGGCTTGTTTTGTTTTCTTTTTTTTTTCCCCCATGAACCACTATATAAACTGTATGCCTGTTAAAATACCCCACAATTTTAAAGCAAGCCAAGTACTCTTAGTGGCACTCATGACAACATGACAGGCACCAAACCTGTTCCTAAACACAGCCTTTTTTGAAGTTAGAGATTCAAATCCACCCAATTTACCCCTGGAAGCTGAATGATCCTCAACAGCATTACCCCAAAACGAGTTTGCAGAAGCTGACAGTTCATTTGTAATTAAGCCTTTAACATATGACTATGTGTGACCTTGTGTTTGTTGCAACAGAAGCCCTGATGGGCAGAGAGGAGCCCCAAGCTGGCTACCAGTGGCAATATCCGACACCGCAGAACTGCCTGATGGAGACTCTTAGGATTAGCAAAACTTTTCCTGAGTCATCCTTTGTACAGCCCTTGTGGGGCCATCTCAATCAAAGCGCCCAGCCCGCCTGTGGTGTGGTGAGTAGAAAAGACTTGCCTTGTTAAGGTAAGTGGGGGAAAATTGTTCTGTGCTTTGCCAGGTGAAGCGTTAAGTACAGGATCCATCTCAGGGAAGGGCAGGAAAGGCTTTCTAGATTACAAAGGCCATTACTTAATAGCCATGCTGTCCCTTGAGCCAAGGTTTAAAGTAAATTATTTAAATTATAATATTATGCCCTTTCCCCCGAGAGGTTCATAGGGCTGCACTAGCATGAATGAGTGAATGCTCACAGCCTCCAGATGAGGCAGCCGTGGCATTCAGGAGCTCAGGTCTGAGTGCTCAAAATGGCCATAATCTCAGAAAAAAGTGGACCCCAAACCAAAAGCAGCAACAGTTTTGGTACAAGAGAATTCCTCACAGTCTCTCAAGATGAGTCAGTAGCTAAATCAGGTAAAACTGCTCTGGTCTCCTGACTCCCCAGCTCTGTGTTTGAACCATTAGACTCATGCTTCCTTTTGTCCATTAGTGGCTTCATTTCTGTCTCACAGCATTAATTCAGGTTATGTTGCTTGCAGTGTTCCATATAAATGAGCTTAAGACCACACAGGTTCACAGGAATCAGTGCGGTCAGGAAATGCTATTTTCTCTCTCTCACACCTTCTCATAAAGGATCCACTGGAAGATTTTTAATTGTGTCCTGTTCCCTGATCCAAGCATTGGTGTGGTCCCAACCTGGACAGACTCTGGGTTTACATGTCCCCTCAGTCTGCTTCCCTGGCATTCTCTCCAAGGTGCCTTCATTCCCATTTTACTCTTAACTTCTGTTCCACTTTCTTGACACACCTTAGCCTTGGTTAACTATATTGAAAAAATATGTCAAAAATATTCTTAACTGGAGGTCAAAACTGCTTCTCCAGTTAAGTGTTCTAATCACGCATCCTTGCCAAGCCTTTCTCATGAGAAAGTCAAGATCAGAAGTCTCCTTTTTGTCCCTATTTTCCCTCAGACAGGGATATCCATTCACAAGTGCTGTGACCACATTGCATTATACTCCACGATTTCCAAGTGGAAAAAAAAAAAAGAAAAAAGAGCTAATTTTTCAGACCCAGATCCTTGAAGCCTTGAAGGAAAGACTAAGGTATCCCATCTGGATATTCACTATTCACCAGGTCAGGAATCAGTCTTTAAATACCATTCTGTAAGACAAAACACAATGAATTAATGTTAAAGATAGCAGGAAAATTGAGGTACAAATCAGCTACAGGAAGGAACAAATTAACAGTAAGTAGGGAGCAGCAAGTTCAGATAGAGGGGAGCTGTTCTGGTTTGCAATGCCTGGAATGAAGACATCCCCCTCCTTCCCAAAACAGGCTCCAGCATGCCCATGGCTCAGGCTGTGAGATATTTATGGCCTAGCCAGCATCAGCCTGAGGCCATGCAAACGGAGCTATTGGATGCTGTTTTGGAGAGAGTTTCACAACACTTGCTTTTTTCATGCAAAATAGAGGATGTGTACGCATTTTGTAGTGCTTTTGGCTACAGAATCAGCCCTGGAGCAGAGAGAGCTGGGTGTCACAGCTTAGCAAGGACAACTCAGAAGGGCCACCCTTCCCATACAACTTTCCCCACCAGTTTGGGAAACCAGTCCCACGATGGACAGACTTGGGAGGTCAACACTGGAGATGACGGGGCAGACTCTGCTCCTCACCCCCAAGGGAAGCTTTGGAGCAGCAGCCAGCAGCCAGGCTCCCTGCCTGGGCCTGGAGCTGCTTGTGAAGCTCTCAACACCATCCCAAATGTGAAGTGTCAGCTGTCCAGGAGGAGCTTGTGGGGCCAAAGGGGTCAGCTGAGCAGCATTCTCTCTGCCCTGTCCCGCTCCTCCCACTCTCCCGGATACTCTAAATTACAGTTTAATGCTCTTTACCAAGTCGGGGGGGTGTTAATGAGCAAGGAAAAGGAGGACATTGAGTGTGTGGAGGCAGAGAGGAGAGGCAAGAGCCGCAAAGAGGTGGCACCACTGCACCACCTCTGAGAGGCAGAAGGCCAAGCTTCAACATGTTGTGTGTCTGCTTTTTCACCCACGTGCTCTCCTCTCTCTGGCTGGCTGCCAAAAGCAAGGACAAAGAGAGAGGACAAAGTCTGGAGGCTGTGGTCAAAGGGATGCAGGGGCTGTAGCCACCCTAAAGTCCACACCCTGCCCGAGGAGGACTCATCACCCATGAGGGCTGGCTGCCGGTAAGGATGCTCTTTCCTCAGCTAAATCACACTGAAAGGTCTCCCTGTCAAGGTTTTGTCAGAGGATGTCAAAGCACCAAAGTGACAGAGTCTGCATCCTACATCCCAATTTATATTCCATTACCTTTCTCAGTTTTTGTGATGATATGCCAGGTTTTACACTTGAGTAGCTGAGGCCCTGGCACGTTTCCCTGTCTGCCATTCTGTTGTGAATGGAGGTGGGAGTGGTGAAGCCTTCATCAGCCAGTGCGGCCTCAGTGAGAGTGGGGTGTGCCTGTGCTTTCACATCAACAGTTTAGAGCAAACTGGTGCCACTTCCCGGTGTGTAAAAATCCTCAGCAATTTTGATTTAAGTCGTTTAAGGTTGAAACGTTTTCCCCTCCCTAAAGAAACACTGTTTTACAATGAGATAAGTTTAATGGGAAGTCCATAAAGCAGAGTTAAGCAGCTTGACAAAATCCAAGGGTAAAACACGCGGGTAGTAAATGTGTTGCAGATTGCATAATTTCCTGGAGTCCTTGGACAGGGTGTCTTTACATCTTCTTGGGTTCAAGCACTGTACGATTTCATCAAAATCCAGAATATGGTTTTAAGGAGCCCTACCCAGCCTGGAGCTAGATGGAGAAAGAAATGATTTTCAGGAAGGGCTGTGTGTCCTGGCCATGACCTGGAGACTGACCCACCATCTCATGGCATTTCATGCCCTACACTCTGCACTGGCTTTGGAGGGAAATACAGACACCAGCCTCCTTCATGCAGAGACACTTTATAACCAACCTGGACTGCTCTTGCAAATACTAGTGGAGTGTATTAAAGATCCATGTCTTTCCCCCAGCTAGTGCAGTTAACTAAGAAGCTTTAACTTATTGAGTAAAGCCAGAATTTTACAAAAATCTCATTTCCCAAGTAGGCAGCAAAGGAAGAGAGGAGAAATTTTAAAGGCCTCAGCACCCTGGGTGCTCACTGAAGACTAAGTCCTTTTGAGAATCTGACTGTTAAGGTGTCACCATGGGAGTTAGCAGAAGTATTGAGCACTTGAGAAAAACAGACCTGAGTTTCATTGCCTGCAGGTATACTTACCTAGAGTTTTTTTCTTAGGATAAGACTTCAAGAGAAAGTGGCTCTAACATAGTGGCTTGCTGCTCTCTTCTTTCTTCCCCCTCCCTTCTCGCTCTTCAGTCAGGCAGCTCAGCTCACTCAACCACTGGAACACTATTCACCTTTTTTGCCAGTTGAGTTTTCTACCCTGTGGTGGGCTGTTTCAAAGAAGTGCTGAGCCTGGTGCAAGGGACATGATGCAAAGGAGGGAGAGCTGGTGCCAGGAAAACCTTCTAACTCAGTCATTCACTGAAAGTCCATGCTCCTCCACCTTGCTGTGTGATCCCAGCAAAACACTGGAAGCAGCAGCATGGCTGCTGAGATGGATGGCCATGGCAGCTCTGGTAGCATCTGGACTGCTTTGAAAAGATGGAATAGATTTTGGGCACTTGAAATGTTTTGCAAATTTAGCACCAGCAGAGAAAGAAAGAATTTTTCAAGTGATGCGAGTAATTTCACTTTAAAATCATATTGTAGCCACTTATGTACAATACAGATGCTATTTTGCTTCCCTTCCTTAGGTAGCTGTGGACTTGAGGGCAGATCAATTGTTTTCTGTCTTTAAATCCACACAGAACCAAAATAATGATTTTTTTCAGTCACTTTCCAAATGCCCTATTTTAGGGAAAGATGCAAATACCCCACAGCATCTTCATGCTAACTAAACAATAGCAATTTCTCTTTTACTAGCAAGGCCAGAAAATTAGAAGTTAACATAACAGTCATGTTTTTCTATCTGTTTGCCACTCTTTTAATCCCCCTCCCCATCTTCTCCAATCCTTGAGGGAAGCAGATGAGCTTTCAGCATGCCTGGAGGTTCCTGTAGATATATGTTCGTACAAACACACTCACTGGAACCTTTGCTCTCCGTTAATCCATGCAGGTCATGGTGAGCATACAAACCCCAGCCACCTCGTCCCTCAACAAAGATTTACTAGTCAGTGCAGAGTGAAGACACTGTAGTTAAGGCTACATTGACCTCTTCAAAGGTATTATAGAATATTCACTCGTCTCCTGTGAAGTATTATCGTAAATAAACAGTGGTGCAGAAATGAATGAAGCACATTTCATGGCACAATACATAAATGCATTTAACTTCACAAATTGCAGGAATCACTGTAACCAGCTGACTCATTGAAAAACACAGTACAGTTTTGGAAGATAAATTTCTAACTAAAAAATTATGTATTACACACATAGATACTGAGTCACTAAACATAATACACATATCAAAATGTTATCTGTGTAATAACTGCAAAGCCACAGATAAACTGTTTTATCATGCACCTTTGCCTTCATGTGTTTTGCTGTTTTCCAAGAGTTCAATCTTATCCCTATACACTTTACCAGCACTGGAGCTTTGAACTTTTGAAAAGGAAGAGTGAAATTATGGCTGTTATGGAAATCAGAATCAGTGAGAAAATGCACTTAAATTTAAGGGGGGGGGGGGGATAGAGGAGAGGCAGAATGTGAGCAAATCCTTAAAAGCCCTCAACTACCACAGCTAAAAATGAAAAATTTTCAAACCTGTCCCAGGATTAAGAACTATAATCCTCAAAAATTCAAGGGGAAAAATGTGTACATACATTGTGATATCTGTGTCATGAAATTGTGAGTTCTGCAGTACAGATTTTGAGGTTTTTTCCATTTTTACTATGACTTTGACCAACTCTGACTTGCCAGCTAAAGTCCTGTGAAAGCACTCACATTCACGTCTCTTTTACAGTCCTGTGGCTAATCCCTTTGAAATCTTGGGGCCTACCTGTTTTTGTAAAGCAGAGCATGTGTACAAGAAGAAGGTCTAAACATTTATGAGACTACAGACTGGAGCTTTGTACCACTGGAAGAAGATACCAAGCTCTTGGTGAAGGTGGTCAGACACTGGAACAAGGTGTCAAGAGAGACTGTGGCATCCCCATCCCTGGAAATATCCCACCTCTTGGGCAACTTGCTGTATCTGCCCCTGCTCTGAAAGGACAACCTCCAGAGAGGCCCATTCAGCAGTGATGTGATCTGTGGGTGCTTTAGAACCAAAATGAGATTAAGAATCTGTATGCTAAAAATTGCTGCAGATAGCAATATAATAAAATATATAGCAATATAAACATAGCAAAATAATACAATGAGAATGGTGCAACACATGTTGCAATGTTTCTCTCCTTTGAAAGTCAGTGATTGATGTATGGCTGTTAGAAAGAGGTGTTTTTTTAAAAAGCCAACACACTCTCTCAAATACTTTTCTTGAGCTTTTTAGATCTCTTTTTCCTTAATGCGCTCAAATGCTAAGCACCATTCCAAATTCATGTCAATATATCTATTGACATCTTTCTTGCTGTTTTCCTCTTCTTCTATTCTCTGTGGTATCAGTCTTGCCAACTGCTCCTGAGATCTTTGGTTATGATCTAGCAAAGCCCTTAAGCACATGCTTAACTTTAAGAATGCAAACAGTCTTTGTGAATTCAGCAGGACATTTCCTTTAGCTGCTTGTCTGGGCTGGGGCCAGAATGCTCAGTGCTCTATACACAGATCGAAATATAATAATTCACACACAGTTAGTTAGAAAATCACTGCAGAGCGTGAAATAAATTGGAACAGATTTTCCCCAGTCCTTTCGCAGAATTTGGCCATGAAACACTCCAAAACTTGTACCAACTCTGAATGTAGTTTATAAATTAACAGAATTCAATTCATCAACATATGTCATGGGAAATATCTGTTTTATACACAAAGTTACTTTCACATGCACATATTTGCTCTTCGTCTCCCTCTCCTTCTCATGCATGCACACACATACACACACTTAGGTGACTTAAGCCTGCTTGACTCAGTATCTTACTGTGTTCCTCAGCATCTTACTGTGTTCCTCAGCAAACGTCATTACTTATAGCTTCTTCTAAAGTTCAAAAAATATGCACAAATTGCTAGGAAAAAGTTCATGATACTTCAAGCTCTTAAAAGACATTTTGGGGGAAGCTGTATAGAAGTTTACCAACAGGCTGCAGATAAGCACAAACCAGGCAGAGGTGCAAACACGAGACCAGTCTAGCACGGTCAGGCCAAAGGTCTGACTTCTTGCTATACCAGGTGCCCAGATAAGGGCACAGGAACAGGGCAAATGCATCATGGCATTTGTATATCCCAAGTTTATTCACTCGGCTTCAGCAGCTCAGGTCTTCCCAAGACTGAATGGCACATCAAGATTTACTAGTACATTAATTTTTTTAATGCTTTTAATTCCATTACTTTATCTAGTCTCTTTTTTTCATCTGTGTAAACTTCTGGCACTCACAAAATCCTGTGGCAAGAAGTTTCAGAACCTGCTCCAGTCTGTACTCTGTGCAGGAGTACCAAAAAACACTTGCTATTTTTTGTGAATATACCACTTTCTTGCCTCACGCAAGAACTAGGGGCAGCAAAAGAAACAGCAGTTTCTTATTCACCTTCCATGTGCCATTCATGATTTTATATTCTACTGTAACATCCCCCTCTGCCAGCTCTTTTCTTAGATGAAAAATCCTCCTCCATCTAATCACTCTCCTGTAACATCCTTTGTACAGAGGAAGAGCTGATGTGCTGGAAGAGGCAAGCTGTCTGCTTCAACAAGGTGCTTCCAGGGGAATTGCAACTCCCAGGCTAATGAGACCTGGGCCAAGAGATTCTGCTAAGTTGTGATTGCTTAAACTTTTGCATTGAGGTAATGAACACCTCCGTGTGGATCGACTAAAGTCTGCATGCAGCTAGTTGTGAGTTGTAAAATAATGTCATACATGAATGGCAGAAGCAAACCATCCTTTCTTTTTACAGCTAAAACAAGAGAACCCTTAGTGAAAAAAAAATGTTCATGTGAAGATTTCTGCTGGTTCCAAGAACCAAAGTTTGTGGCTCTCTTTTTGTCTCATTTAAGATAAAAGCAGTGGAAGATTGAATGGTGGAGGTGAGGCCAGTTTCTTCCTTACTTCAAATTCTCTTTATGGATTTTTGCATAGTTTGCAGGTGTGTGTGTCTTAATTCATTGTACACTACCCTAAGGTTTAGACAGAACTGCCTAACAAACTACATGACTACTAAAAAAATGATTTATGCAGTTCAGATTGATAACTGAAAACAACAAAATAAATAAACAACAACAAAAAAGCAGCTTTTTAATGCCATGCCAAAGTTTCTTTTAGCTGAGTATTGTACATATTCAAGACTGCGAGATTATCTCCAGCTCTGAGAGCTGATATTCACACCTGCTTCCAGATGTGTCTTCTCTTCTGATAAAGACAGTTATTGTTAACCTGCTTTGCATTTCTCATAAGCTGTGCTTATTGCTGCATTTGCTCCCACAGCCTTCCTTCATGTCTGAAAGGCCTAAATCTCATACTCCTGCTATAATGCTTTCAGGCCATGAGATGTGACACCAAAATGCCTAGAAAAACAGAGGCCAATGCACTACCTTTATTTGCAAGTGTGTTGCCTTATGTACCTCAGTTAATCCAGTACTAACATGGGATGAAATCTTGGCTCCATGAATGCCAGCAGCAAAACTCACTAACATCAAGGATGTCAGGAATCTACTGACTTCTGCCTGTCAAGTGTTGCGAATCTGTCTGAGCTGATGTCTGTAAAATAAGACATGAGATAGAAACCCACAGATTCAACCTCAAAACTTGGTGCTGCTCTATGGGAATCTGTAACTCTTACAAAGTGTCTCCTAATGGACGTTCTTTCTTCTTGTTTTTCTTGGCTGCTGTTGAGTGTTTCTGGTGTGCCCAAGCAGGGCAAGCACTGGCCATGCATCCAAATGTACCAGGTACAGTGTGTCTGCACTGGGATATTAATGAATGTTGGCATCAGGAGACTGGCAAGGGAAGAGCCCCGTAAGAAAAGCCTTTTATTTCAAAAGGTTTTTCTGTGCCCCATGGCTGACAGACAGAGTTTAGTTTGTGTCCACTGGGTTGCAGACTTTCTCATCACTATGCCTGAGAATTTGTGCCCTGTCAAAATTGTTGAGCTAAAATTCACAAAATGGTCTGGAAGTGTCAGCTCTCCAAAACATTAGAGGTGCATCTGGTATCCACTCTACGCCCTCCAACAGCTGAGAAAGCAGCTAAATGCACTTAACTGAATGTGAGTCTCTGGGATAAGTCTTAGCTGTTCAACATGAACAACAAAATCTCATCTGTTTTTTTCATCAACTTCACCTTAATTTCCTAAGTTAAAACACAAACAGTGTTGCTTACCCTATGTTCTAGATTGGCTCTGCTTCCTTTGTGCAATGTATAAATATAATATATTCCTCTAGCATTAGAGAAATGTACTACAAACGTTATATACTGAGAGGTAGGATGGAGCAACTTAAAGGTAACAGTGGGTAGCACGAATATAGCTCCTACAAGAGTCCAGACCAGACCAGACTTGATGTCATTAACTCTCTTTAGCACTTGGAGCTCAGACAATGGCACATTTAAAGTACATGGGTGGCTTCCATCCATTTCCTAGTGGGCAAGTGTCCACCTGACAAAAGCACCGCTAGCATTGGCAACGTGTGGAGCACTGGCAGCTCACCCGGAGCAGCCAGTGGACAGGAACCCACAACAGGGACTCTCTCGTGTTTCCAGAAGAATGTTTCCAAGGCAGATTTGTGACAAACTGATGGGAAGCCAAGTGTCCTGCCACTTGGCCTGTACTGCCAAGGTGTTAGCATGGCACTGTTCCCATTCCCTAAAGACATGTTTAATCTTTGACAAGGCACAGTGTTTGATAGCAGAGTTGTTTACATATGCATGTGCTCAGCTGAGCTGAGGTGTGCTGCACTGTCAATGCCTCATCACTCACTGAACAGGCTTCCAAGCACTTCTGGTAGTTTTACTGCTGAATGGAGAGAAAAATGGACACATTTTAATCATTAAGCCCTATTTTCTTAGCGGTAGCTCTGTCCGCAAAGATACTGTCTATGAAATCCTTTAGTCACAAGAAATAAAGTCAATGATTGATTTGTATTCTGCAATGCACCCTCTGGCTAAAACCAAGTTATAAGTACCAAATGGTTGAGACGGGGCTTGTGAAAGGGCAGTTATGTGAGTGGCACTAGAAGAAAAATGTTAATAAAGGGCAGTCCATTGAACTGAGGTTAAATACTTTCATACTTCTCAACCAACCCAGAAATGTCCCTGAATTCTCATTAAAAAATGTTCTTTATAATCTGACGTTTTACCTTATTAAGGAAGGGGGATCATGATGATCAAGAAATATTACTTCCTTGAGGGGAAACAAAGGTAACAAGGATATAGCTTAAACATCCTTTTTTCTTCTCATTTTCTTTAAGCATTTGTCTTGTCTTTTTGTTCATTTGTCTAGGCTTTATTTTATTTTCAGAGCTGACTTGCTTTTTTAAATGAGTGAATTGGAAGAAGTTCGGAGGCTCATCTCTAATTGTGTGCAGGCTCTTTAGTGCTCCTGAGGCAGAGCCAAGCCAGGAGGGCAGCCAGTCTTTCCACTGCCACACCAGGCACCAGCCCCACCAGCAGCCCTGCTCAGCCTCCCTTCTCACACCCCAGAGCCCGCTGCAGCACTCCCCCAGAACCAGCAAAATCTACCTAAATAAGTATTTGATGCTTTGGGGTTTTCCAGACTGGCCTGGAAATCTCAGAGAAACACAGCCCTGCCAGGTACAGTCCACTACAACCCTGTTTCCAGATTAAAAATGGCAAAAATCCCATTATACTGGGAAAGGGCTTTACAGAAGTTAGCAAATGCCTGTAGGTGTTTGAGTTGAGGTTTGGGATGTCATCGAGTCTGGCCGATGAAGAGTGAGCTTGCAGGAGTTGATGCCAGGCACACAGTAGAAAGCTTGGGTTTAAACCAGATGATTGTGTGCCTCACAGGTAGGACTGCAGACCTGGCACCTTGTATATCCTACAGTTGTGCCAGTTTTCAGCTGTGCCACTGGGTACAACCTGGGCTTTGGAACGCTTTGAGGATGCCAGCACCTCATCGCTAATTTAAGCTCACAGAAAGTCCCAGGGAAGTTTTCTCTGTGTTGTCATTGCCAAGGGGAGTGACTGATAAAAATGGTGTGAATTGACAAGCCTGGTGTAAGGACGCACGTGTTTTGGGAGAAGCCCTGCAATGGACACAGGGATGTACTTGAATGGAGATTCCCCCTTGGTGGCCTGCACTGACCTGAAACAGCAAGTGGACTGACTGCCAAAAAAGTGTTGCAAGGATGGTGTCTCCTTCCTTAGGAAGGGGTGTCCCATTGTTCCCATGCATTAGGGAATAGCATATACCTTGATTTTAAACCATATACATGATAAGCCAACATTTGTTTTAATTTTTAAATTAGCATAAAATAGTGTTTTATCAGTGCTTGAGCCAATGCCCATTTAGTTACAGAGGGCATATTTGAAAGTCAGGGCACATTTGATTCCGGACTTTTCTTTATAAACAGCTTAACCTTTTTTGTTTACCAAATGCTAGGTTTCAAACAAGCCTGTCTGTATTGACTGAGTAGTGTTTTTTCAGTTACAGAAGTGTTTAATCCTGAGAAAACTCAGATCTGAAACCCTCTTCATTGGCTGAAATGTTCAAAGATTTAACAAATTCAGCAAGTGGGAAAATTAATCTTTGAATAGAAGAAACAATCTGACAAAATAAGCCATAAAAGTAGGTGCCAGGTGTCGCAGGAAGTTCTTAATGCAGCAGTTGCTTAGTGTATACTCAAAATGCATCCACTTTTGTTCGAAGATCCAACAAAACATATGAAATTGGGTTACACCAATTCTCTTGATCTATGAATCTTCCACTGTGTCAAAGATAATACACCAAACAAACTTACATGTAAATGGTGTGATAAAATGATCTACCGTATACATTATCATCCATTAATATTGTTGGGGCTAATGCATTTCATCTGTCACACACTTTGTTTTATATTATCCCCACCTTACTAAAAAAATACCATAAAACCTGCTGGGTTGACAGCCATGCAGGTTACCTGCTGGGAAGCAAAAGTCCAAGGACACTGTTTCCTGTCACTGTTGTGCCCACAGCTGCAGGTGGAGAAGGAAGTACTGCAGTCAGGTTGTGAGGAAAGGTGTGCTCTGCTCTGGGCATTGCCACTGTCCTTTGGACATATCGCTTCATTTCTTTATGCTCATCTTCCTCTTCCACTGAGTGTGTTTGTAAACAAGTGGAGCTGCACCTGTTCTCACAGTAACCAGTGTGACATGCCCCATGCTTGGCAGAAGGCTCCAGGCTCTGTAGTATAGCATAGTAAGTGAAAAATAACAATTCATAATAAGATGAGAGATTCTGAGATCACTCTGACCTTGAATTCTCTACTGTCTTTTAACAGGAGAGGGTGAAATTGGATAGAAACAGCCCCCTCATTTTGTGTAGAGCCACCAATGACCCAGGCTGCATTTGAACCACAGCCCTAGAGGCGAAAGGCTTTGTGTCTCATTGCCAATTCACAGCAAGAACATAACTTGAGCCCACACACTAATGCTAAGCAAGGGCTGAGTGTTACTAATCCTTGTTCACATATCTACACCTATTAAAATCACGTGTGAAGGTTTACAGGACTTGTTCTTTTACTGTAGTGATTGGGCCTTTCATAATGTGTTCTTAAATAAAAAAAAAATTAACTGCAAGAAAAGGAAAATAAAAAGACAAATGCAAGAACAATATATGGCTTTCTTTCTCAGACATATTGTGCTGAATGGCATTGTTTGGCTTAAACTGAAACATGTTTTTAGAAGGCTGAGAAGAATGTTTAGACATAATGATTTAAAAGACTCATTATTGCAGGTGCTGCACTTTATTCTCCGATTCATTCCTACTGCCAGAAAATCACCTCCACAAAGGTTGCTGGCAGTGTCCCTCCCACTGGAATGCTTGCCCTTCTCCCTGGCTGCATAATGTGTGGAGGGCAGGATTATCCAACTCACTAACCATCCCTCTTGGCCCATGGGCTCCAGGATGATGGGGAAAATCTACTTGGATGAGATCTTTCAGATTCTGACTTTCAATGACCCTGTGACAGAACAAGATAGAAAGCTGCTGCTTTTTAAAATGCCAGGTAGTTACTTTCAGCTGCTAACAGATTTCCTCATTCCTGACAGAATTTATAAGCATCCATTATAGTTCTTTTTTTCTTCATGTAAATTACAGGTATCAGACCTGAAAACCTTAAAGAATTCTCTTGAAAGACCATTTTATCCCTCCTGATGTTTGCATCCCCATGGATCAGGTGTTTCACAAGGGAGACCAAGTGGAGTGATGGAAGATGAGACTGCTTTAAAAAGAAATATTCTCTGATTTTTCCAGCCAATGACAGCAGCTAGGGGTGAGCAATGGAACTTGTTTGTCCAGTGCTTTTGTGAATACAGTCTCAGTGCTCATAGGTTGTGTGTTAGAGCTGCAATTGCTCGTGATATAACTTTGAGCTCTTTACTGATATCTGTGCAATCATGCAAAACAAATCTCTTAATTGTCGTCTTACACATCATACTGTTTTTCCCCTGATACTGATGGGAAATTATTCCAGGTAAATCACACCTGTCTGGCAGTTAAACAGCTTGAAATGTAAAATGCCAAGATTTCTTCTCCTATGCTCTCTGTACCTACCCATAATTCCAGTCCTATTTCTTTCACTGTCATTCTTTGATCCATTGTTTTTTTCCAGCATAAACTCCTATCATCACTTCAATACCTTCACATATCCAGGATCTTGGTCATCTCTTTTAAAAAGTCATCTGTAAAGTGATCTTTTTTGGCTCTTGCTATAAAATCACAGCTTCTGAAACCCAGTGGTCTGTGGGGTATGGATGGATGTTCTGTCTGGGAGATGTCCAGTCATGTCATTCCAACTCTAAGCTCTCACTTCCCAACGCTCCTACAGGCAGCCAGGTGTTTTGTTAGAAGAAAAGAGGACAAAGTGTTTAAGTTTAAAATATATCATTATTTTACTAATGCTACTTTCTCAAATAAGCAAATAGTGTGTTTTTCATATGTTATGCAATTATGGCTAAGAGATGGTCTGTGTGGGATGAAATAAAAATAATGGTCCATGAAATCAGGGATAGAAGGCAAAGTATCCACAGAGCAATATAAGGAATTTGTCCCCAGTGTACACAGATTGGGGAGCCCACAGTCATTCTTTATTCATATTTTCTATATCTTTTGTTGAAATAATTTCATACAAATTACACTCTAGAAAGTGACATGGCCTTGTTCATATCACATTCAGTAAGAATAAAAGCACTTTGCTTTTATAAGGAAATTAAGATTTAATGTAATGTTTATAAACACATGTGATCAAACCCAAGTAATCAAATCCAAGGCATGTCATCAAGAAAAAATTCTGATCCTAAAACCAAATAAGGCCAACACCTGTCAGTCAGCATCAGTCCCCCGCTGAAGTCAGGTATCCAAAAGCCAGCATATTTGTTGCATACACCTGTACTTTTCAGCTGAATTCCAGGAAAACCAGCCCAGACCCAGCCAGAGCAGAGCCAACCAAGCAGTTTGCTCCTGGTGAATCTCTAATGAGCCCTTGGGTGCTGGGTTGCTGTGAGTCTGAATGGGCCTCTCAGTGCAGTGGTGAGCTCCCAGTTGATCTTCTGGTTTTAGTGAATACATATTTTCATTTGAAGCCACTGCAAAAATTATTTCATGCTGAAAACAAGCATTCCTGGATCTTATAAACAAACAGTATAAATAAAGAAGCCAGCCTTCAAGTGTGACTTTGTTCTAGAGAAACTTTAAATGCAGTGCATCACATACTCACAGTCACTCTCCCCACCCTCTTCTTAATTTATACTTTCTTTTATTTGCAGGCTTTTAAAAAAGAATTACCCAGCATAGCACAATTTGCCATCAAACCAAAAGGAAGAAAAAGTAACCCAATACTTCGCTCAGAGGTTGGAAATGCTGCAGACAGAAATTTTTAAGTCCTTAACATATCAATCCAGAGTTGTATAATTCACATCCAGAGCTGCTAGCAAGTCACGGGGGGGTGACTTAATATGCTCCCTGAAGTCCATTATGTTATCCATATCCAGGAAGATATCTGTGCCAGGGCTTTCTTGAATCAAAGCAATGTCCACCATTCTTCAACTGTGAGCCTGCTGAGATTTTTTTTTTCCAGTTTCTGGCAAATAGATATCTGGCTCTAGTACATGCCAGATTGATGCACTTTGTGACTGATCCCTTAATAATATTCAAGTCTCCTAGCCCCAGAACACAAAAGCTCAGCAACTGCACAGATATCTACCTCCAATATTTTTTGCTCATATTAAAAAAAAAAAAAATCCTATTATCTCCCTCCCACAAAATGTACTCCTTCTCTTATGCTAGATCTCACAATTTTAAATATGGGGGGTTTTGGCTTTCATACAGGTCTAGTGACAAACAGATGTATTTTTAGTTTTAGCAAATGTGGAGAGAGACTACAAGTGAAAGATAGAGAGAAGGAGAGAGGGAGGGAGGAGGAGAGAATCTGTGTGAGTTTTACACTTGGGGGCCACATTGCATCTATGCAATATTTTCTAATACATGTATCATATTAAGATGCCCTGCATGACTTCAGGGCTTCCTCCATCATACACAGCTATTACTCTTAAGCCAAACCTGTGTGTGGAGCTGTTTTATAACTCTGATTAAAAATTTCAAGGATATCATTGTTAAAAACATAAACAAATAAAGGGTTTTTTAGAAATCAGGAGCTAAAAGTAAACAGCCCAGTCTGGCTTCCTATCTTATGTTTTTATTGCTACACCCCAGTGAAACTGAATAGTTGGAACTATTTTATAACATTGTGCTGCTGTATAATGCTCTTTAGTTACAATATCATGATATATTAATACATATCTACACTTCAGTCTTCAGCAGTTTCTTTCATCTGAACAGATGAGATCTAAGCCACTTTTTTTCCAGTCTTTTTTGATTTTTGGACCCCTACAAATTTCCAGTGAAAAGTATGGCCCCCTTTAGCATTTCCATATGCAGGCATTGCTCCATAGCATCTGCGAACCCATTTTCCTTAACCTTTTATTAGGAAGGGTAGCAGGAGTCTGTAGGTCACAGACTGAAAACATTTTCTAAGACCTTACAAGTTAATTAAACTGCAAACCCCTCACCCATTTGTCCAGCAATACCTCCAGTTTGCAAAGGTGCTGGCAAAGGGACAGAGAGGATCATTGTCTTCCCAAGAACAGCCCCATAGACAGAACTCCACCTGGGACACTGAATTTCCAGCTTCACTGTTAACCTTCACTCTTCTTGGGCAGTGGTACATCTGTCGGTGTAAACAGTGGGCACAGAGATCTGCAGATTTGAAGGCTCCTTGCAAAGGAAGCCACTGAGCCTTGTTGCTTCACAAGTAGGATTTTGCTGTATTTTCAGTACTACCAAGGCTTTTTAAAATGTAATCAGGCTTTTCCCCCTGTTCTTTGGATGATATAAAAATCACTGCATCCTAGATGTTGTGGGCTTTTTTTTTTTTTTTTTTTTGTGTGTGGTGCTTGTTTGTAATATATGAAGAAGACTTAAAAATTGTAGTCAAAGCTATTTCTTAGCTGTTTGTTTGCATTGCTAGTAGAGGTCTTATCTTTCACAGCAGACTACATTGCCACTGGAATGCTAAAAAAAAAAGGCAGGACAACCCATTAAGTGAAGATCAGAAGTTGAACAAATTGGGAAGCTACTTTTCATGGAACTGTTAAAATCCTCTGGTTTTGCTTATTTGCTCTTAACTATAACCTTGTGAAATGTGTAACTGAGATTAAATCATTGTCAAAGTTTCAGCCCTTGTGCCCTTCCATCAGGACGTGTGAGAGTTCCCCCTGCGTGTTCTGAGATAAGCCTGCACTATTTTTGTTAGAATAGTTCATGCATTCAGAGCAACTTGTTCCAGCACAGATAAGGCAAGTGGTGCTTTATGATGTATGAGCTGGTCCTGCTGAAGTGTGTGTTACAACAGGCTAAGTATCACTTCCCTGTCTACACTGCCAATTTGGAGTAAATTGGGAGGTTCTGTTTAAACTTCTGTTAAAAAAAAAAAAAAAAATTTTTACAAATCCTACAAAATCCTGCACAGATATCCCCAAACTCAGCGTAGGAGACCGTTGGTAGGTCTGTGGGAGGATGGTGGGTCTGAACATGATTATTTCCATTTTTTTGTAAGATAAAGCAGTTAAGAAAAATTTAAAAGAGAAGCTAAAGGCAGTCAACAATATGTGCATTTTTTCCCTAATAATTCTTTCAGTGGCTGTAACTGCAAGGGATCTGATGTGGTCTTAGCTGGAAAAGAAAAAGGGTTTGATATTTATGGGTGGGAGAAGAGGTTCACAGTGTAATCTGTGTGTGACCACAGCGTTAATAACACTGAATGAGCAGTGTGGTGAGCAGCGGGACTTGGGCAGTCTGTTCTCCATGCACCTTTCCCCATGGATTCACTGCCCTCTGCCACCCACACTGCCCTGTCTTCATGGACCTTTCCTCCTGTGGGTGCTAAGCTGGACCTCTCTAACAGTCATTAAATTGGAGGACATAAACATTGTTGATCTCTCCATCTCCTGTCACATTCAGCTGAAGTTAATCTATGGTTACAAATGCTACTGCATGATGAGGTGAGCTGCTTTTCTCCAGGAAGCCAAGATAAAAGAGGTGAGATTGTCAGCCAACAAAACTAGGGAAAGTTAAACTTCATATATCTCTCTGATGAAAAACAAGCATAATAAATCTTTTAGAAAGTAAAACAAAACAAGGGCGCTCTGTGTTGTTAGGAGAAGCAAATCCAGAAGGATTTTACAGAAACTTTTAAGAGTTCTGGTCAAAGCTATACTAGAATATCACATATTCAATTGAATTAATGTTGGTGCCAGTTCAAGAGACTGTATTCCCAATGTCACGATCTTGGCATTTCTCTTAAAACCAGAGTTCCTAGATGTCTGTCTCTCAGAGTCTCTGTGCTTTCGTTATTAAAAAATGGAAATGTCTATCCACTACAGTCTTTATGGTCACGATTTCAACTATGGAATGCAAATAGGAGCATACTGTACAGTGGCTTGATACTCCAGACAATAAACTTAGGGTATACAAAGACATTTTCTGTTGGCAGCTAGTAGCTTTTTCCTTCCAGACAGCATCTTCATTAGAAGTGAAGTTCAGCTTGTAGGGATATAAAACTTTTGCGTGTAGCCTCTGCCAGCCCTTCAGACACCAGCTGCAGTCCATGGAGCAAGTCAGGTGCCGTAGCAAGGTGAGGCATTGCACAGTGGGGATATTTTCGCCTAGCTGGGATAAGCCACTGTTTGGGCTTCTTTATGAATGTTGCAGAGCACTCAGATGATCAGCTTAAGGCCAGGCAAGACAAAATATTCTCTGATATGTTACTGTTGCAGATAATTTTCAAATTTGTTTTTACTGCCTTATCCTGCAATATGCAAAACATAAGCAGAGCCCTCTGCCAGTGGTGTCCCACTGCTGACAGAGAGGAAAATGTGAAGGCAAGAGGACCTGTTCAGACATGGACCACAGAATTGCAGGAAAAGGAATGAAAGTTACTGGTGATGGAAAGGCAACACAACATGAAACTTTTTTATAGTATTATTTGGTTGGAAAAAAAGGAAAATGAGTTTGAAATAGAGTTGTGGTGCTTTTTTTTCCTTTTTTATTTTTTCTCCCAGAGAGGGTAATGAACAACCACTGGAACAAAATTTGCCCACAGTGGAAGGGGAGTTTTGATTTGAAATACTTAAAACCAGGTCAGATGTCTTTCTAAATGAAATATTGTAGCTCAGCTAGAAATGACAGACTCATGGCAGGAACCACTTGTTGAAATTCAATGACCTCTGTAATACAGGACCTCAGAGCTGAAGACTGTAATAATCTCCTAAAAATACTACTTTTATTTATTTGTAATAAAGTAGTGCTTAGATTCAAATAACATCTGCTTGCAGAAAAAAACCCCAACATATTCTTAAAAGTTTTGTTGTGTTAAATCAAAACTAACATTGCTATTTCCTGCTAAACATTGTAAATACACTTAGTAAAAATAGACAATTATTGCCAAAAGAGCATATAATACCCATTTTCTAATATAAACAACTAGATTTTTGCACAGCAAGAATCTAATGGATTTTGGTAACAGATTCATGCACACATGACCTAATTGGTGGAGCAGGATTTCTGGGCATATCAAGTACCCAAGGCACAGTAAAAGCTCCCTGCATATCCTGAGGATGACAGCACTTATTTGTCCAGACAAGAACAACTTAAGGTCTGATTCTGTAAGCTTTTGATTATCCTCTCAAAGAGAGTGGAGGTAGTTTGCCACTTGTCAGGTTTGAAATCAGGAGGAAAGAAGGAATTTCATATTCCTACAAGATGGTAAGTTGCTGCCTTGCCAACTTTCCTGTAATTGTCCTGTACTGCATCAGTCAATGTTTCAGTAATAAATCATTTAGCTCTAGTGCCACAGGAAAGTATGCAAAATGGGCTGCATGTGCTATTTTAGCTATGTTCTCCACTCCTGCCTGGACATAGATAGCTTTAGGTCAGAGGGACAAAGAGAATGAGCCTGAGGACCCGTGTATTTTTATAACCATGTGCACAGTTTTCCCGGGTCTTTTGAACATAGATTTCTTCATTCTGGGACACCAAAGAAATCTAGAGGCCAATGTTATTTTATCTATGTAATCTCTGCTTTCTTCTGCATTGCTCTTTGGCAAAAGTACTGCCTTAGCTCCCTGCTTTTGAGAAGGAGGCTAAGATAAGCAGGCTGGCAAGGCACAGAAAGAAGATGGTGCCTCAGGCAAGCAGTGGTAATGCCAATTCTACCACAATGCCTTGAATGCCAGATTATGTCTTCCCACAGATGCAGGAGATGTCCTAAGGGTGCTGTTGCCTAAAGAATTACAGTGGTTCTTGTACAACCTTGAGTTGTTGAAAAAAAAGTGAATGGAGCAGGTGTAAATGATAGACTTGTGCTTCAGGTAAAATAGCAGACAAAACACTGGGTTTCTTGTGAATGCAGGAGCCACCCTTGCCCTTTGTGTCTCCCTAATAAACAGAACAGTCTCCACTGGAGTTTTACATCGACAAATGCCTTGAAATCCAAACATGGTGCATTTTCTGTGGGACAGGTGCTAATCACAATCTTATATTTGTCTTTTGGTTTGAAATTGCAACCTTCTTTCTGATCTCTCCCCTGTAAGACAGAGCTCTGTAGGATTAGGGTCCTTGAAAGGAGCTAATGGATCCAGAGAGACGAGGTGGAAGAGCAGGAGAGCAGCTCCCTGGCTTCCTTTTTTAACAGGCAAGCTTTCTGAAGGAGAAAGTAAGTCAAGAAAGACTGACTTGAAGAACCAGAGCAGAAATGTCCCTATTGTCTCTTCTTTTCCCAATCTAGTAGATGGAGGATGTTTGGAATTACTCCTGTAAATTATCCCCCTTACATATGCCTCCTGTAGTGCCTGCAGATCCATCTCCTCTTCCTAGGAATCCTGCATTAAGTAAGGACAGGGAGCTCAGAAGCCAGCTCTACTGGAGCTAATTGCAATACTTCAGGCTGCAATAAGTTTCCCAGAAAGGATCCTGTTCCAGAGCGCCTGACAACTGCACCTCTCCAGAGACACCATCTAGAGGCACCAGCAACACAGAGCCTCTGACGCAGTAAGTCTTGGGAGGACTCCTGAGACACAGGGAAAGCACTTGATGTTGCTGCTATCCTGATTGTTTTGGATAGCTCATTGTCACCTAATTGTGCTGTAGGAAGGTCTGTCCATTCCCTCCTGTCTGCTCATTTATGCCCTCAGGCTATGTAAACGCTGAATGTGCCTGAAACAACAGCCAACCACAAAGTCTCCAGTGCCACTCTTTTGGTATGCGCTAGCTCAGATTCCTTGTTGCAAGAAAAACCTCTGTCTGCTGATAAATGGCAGCATATTTTACAAAGAGAGACTGCTCTGCCCCTTCAGCAGGGCTCTGTCTATCTCCTTGGCTGACTTGAAACTGCTTGATGTTGTTGGGAGGCCTTTGCCAAATGAGGAGGAAAAAAAGAAAGGCATATGCTTCAGGAGCTGGAGGAAGAAAAGGAGAGACCAAAACAAGCTTTAAAGCAGAATTATTAATCAGAAAATTATTTGTACAGTCAATATCTCTATTATAAATGGCCTGGTCAAGCTATTGAAAATACTCTCAAGGAAGTTAAGAAGGATTTTCCTGAGAATCCTTTTTCTTTGTTTATGCATTGATAGATCAACTATTAATTAATATGATTGTAAGCTTCAAGTATCAGGAGCTTGTTTGAACATGCAGTGGCACAGAGGTGGCTCTGTGGAAAATAGTGGTAACAACTGCTTCTGTTGAGGAAAACACTACATTTCTGTAGTTTTCTGCTAAGTGAAAATCTGCCTTTGGTGGTTCCTGAGAGCCACTTCATGTGGACATGTGGTCCTAGGCAGACCTGTCTAGGATTTGGGCTGGGTGTTTAACTCTGGCCTTGCAGGAAATGCAGTACTCATTCACTTCCTGGCCTAAATTAAAACTTCCTGTCTTAGCCCAAAATGATGTCCACTTGGTCAGCCTCCACTGTCACCCTTCCTGACTGCATTATGATGGTGGCCACAGGCTGTTCTGAAGATCTGAGGTATTTGGGACTGAAAAACACAGTGCCAGAGAGAGTGGTACACTGAAGAACATGAAATCTGAGTGGGCTAACTTGGGGAAAAACTGAGGCACAAGGGAATGCACTGACTTGCTTGTGGCCTGAGGATTGCTCAGCTAGGACATGGTGGGATCACTCCTATAAGTGAAAGTCTGTGATGGACAGATACAGCCTCTTTAGGAAAGACAGGCAGTGAAGAAAAGCTAGGGCTGTACCTCCTATGTGAAGGAGCAGCATGAATACATGGGAACAGGAGATGAATACGTGGAAACAGGAGACAGACGGGGCAGGTTGGGAGCTTGAGGGCAAGCCAGTAGGGGTAACACTGTGATGGGTTTGTTACAGATCATCTGATTAGCGTGACAAAGTCAATCACGTCTTTACACAATTAGAAGTCTCCAGATAACAGTCCACAGTGCTACTGGAAAATTTTACCTCTCTGACTTCAGCTGTAAGACCAAAACAGTGGGATGGAGCAGGGTTAGGAAGTCTCTGGAGTTTGTTGAGGAAAACTTCCTAACACAGATGGTGGATGGCCAAATGCTGGGTGATGGTCTCCCGGATCTACTACTCACAAGCAAGGAAGAATTGGACAGGGATGTGATAATCAACAGCAGCTGTGGCTGTAGTGACTACAAGGAGCCACAAACATGACTGGAGTGAAGACAAACAGTGGAGCACCAACCTGAGGCTTCATGAGAAGAAATTTCAGCATCCAAGTTAGGCCATTACAGTCTGCATACGCAGACAATGAAATGCATAAAAGACTGTTTGGATGACCAAACTCAAAGAACAGTGGTAATGTCCTGAAGCCCTGGTTGTCAATGGCAGGTGCAGTACCAAAGGGGCCTACCCCAGGACCTATCCTCTTTGACGTTTGCATCAACTGCCTGGAGGAGGTCTCATCACATTTGCAGAGGACATCAAATTGGATGGACCAGTTAACATGCTGTAGGGCAGGGCTGCTGTCCACTGGGACCTAGAGAGGCTGGAGGAATGTGCCAACAGGAACATTATGAAATTCAGAAAGAACAAACGCAAAATCCTAACTCCTAGTTGTCTCATCGCTGTCCTTGAAGGCTTTTGAAAGCTGGCTGGACAAATCCCCAAACAAATGGGTCTGAATCCAGAGCTAAAACTTGTTTTGAGCAGGCGGTTGGACTGAAGGTGTCTTCATGTCCCTTCCAACATGAGTGGTTCTGTGATTGCTTGGAACGATCAAACAATCCTATGCTGTTAAACTTGATTGTTTTAAGAAGTTACTACCCCTGTGCTGACTATTGTCATCCATCAGCCAGAATCCCTCCAGCTGGAATGCAGCTGGCGTATGTTCATGTTCCTAGACCATTGCAAAACTAATCCCTTTTACCTCATATTGCAACAGACTACAAATGCATACGCAGCTAATTACTGTATGTCAGTTGAAAGGGCAGTCCTTTCTGGCCGAGGGCATGCTTGGGGCTTTCAGCTTACTGGGTTCCTTGCCTACCACCATCTCCTCTCAGCCAGGCTCACCTACAAGACCACCCTCACTGACACCACATTAGTGCAAGCCAAATTATTATCATTGCATTAACTGGTTAGAGGCCAGCAAAACCACCAAGAAAAAGAAGACCCTTGCTCCAAAGCTTTGACTAAGCCTAAGTGGGTGTTAGAGGCAACAGGCAGAAAAAAGGACCCAGGGAACCAGCCAGGCAGTGGTCTGCAATCTCAGCCAGTGACCTCTGTGCTCCGGGCCCTTAAATGACAACCTGTATTCCTTAGACAGCCAAAGCACACTGCATCTGGCTAGTGCTTGGTGTGTGCCTGTGACCAAATATAGACATTATAGGCATCTACACTCAAGTCCCTTCCTGAGAAATGAGAGTGTTTTGCAATGGTCTGTGCTTTGGCTGTTTTGGAAAACAGAGACGTATAAATACAAATCTAAGGTGATTAGTTTAAAAGTGTCTACTTGTAACTATCCATGGCTAAATTTGCTGGTTTCACTTATTTGTTTGTGTTTGGGATATTAGATATAGTCTGAGGCCATGGCCTGCTCTATAGGTGCACATATATCTCCGCTGCACAAATAAATCAAACTAAAGCAGCCCAGTTCTTGTAGACTGACATTAGGATAAGCATATCTTAAGAAAGTTCTTATTCAGACTTGGCTTCAGGCAATAAAACGTCATAGATGTATAACTCTGGTGAGTGAAATTTCTAGGGAGCAAATTAGGCTAAAAACATCTTCTAGAGACAGCTAGGAAAGAATCAGACACCACCCGAAAATAAGGCGAGTTATGCAGTAAATGTTTCATTTATTGGATTTCTTCCATTACTATTAGGGTTAAAAGATGGGTTGTCAATAAAAATGGTATATTTATGGAGGGCTCTGTATTTCAGAAGCCCATTTCTAGTCATTCACTCCTATAGTGCTTGATATCACCTCATGATAAAGTGTGAATAATCCCTGCATGAATGCATATTTCTACCCATTAACGATTTTATTATTTGACAGAATTATCTCTAACAAAAGCAAGTGGTACAGCTGTGGTTTAGGTGCTAAAAGGGAGGGATGTTCCTACTGAGCAATAGCCATGACTTGGGAAGCAGAGCATGGATTGAGAGACATTAGGCTGTGTTACAAGCTTGAAAAACAATGCCTGTAGTTTTTCGGAACTAATTTTCCACTGTTTCTCCATCAAGTGCAGATAGAAAGTCCTCCTTGCTCAAATAACACACAGTGACCTGGTCAGTATGTGTGGCATCTAAAGGCACAGAGAAATCTGGCAGAAGCACCATGATCTGGTTGTTTGTTGATATTTTCCTGTTTGATAGGTTTCTTGAATTTTCACGTGTGCTTGTTTCAGTCAATGCAAATGACTGCAGACAGGAGCCAGGGTTTCTGTGTTTTCATGCTGTCATCTCATCTGCCCTAGAAAAAATTTCCCCTCTTTGCTGACTCTGGAAGAGCCAGTACTGGTAAGACTCTAGGCAGATGTGTTTGCTTCCAGTTATTGGAACCTTTTCAATATTGATTTTTTTTTTTTTTTTTAACATTCAGAACAGATTTAATGATTCAAGATTATTTGTAAACATGCAGATTCCTTTGAGCTGTAGACTCAAACCCCAGCCTGGTCAACCAAAATCCTTTTATCTTTCCAAAATAAATAATTTGAATTTTATACATTGCAACCTACACTGGGACCTCTTGGAGAAGACCATGAAAACAGATGACTCACCCCAGATATGTAAACATTAGCCAGGAGATCCAGCTGGCATTTAGCAGGCCATATTTCCCCCATAAAGTCTTGGGCCTTTGGTGAGACATTAAAAATTCCAAAACATTTTTCATAAAACAATGAATTTCCTTGGCTGCCCCGGTCAACCTCTTCCCTCTTCAGTTCATTGCAATGTGAGCTGTGAGGTGAATCTCACATGGCCACAGCTTTTTTTTGCTGCTGCTGTTCTACTGCAGGATTCTCGGGACCAAACTGTTGGGCCAAAGTGTAAAATGGTGACACCGTTGTCAGTCACCGAACCCCATAGCTCAGCATTTGGTATATTGTACCAAGTGGTCAGGGTTACAAAAGCTTGGAGAAAGGCACTTCCACTTCTTCATCTGTGCTAGAGGTCAGCTTTGGCAAGGAAGCCAACATCTCTTGAACGTGGAGTACCGGGCTTTGTCTCTCCAGCTGTCACCTAAACTCAAGTATTCAAACAGTAAATTGTGTTTCGTGCCATGGAGGGGCTTGATTTTTTTTTTTTTTTTTTTAATATTGTGTTTCTTTCATCTATACTATACTATTTTTTTAATCCAAGGTATCACCTGAGAACCTACAACTCAACAGGCGCTATTGACCCCTGGAGAGCTCTCACTTCCCTGACTGTGAAACAAATTGTTACATAAGGGGAAATGATACAAATCAGATGCACAAGCTATCCAAAGTGCCTTGTACTACCTTAATTAAACCTTGTTGGTTTAGTAATTATCGACAATCCTTGGACTTCCCAACCCCACTAGCTCTAAGCTGAAGTTTGAAAACAAACCCCTGGAAGTTTGCAATAGGAAGAACTTGTTGAAAACTAGAAAGCATTTTCCTGGCCCTTCACGGGACTCCTCTGAGTCCACCATGGGGGTAAAACCCCGGCTGCAAAAACGTGCCCAGGAAACACTTTCCACAGCTGAGGCACAGTTCCTCAACCTTCCAGAGCCGTCTTCCATACCCAGGACCACCAGCTGGCATTGGGGCAAACAACACTGAGCTCCCTTCTAGCAGCATTTAGCCGTGTGAGTAAATGGTTGCACGAGTAGTCCAGGTGTGTCATCACCCTCACAAATTGTCTGTCAGTGATGTGACTCACACGTGACTCTCCACAGAACCAGGCCCTTCTTCTCAACCAGCTTTGGGCAACAACTGGCTCTGTCCTGCACGCTAACTTTTGATGGTGCTTACTAAGTAGTCAGCAACTATGCTGGAACTGAAGCAAAAGCATGCTTGTTTAAAGAAAAATCCATAGCAGATTGTAAAAAGATCTTAGAAAAACAAAACAAAACCGTGCAACTGTTCTTGTTCATTTGGATCAAATTATAACACATGGCCCTGCAAAATAAATAGGAGTCTGTCACATTTGTATTTCTAATCTCATATTGTTCTGGGATATAAAGGCATTTAAAAATCAAAAAGCAAACAGAAATGGAGAATATTTGTTAAGGTGTCACTCTACAAGGCACTAGTTTGCAAAGATAGTAAGTACATAAACAGGGGCAAATGAGGAGTCTGCATGCCCACATACAGTTATTTAGCACAATTTCTGAAAGTAAAAAGCAAGTTAGTCAAAAGACCAGTGGAAAAAGAAACTGTTCAATGCATTTGTACATTGAGTTAACAGTGAAGTATTTCATTAGTCATGTTTTTACTTGGTATCTTAAAATAATCCCTTTTCTGTCTCCATATTCCCACTTAGACATTGTTCACAGACTTATTTATTTATGAAGTCTGAAGGTTAGTCCCTACCTGCTGAGACTAATTAGCCCTGTTCTTTGTGTCCTATGCAATCCTGTCTGATTAAATGTACACATTTGTTTTACTTCTTTTCATGCTTCCTTTCAGTCTACTTCAGCTTTACTGATTAATATTAAAGTTGTAAGTTGCAGTGATTTTTTTATTTCTATTTTGTCTGCATCTTTCCCTTTAGTATGCAAATTTCTATGTGAACTTTTTAATGCCTGAGAATTCGTGTTAGCCTTGTCGATCTCTGTATTATTATTTTTATTATTCTTTTTATAGAAGACAGTTTAGCTGAAATCCCCAAACTCTCTAAATATTGCATGACAAATTGGCTTTGTTTTGGAAACCCTATGTGCTGAATGACCCTTAGCATGAGCAGCAGGTTAGATTTCTGGAGGAATGTTTGGATTATTTAGTACAGCCTGTCCCTTGCTTTCAAACACCATTTCCATTAGGCAATTTACTAATTCCCATTGAAATTACTGTCTCCCCCCGCCCCCCTCCCCACTCCCCTCCTTTTGTTCCTTGCCCATGTTAAAGTTTCCAATTGACTCGTCCATTGTTACAATTTGTCACTGCTGGAAGATCAATTTGTTTTCCCCTTCCCCTCGCCACATTAGATTCGGGGAACAGATGCCATTTCTTGCACCCGCATGACTCCGCTCCCCATTTTGTTGCCGTGCAGGCGGAGCCCCGGCCGGTGCCTCCCGCAGCCCCGGCCGGCCCGGGCAGCCCCCGGCCCGGGCTCCGCGCCCCGCGGGCACCCCGCGGCCGAACCCGGGACCCCCCCTTCACTTTGATTCCCCCCAGCGGCGTGATGTTTACGCCACCACAACTTTTCACTTCTGAAGTCTGGGAGTCCTTGATTCTCCGTCCTGCCATGCTAATTAACTTCTTAGCAGTCACATTCCTTTTCCTCCTCTCTCTCTCTTTTTTTTTTTTTTTTTTTTTTTTTTTTTTTTTTTTACATCAAGGACCAGAAAACATTATGCCTTACTATAAGATAATTTGGAAATATCTGATCTTCAGCGAGTGATCTCACACATTTTCATCCTGCGTGTTATAACTATAATAAATGCAAGGAGCAAGTGCTGCTGAAAAAAAAAAAAAAAAAAAGGCTTTTACTATATTCTAGTGTTTATTATGATTGGAGTTTCTTACCTCCAACGAGTGGCACGAAAAATGTTAACGGTATAAAAAAAGCACCCACCGCACCACCCTGCCGTCACATGTACCCAAATAATAAGAGGACACACACATCCTTCAGGAGAACCCGGGCTGCGGGGGGATGATACGTTTATTAATGTCCAGAATGTAAAAGTTGGCGCTCCCGGAGCGCGGAGTCAGGGACACCCGTTCGAGAGTCCTTTTCCCTTCGCTCCCCCCGTCCCACAGTTCTGAGCTACGGCGCACAAATTTTTAATTTTTTTTTTTTTTTTTTTTGCCAACCTCCCCCCCCCCCCCCGTTTTGCGTCCCGGGCCCCCCAGCGGCGCCCCCGCCCCCGCTGCCCTCCCCTCGCGCTCCTGCTCCCATGCCAAAAAGGATCATTGTTAGTTTCCTACTTCCCCCACCCTCCTCCTCCTCCTCCTCCCCCTCCCGCGCCCCAGACCTGTTTATTTATGCAGACGTCACCGGGGAGCCCCCGCCCTCTCCTGCATCTCATTAAGTGCCTGGTGTGTTTCTCGCTCCCTGTCAATAATCCCGGATCCCAGACTTCTCCGTTCCTCCGGATTTCGATCCCCCTTTTTCTATCTGTCAATCAGCGCCGCCTTTGAACTGAAAAGCTCTCAGTCCAACTTCAACTCACTCAAACCCGAGCGGCACAGGCTCCCCATATCCGCGGCGACTGCCCCCCCGTCACAGCTGACTTCTGGGCTTGGTTTGTTGCATTTTTTTTTTTTTAACCCCCCCCCCCCCCCGCTGCTCCCCCCTCCCCACCGTTTATATATTTTTTATTATTATTAATTTTTCCGCGAGTGCGTGCGCGGGTGTGCGTGTGCGCGCAGTGCACGCCGAGCAAGCTCCCGGGAAGAAAGAAAGAGAAAATCCCGAAGAAGGAAAGGAAGAAGCCTAAAGTCACTGGTGCAAAGGAGCAAAGAAGAGACATTTCCCTCCCCTCCTCCTCCCTCTTTTCCCCTCCCCAGGAGGAAAGAGAAGGGGAAAAAAAGAAACTTTCACCTTGGACTCTTCTTTTTTTGGTGCAAACTTTCCCCCCCCCCCTCCCCTCTTCTTTTTCCTTTTTCCCCCCCATTCCCCTCCTTTTTTTTTTTTTTCTTTTGTTTTTCCCCTTCCCCTTTTTGCAAAATTGCTGCTGGTGGGGTGAAGCAGGAGGAAAATGCCGCAGCTGAACGGCGGTGGAGGGGACGACCTGGGCGCCAACGATGAACTGATCTCTTTCAAAGACGAAGGGGAGCAGGAGGAGAAGATCTCCGAGAACTCCTCGGCGGAGAGGGATTTAGCTGATGTCAAGTCGTCTCTCGTCAATGAATCAGAAACGAATCAAAACAGCTCCTCAGACTCGGAGGTACGGGGGAAGCCCCCCGCGGGGCCGTTTCGGGGCGGCGGGCGGGCGGGCGGGGGCCGCGCCGTGCCCGGGGCCGCGCCGGGGCCGGGGGCGCCGTGCCGGGTCCCGCTCCCGCCGGCGCCCAACTTTCTCCGCGGCACCAACTTGTAACGATGCCTTCTGTTTTGTTCTGTTTGTTTCCCCTTCCACCTTCTCCCCGCACCTTTCCCTTCTTTTTCGCCTTTCATTCCTCCTCTCCTCCCTTCTCCCCCCCCCACCCCCCCAAAAAACACCCTCCCCACCGCAACCACCCCCTTCCCCAACTGCCCCACGCCGACCCCCGGCTCGCTCCCAGGCGGAGCGGCGGCCCCCGCCTCGGTCCGAAACTTTCAGAGATAAATCCCGGGAAAGTTTAGAGGAAGGTGAGTACGCGGGCCCGGCCGGTACCGCCGCCCGCCCCGCACCGCCGCCCCTCCGCCGGGCGCCCGGCTCCTCTTTTGGGGACACTTGCTAAAAAACTTTTCCTTCCCCCCCTCTCCTCCCTTCTCTTCCTCCTGTTGCCCCCTTCCTTCCCCGCTCCCGCTCGTGTCTCCCCGCCATGTTAGCTGCGAAGAGGCAAGATGGAGGGTTGTTTAAGGGCCCACCATACCCGGGTTATCCCTTTATAATGATCCCCGACCTCAGCAGCCCGTATTTGCCCAATGGATCGCTCTCTCCGACGGCGAGAACGGTAAGTGCCTTTTTTTTCCCCCCTTTTCTTTCCTCTCCCCCCCCGCTCCTTGCCCGGCTCCCGCCGCCGCCGCGCTCCCGGTGCCCCGCTCGCCCCGGCCCTGCCGCCGCCCCCTCCCCCGCGCCGCAAACTTTCCAAACTCCGCGGAGTTTGGCGGGAGGGGGTTTGTTTACACTTCGCCATATTCCTTTTTTTTTTTTTTTTTTAATTCCCTTTTATTTCTTTTTTTGTCTTTTTCTTCTTTGTTATTATTATTTTCCTTTTTTTTTTTTTTACTTTCAGTTTTGTGGGCAGTGTTTTTGGAGCCCTCGTAACCTCCTCTGCGGGGGGGTGGAGGGCGGTAGGGAAGAAAAACAAAGCAAACAAATTCCAAACAACACCTATTTCGGCCTCAAAGCAAAACTGGAAACAAATTTTAAAAAGCCCAAGAAGTTTGGGGGTTTTTTCCCCTCCCCCTTTTTCCTTCGCTCTCATCCCCTCTCCCCTTCCTTGGGGAGGGGGGCTATTTTTTCCCGGCTGAGCCTGCGATCCGCTCCTCCAAACTCCTCGTTTTCCATGGTGATCCGTCGCCTCCTGCCCTCCTCCGTGGCGGCTGGGCCGGCTCCCCCTCCCCTTTCCTCCCCCTTAACCCTCTCCTGCCCTCGCCCGCCCCGGCCTGCGGGAGCGGCGATTTCATTGTGCCCCTTCGGGCCGTGGGTGCCGTGAGTTGTGCCCGGGCTCAGCCCGGTCCGGCCGCCCCGATCCGCGCCCCGCGGCGTGCGGGGGCCGAGCGCCGCTGCCCTGCCCGGCGGGACCGGGGCCGTGCCCGGGGAGCGGCTCCGTCCCGGTGCGGAGCGGGGGGAGCCGCGCTCAGGGCACAGGGCTGAGTCCGGAAACAACTCGCCTCGCTTGGCTCTGGCAACAACAACAGCAGCGCAAAAAATAATCAGACAAGTCGAGCAAAATTCCTCTTGGAAGTATGCTGGCAGGAAAACAATCTGCTGAAAGCGTCCGGTTTTTTGTTGTTGGTTTTTTTCGCCTTTTTTTTTTTTTCTTCCCACCCCTAACTCGGGGTTCACTGGCGCGGGGTGCAGGTCTCCGTGTGCCTGCAGCTAGAGCGAGGTTTACCCCAGATCCCTGGAAACTTTGGGGTCTGCTGGTGGGTTTGTAGTCCCAGCTGTTTTCCCGCTCGTAGTGTCACCCACGGTGTACTCTGCTCTGACATCAGATTTCTCAAGTGTCTTCTTTTCTTTCCTTTTTTAAAGAGTTTAAATTTTTTTTCATTTTTGAACGGTTAAATCCACTGGGACTTCCAAACACTACTTATTCCTACCGATGGCTTTAGCGTTGCTGTTTTGTTTCTTCTGGGTGTTTCTGAATCTGAAGCGTTCCCACCATCACCATGTGTGTTTATACACTTTTTTTTTTCCTTGTGGTAACACGAGATAGCGATTTACAATAATAGATCTACTGTTGGGTAGATATTGAAGCCGTACTAATGACTGATGGCTTGGACAACTTCAGTATATCAGATCTACAAGTGTTTTAAAGCATTAAAATATTAAACATCGGGTCAGTCTTGTTTTCACTTAGTTAAACGTCAGTAGACACAGATTAGTAAATGTAGAGTGACAGGGAGGTTGTGAGGAAGGTTTTCTGACTTTGGGTATATTTAGGGCTGTGGCAGGGTTTTATTTTGGAGGTTTCTGAGGGTCTTTTTACGAGGAGTTAATTTCTGGGACAGTAGCAGAGGGGTGACTGCAGTTTGCAATTGTAATGATGGGGAGGGGAATTCAGGGGCTGAATGCATTATATTTTTTTTTTTGAATATGGTCACCCACATGTATATGGATGATGGTGATAAATTCCAAATTCCATAAGTACCAGAATCCAGATGGCAAAACAATCTTTGTTCAAATCACTTTGTTGCGAATTGTGAAGCTTTGTATTCTTTTTTTTTTTTCCTCGTTTTTTACCTTCAATGCATTCCACTGTTCCAAGTGCAGACTAATAGGAAGCACACCTCTGCTGCCTTTTTCTTAAAGCATTTTTCTTACAACAGCTACAGTTCTTTTTTCCTCATTACCTTTATTACAGATCCCTTTTCCCTTAGCATGTGGGGATAGGATCCTTCAGCAGTTAGCTCTCCTGGAGCATTCCTCCCCTTGCTCCCCCACAGTTAAAAAAGGCCTCCATAGGAATGTTGGGTTCGTGTGAATTAAAGGTGCTGTACAAAAGCTTACAGGTTGGTTTATTGTTGGTATAGCAGGTGGCCTGCTTGTGTTATCAGATGAATTCTGAAAGGATATTTCCACACTCAATAGGCAATTTTCTTATTTCCACATCCAGGCTCCAGCAACCTTCTCCTATCTTCTTAACCTTATTCTTTCACATTCTGTATGCTTGTTTGTTTGCCTGCCACTTAATTATAGCCAGGAAAAATTAAAGTTGTTTATTTAGGCCTGAGAACAGAATATTATAAAGATTCAGCGGGATAGCTGTTGTCTGTCACACACTATTTTTAGGTGGATTCTAGTTCTCTGCTGTACCAGCTTTCAATTCCAGATGAACTAGATCTTTCTCTCTTCTGTTTGATTTTATTTTATTTTTAAATACACGTTGGAAAGGTATAGATGGTTCTGCATAATTACGAATTTTATTTTTATTTATGTAGTTTTTCCTGGAGCCATATTTGTTGAGTGTCAGAGCATGCAAGGTAAAGAGGTGATGCAGATACGTAGCAAAATTGTTTTTTTTTCTTTTACTGTTGTACAATCTTAAAAGTCTGTGGGTGTGGTCTTTTTGTTGTGGTTTTTTTCCTGGATTTTTTTTTTTGTTGCTTTATTTGTGGATGTAGTGGGATTGTTGTGTTTTTTAAATGTACCTGTAATTGTCTGTTCAAGAGCAAACTTGTGGGCAGCAATTTCTCCTTTACTGCTTCGGGAATGTGAAGAATTATGAAGTATCATAAAATCTGCTTATGGGGAATAATCTTTTCTCAAGGATAATGCTTTAAATACTGGGAACTCTTTATCAAGATTGATAGGAATAGTTTTTTTTAAAAAAATCAAAGATTTTTTTGCATGCTGATTTTGCTATTGATAGAATACTGTGGTTTGCTTATGAGAATAGATGTTATTAAGTAGAGGTCTAGTCAAATAGTGATGAAGTGATGCATCTGAGAGCACCAGTTCCATCCCTGCACTTGCAGAGGGACTGGGGTAGCTGCATGTTATGGATAGTAAAGGAGACTGTTTTCCTTTTGGAGCTGGAAAACATTGAAGTGGTGTACCTGATTTTTAGCTTAGATTTGGAGCTTGGTTAATGCTTTTGGTAAGCAAATAGATGTATTGTGATTTGAGAAAACCCTGCTGGCAGATGCTCTTATTTTTACTAGTGCTGTTGTATCTTCCTATCCCCCAAGTTGTTGCTGGCTGAGTGAGAGTGTAGGGGTGAGCTTGTGTTTGGCCCTGAAGTTTGGGAGTTGGGAATAACTCTGGTGGAGAGCAGCCCCACAGCCTCAATTTTTATGTTTAGGAAGAAACACTTTTTATTAATTGCCTTGAAAAATTGGTGTTTTCCTTTATCTCCTGAATCAAACAACGGAATCCTTCCTAATAAAAAAGCTGTAGACCCTGGGGTGTGAAGGGTTAATGGTGGTCCTTTTTTTCCCTCCCTCCAATTGTTTTGACAACACTTTTCAAAGTGTGACATTCCAAGCCCTTGCAATACAATGTAATATTACTGTAATTACACAGGTCATTACATTTTAAATAGAGAACAATAAAATGCTTATCGCCCTGAAAAAGAACAGGTGTTCTTGCCCTTCTTTGGTATTTATGCTAATTGTTTTTCATCTCTTTCAGAAATATTTATGGCTGGAGTGTTAAGGTTTCAGTCTCGATGTGACAATATTAATTCTTTACTAATCTTTATGGTTGAGGTTTAATGTCTGCAGTATGGATTATAGTATTAATGTCCACCAACTAGTTTAATAATGTAGATACAACTTAATATGTCAGCACTTTGGTACTTTATGATACAGAGCTATTCAGCAGAGAGTGAATTATTTGCTTTGTTAAAAAAAAATGAATGGACATGCTTTTAATAAAGTTTCTGGACTTGAGTAAAAACAAGCTGTTAAATAAGAACTGATGATCCTGTGGTGTAAATCAAATGGAACCTCCATAAAGAAACTTTCCTCGTGCTTAATTAGGTAGATTACTGAATCACTCTGTTATAGCATTAGCATAGCTGGTATACGGTGGCTGGCAGACTGTGTTTGTTAACTTATTTTCAGTAAAGAAGCTGATTTATTTTTAATTCTATGCTTTTTTTCTTTTTTTTTTCTTCTTTTTTTCCTTCTTTTTCTTTTTTTTCCCCCTTGATAAGAGTTTATTCTGGAGCAAATGCTGCATTGCTTACTCCATCAGTTTCTCTTCAGGGGGCTATGAAAATTAGTTAGAGAAAAGTTTCATGTTTCTGGGACCTTGCAAAACAATATAATGCAGTACTGTTACTTGAGTGTACAGGATAATTGCAGGACTGCACTTCATTAAAAATAATATTTGCTTTGGAAATCGAACAATTTTAATAGGTGCACCACTGGCTGTTCTGTAGTGAAAAAAAACTACAGTAGATGCCTTTCCACGTTTTTTGAATGCATTCGTACAAGGACTGAGGATGTTGAGTGGGGTGGTGTGGTTTATTTTTTCCCTTCTTCCCCTTCATTTTTTGTTCAAGCAAGTATGTGCTGGTTTGTCAGCTGAAGATGGAGGGGGGGAAGGAGTATGTTGCAGCTTTCACTGGCGCTTGTAAACCAGAATGTAGGTAAAAATGTTTTAAATTTGTCAAGACTTTCATGAGTGGGCCCCAAAATCAGATAAAAAATGTGCTGTAGAGAAAAAGGACAGCTGCAGATTTTTTGTGTGGACGTGTGTTTCTGTACCATGACTAAAAACTCTAAGGACCTTTTCCCAGCTGTCTGGGAGTTATGTGGAAGTTGGATTATTGGCAGTTAAGCATGAGACAACCTGGATTTAGCAAATGCTCTCCTACACAGGAAGCAGATGACATTATCCTGGGGGAAGGGAGGAGATCCTTCTCCAGGCACAGCCCGGGGGGAGACGCCTGCTCCCCCCAGCCTCAGAGCAGCCAAAAATGAGGGCTGGCGATAGGCACGTATAAATATAACAGCGGTTGGGTTGTCAGTTTGGGTTTTTTTCCAGGACTTTTTGGTGAAATCAGACACTTTCCTTGCACATTGGGGCTGTTGTGAGAAGTTTTGCTTTGGAGGGACTTGTGAGGTTTGGGGGGAAGTTTAAAGCTGTGTTCCTCGGGCGTCTCCTTAGTCCCATGTCCTGGCAAATATGTAAGTAAGCCTTAAAACTTTGACTTTTAATTGGGCACATTTGTGAAGGAAATGGTTAATTTTACAACCAAAGGCAAACTTGCACCTCGACAGGTCTGCTGAAAGAAATGTGCCACAGTCGTTTGCTGGCAAGCACCGCAGGGTCATAAATCCACGGGGTTTATTTACAGCCTATAACACTTATGAATGTTAAGATATTTGACGCCACGCTGGCCTTATAATATCCAAGGTCCACAGACACTGGCAGTGGGTCAAATTTCTTTCACTAATTATAAGCAATGAGAGATGAAGTGTGGTGCTGGGGGTGTGTGGGGGAGATATGGAAATCCTTTCTCTCCCCACCAAAAAACAAAGAATATTTCTGCTGCTCCTCCCAACTACTGGTTTATGTTTGTGCTTTTTTTTTTCTACATAGGCTCCGAAGTTTATAATTAACGCTTGTGGTGCTGTAGGGGCTGGGCAGAGGGTGACGCAGCCAGGCTGAAGGAGGGAAGAAGTTTAGCAGAGCTTGTGTCCTTTACAGCCGTAGTGTGCAGTATTTCCTAGATACCGGCACAAGCAAACATTTAAAGACAGATGACACCTGGAAATGTCCTTTAATTTTCTCACATACCGCTGAGCTGGGGATGAGAGAAAAAACTGCCTCAGGTTTTATGCAGAAGGAGGATGCTTGGAAATACATATATTAGACTGGTTTGTGTGTATAAAACAGGGTCTCTTAGAAAGTGGCAAAAGCCCACGTTAAGGGAAAACATGCGCTGAATGAATGAAGATGTTGAGGTTAGAGGCCGTTTTTAGGGGAGAAACCCTGTGTCCTGCTGGAAGGGACAATGTGGGATGGACGTGTAGGTCAGTGTGGACAGGAGCGGGGGGGATGTGCTCAGGGTGGTGTTTTGGGAGGGGTTAACTGGGGGGAGGCACTGCGAGAGCAGGGGGCCACTGGAGAGTAATTGGAGGACAAAGGAGGGATGTTGGAGCGTGAGGAGAAATTGTAGAAACTTGGGGAGGTGGGGGGAAACACCAGTGTTTGAACGGATGGTTGGAGGGGAAGCTTGGGATCTGGGGATTGACTCTTTAAGTGTCAGGAAAAGTCTGGGGCCTGAGAAGAAGCAGTGCTTTGCTCAGCAAAGCTCGTTGTTCTCAGCTCACTCCCCATTACACACGCTTTGCTAGAGTGGACAGTCAGATTTGAAGTGCTGCTGTCTTGTCTGTGCTGAGGGTGTATGTGTTTTAACAAGATCATGGGATTACTCAAATATGCATAGGTATTACTTTTTGCTTTAATTTCTCCAGCAGTTGATTTCAGGTTCCCCATAGGTTACTGTTGTGCTTGGAGGCTAATTTAAGAAAAAGGCAGGGTTCTGTGTGTGGTGGAAAGCTGCACTCCTTTGGCCATATGTTTTTCTTCTAGAGCCATGTAAAGCCTGACTTTAAAAAAAAAAAAAAAGAGAGCTGTCAATTCGGCTCTTCCACAAATAGCTGTACAGTTTTGTTGAAGGTTTTATGCATTTCCCTAATCAATGGAGCGCTGTGACTTATTAGCCCCCGGGGACAGATCTGAATCCCCCAGCACCGAACTGCAAAGCTGGTGTGGTATTGTACCTTTTTAACAGGTTATCAACAAGGATGTTCCTCTCATTCCCAAGATGCTTCCCACCCCCTCCAGCATCTCCCCCCAGTGATTCTTTCTGGCAAAATCTGTTCAGTCTCATGCCTTTGTTTTAGGTTGGCTAAACCCTCGACCCTTATTCTTTGTGGGGTCACGCTCAGGCAACCGGGCAGTGCTGAATGAGTTAAGTCGCTGGCTGAAGTTTGGCTTCATGCAACTAAATTTGAGGCCTGGTAGGCATTAGCAGGGCACAGCACATTTACAGAGCTTAATTAGTACGCGCTGTAATTGTTCATGGTCTGCCAGAAGGAGTAATGTTCAGGAAAAGTGGAGTCGTTCTTCTGCAGTCTTTAGTTTTAAAACGATAAATCACTTGCATATTTGTGCAGTGATTCAAATGGAGCTGAGACCTCTCCATCTCAACATGTGGTAAATTGTAAAGTCAATGAATTGCAGATGTAGGGTACAGCAGATTCTCTAAGAAAATGCAGAATGAATGGGAATAGGTGATGCTATAAATACGTACTGAGAAGATAACTGAGTTTCTGCTTGCTGTGCCAAATATGATAAAGATATTAGTAATTTTCTTCTAAATGTATTTATTTTAAATATCTTTAAACTAAGTGTAGGGGTACCATGTTACTTCACTTAGTGAGGTTTTTAATAATGTTCCAGAACAATGGGTTTCATACGGAAATGCACATGATAGCCATATTAATATAAATTAATTCATCATGGGTAATACTGTGGCTGTTACTGGAGGAGTTTATAGTGTAGGGACACTTTAAAGTGTGGCTCCAGCAACTTACAAGAAATGTGGTAGAGGATGCCTCTATATCCTAGTTGAGGGAGGTACTGGGATTGTTATATATCTCACCATAGCATTTTGTATCTGCCCGTGATTCCTTCCAGCTTCAGAGAGACTTTTTGGGTGCACTAATCCAACAGCCTAGAGCCTATTTTAAAAAAGCAAAACACAAACAAAACTGTGCTGTAGAGATTGACATCGTAAATGCTTCGTATTGTTTCTTTTTTTTTTTTTTCAATGAGGAGAATGTGTGTCACTCTTACTGCTGTGAAATCTTGTCTTTCTTGGGCTTGGTCCAAGATCCATTGAAGTCAGTGGAAAAAAAGGCTTCTATTAATAACAAAGGGCTTTGCATCAGGCCCCATGTGTCTTGAACCAATGGCCAAGTTCTTCAAAAGTGGATGAAGGTATTGAGAAAAGCCAAACTCAACTAAATATGATATTGATGTATTGCTGCTTCTTCATAGTCCTTCACTCTTAGGGGGGAAAAGTAAAGTTACATTTCCAGTGGTGCATTCTTGAACGAGCTCCCGCTTCTGCAGTATTTGACTTTCCCACAGAAGTGTGGAGCATCCTGGCAGAATCAGGGTTTGGTCCGAGGCTGTGTTGCATGTCAATTCTACTTTTCTAATATGAGTAGGTGGATTTGTATGGAAGTTGTAAAAGTTAATGATTGTTGTCTGACTCATATGCTGCTGGCTTCAGCAAAGAAGAAAGGATGACAGGAAAATGATAGAAATTATAGGAGCCAAGTAGGCTTTGAGTGGAGAATGGATTTATGTTGTTTGAAATGCCTTTGTTGCTTGGTGAAGGAAGTGCAAGGAGGGATAAGATGGGAGGGCAGTTTCTTTTTTGGGGTCAGGGTGTTCTGGGTACCAAACTCTTGCAGGTCTTCAGCTAGGGAGTCAGGCTGAATTCAGGAGGGACTCTTGTCAGTGTTAACCATTTTGTTATTCCTATTGGCACTGTTAGTCCTGCCTAACTGTTCTCCCCTCTTGGCAGAACAAGTTTTAGTGCCCTAGGATCCATGGGAAGTATATTTGCATGCCTATGGCTACCAAGAATGGTATAATGTGCTTGAATTGTGTCCATCTCACAGCTTTGTAGGTCTTTCCAAAGTATCTGTGGTATAAAAGATACTGTATACAACCAAATCATTCTTTGCTGCTTAATTCACTAGTGCTGGTGAAGCAGCTGAGACACCAAAAAAAATAGTCCAAAAGGAGGATGTGGGAAGTAATAGAAATTGCCAAACTGAAAGTACTGCAAAGGGACTTTTTGAGGAATATGAGAGATTCTTGGATGTTGATACAATAGAAACAAATTGTCCTATTTTAAGAAAGGGAAAAATGGAGCAAGAAAAGGTGGAGGTGTACCTCTTGGAGCACATCTGAACTCCCACTGGAGTCAGTGACTCCTTTAATAATGATCTGGAAAAGTCTGAGACTATAGGCTTTTCTGTTCTGGAGAAAAGCCACTACATTGATTTCTGTTTTAAACTGACACTAATATTTAATAAAGGTTATCTTGGAACTGCTTTAAACCCTAACCTGAATAATTTTAACTTGGTTAAATGAGTGAACTGGTTTGGGAGCATACACAGTAAGAGGTTTACATTGGTTTAATTAGATTTAAGAGATTTATAAACCCAGGACCACTAGTCTGGCATAGGCAGGGTCTGGAAGTCGGCAAATAGATGCTGCATTGATCTATGCCCAGGCTGAACAGACAGCTATTGAAACTGCTCTATTATAAATGTTTGCCAATATTAAAGAATCCAAGGGAAGGTGTGACCTTGAATGAACACATCACAAGAATAAGATGGCAGTCAGTGTTTCTATCTTTGTTTTCTATGGGACATTTACAAGAAGGTTTTCTCCCTTTCAGAGCAGTTACAGACAATAATTGTCTGTCTGGAAGTCAAGTTCTTTGAGATTTTTTGTTATTATTAACCAAATGTCTCAGTTTACTTCAATCCCTGTTACATTCTCCTATGAGATTTTTCTTAATTTTTAAATTACACCATAAAATGTAGTTTAAGTCATGTCCGTGTCAATTAAAATGAAAACCAGGTACTTACAGGAGCTAGTCACAAACATAATTACTGCATTGGTCACACACACAAAGCCACCGTGTAAAGAATATCCACAGAGCTTATTTTATCTGGATAGCAGCTAAATATCTTTACAATCCCCAGGGTTATTAAAGGCCAAGTGTTTGGTATATGTAGTTAGTTTATTTTCCATTGTGTTCTGTTGCTCGACTACAGTACTTGAAAATACTTTGTTTTTAATTTCATAAATGTGAAATTGAATTTAATAAATATGGAATGAAAAAGTGAAAACTAGAACCTGGGTGTCACTGGGTGGTTGTAAATGCTAAGTGGTGAGTTGCTGTGCTGCTGGTGTGCCTGGATGTGGCCATTGGTCTGGCTACATAGGTACATCTGTGTATACGCATGTGATGTATATTATTCTTGAACGTATACTTGGTTATCAGGTGTCTATTCAATTTTAATTGACAATATGAGATTCCTGTGGTTGCTCTGTGCACAGATTGCCTTGGGGCTCTACAGGGTTTGTGGGAAGAAAAGCCTTGACAAGTTTCCATTAAGCCCTGAATCAGGCAATTGGAAAAGAGGAGAATGAAAGGAGCTGAAAAGAGGGACAACTTGTTAGTGTTGCATTCTGCGTTTGCAACGAGAAACCTCTTTTAGACAAGAGTGGTTCTCAGGCCAAGAATTTCAAACTCGCGGAGAAACCTGTCCAGAACACAAAAGTTGTTTGAACGGGGTGCAGAATTGTCACAGTAATTAGAGCAATCTCCGTTTACTGAGTGGCAGCCTTTATAAAGGACAGGGGATAAAGGGTTCAAATTCATCTTTCTCTCTCCGATTCACTTCTGATGAACTGCCTCTGTGTATGTATGTGTATATGAAGGAGTGTGTGTGTGTGGCCACATTTTGAGCTACTCATCATTTGATTGTCCTTGTTTTAAAAGAAGAAGAACTTAGGTTTCTTCTTCCTGCCTCCAACAGCATTTTCAGGCATTTTGCCTTTTTTTTTTCTTTTTTTTTTTTTTTTTTTTTTTGTGCTGTCATTTGATTTACCAGAATAAGAGGATGCTTTGGGAAATGCACTTGTGCATTGGTGGAGGGGGAACCCCAAATATTTCTCAGTCGGTTTCTGCTCTTATTCAGTCCTGCATGTTTGACTCTTAGGAGCAGTCCCATTATTTTTAAAAGGATTACTTGTGGAAGCAAGAAAAGTGAATGGATAAGGCTTGCGCCCTTTAAGTTTATCCTCTTGCTGCTGCAAGGTCTGTCCAGAACTACTGAATCAGCTGGAGTTTTGCCATTGCTCTTATTAGGAGAAGGATCAGGCCTGTGGATTACATGAGACTGAGTCTTGTGAACAAGCCAAATAAAACTGTAAAAATCAGGATTGTTTTTGTGCATGATGCAGGAGTGTCTGGAAGACTTGGTCTGGGATCCTTTTGGGCAGATACTGCACAGAGAAAAATGGGAGTGAATGAGTGAGTGAGCAGTGTGGGTGTTCTTGCCTGAGGAAGAAAATGTGACTGCTGAATTTCCTGTATGCCTTTACTTCTAAAGAAAAGAAAATAGCAAGCTCCTTGAGTTTCTTAAGTAATCATCCTGGGTGTAATGTTGGTAATTTCGATTCCATTTAAATAGCTATTTAGGTTTTGTGATTGCCTTTTATTTGTTCTCCCCAAAATAATGTAGGATCTCCACTTTGGTAAGGTTTGGAGCTGGTGACCTTGGCTAATTTACTTAATCATTTAGTCAGTGCTATGTTTCTCCCCTTCATTCACCTCTTCATCTGAATGCAGAGAGAGAGGAGCTGTTTAGGCGGATGTCTTCACCCTGTCTTGTGTTTCTCTGTATCACATTGCCTTGAAGACCTCTGGCATGGCTGGTCAGGTGTTGTGTTGGGACCCTGTGAGTGCTGTATGTCTCCTTCCTTCTCTTCTGGAGACCTGGGATCAGCTGGCAACTGCACTGAATTCCTAAGATATGGATGGACCAGAGGGTAAAGGAAGGTCTTGCTGCTGATTATGGGTACATTGTTAAAGCAAATAGTAAAGGCTGTGAAAATTGTGGCTCAGAGATCGTGTGTTCTTGTGTAGTTTGATCCCCCCCCTCAATTATTTTCCACTTAATGATGATGATCAAGAAGTTGGCTAGATCTCCTTATGTTTTAGCAAAAAGCAGACTTCTTTGTTTTCACATGGTTGTGCCCTAATGTGAAAAAGCTATGGAAAAAATACTTGTCTTGGAGTTTGTGTTACAAAAATGCCTGCTAATGTTCAACATGTGCTCCCCTAGTTCAGTTGCCTTGTCTGTGAGCGTGGTGTGTGAATATGGCAGGGCTTTCTGATGATGGAGAAGTTGTCTTGGAGCTGCAAAGAGGAGCTGGGAGACATGGATTTTCCTGGAAGTAATATTGAATTGCTTATGCAGTGTTGGAGCATAGAGAGGGGTTTGTGTGTTGGACAATGCCATGGTCAGGTTGAAAAATGTCTCCATTTTTAGATGATGCTATTTTGTCTCAACCAGTGATGCTTTGCAGACCAGTTGTGATGTCTACCATCCTGAAAGAGTACCAGTGTGGTACTAATTGTACCAGGACTAATTGTTGGTGAAAATGTACTTGTTGCAAACGATGGACCTCTCTTGAACGCAGCCTTTTCAGTCTTATCCCTTGTCCATTATTTTCTCAGCTGGTAATTAATTTCTTGGTTTGGTAATTTGTCAGTAGTGGGCATCTCTTCAGTGTTGAGACCTCTAGTAATTCTGCATCACTGAGGAGTAATTGCTGGCCCTATAAAGTCACAGATCTCGTTCATTTGCCAGCTGGATAACATTTCCCATTAGATTGTTATGACCAAGTTATCCATCACAACAAAGCCTAACCACATCTACAGTCCATGTCCTGACTGTGGCTTGGTGCATGGAGAAAGAGGGCTGGAGGAAGCTGATTTGAAGTGGTGGTCGCAAGCCAGAGCTCATGACAGCAACAGAAAGCTTTTATTTGATTTTACAGCTAAGTAAATTCCAGCTCAGCCTGGAGGAGCAGCTGTTGAGTTTAGTTGGAGTGGCAACACGGAGCAGCCAATGTCCTCTTCTTGTTGTGTGGCATTTCCTCAGTCCTGCTTTTCTGCCTGGCCCTGTTTTGCTTCTCTGTTGGTGTTGTTTCTTAGAGCAGAAGTGGTTTGGAGGTGCTTCCCTTCCTGGGAGCTGGTGGTGCAAAGCCCCAATCCGGCACATACTCTGGGCTTGCCTCCATACCAGCCCTCTGAGGAATTGTCTTCAGCCCTGCTGGGTTTGTGCTTTTGGGCTTGTAGGATCATGGTCTAAATTGTGATCCCATGAGGAAGCTTATGAAGTTTATTTTGGAAGCAAAATACTTGGTGAAGCACGAAGGAGGCTGAAGAGAATACTGAAAAAATGGTGCAAATAAGAAGCGACTTCTTCATTTACACTCCGTGCTATTGCTCTGGTTTGTGGATCTAAGTAGAAAATGGGCAGTATTTGGAAATATCCTGAGTTGCTTGCCAGCATCTGCACACGCCTAAATACCTTTGACATTTGTTTTTGGTTTTTTTGGTTTTTTTCCTCCTTCTTGAACATGGTAGCTAATGCCACAAGGAGTGAGGTGAAGTCTCACTTTTTTTTTTTTTTTTTTTTTTTTGTTTGCTGTTGGAATTGTTTGTTAAATTCCAATTACAGGGCTTGTTCTACACCTGTGCAAACCCACAGCCGTTGTTAAGGGAATAATTTGAGGACAATGGGGTTAACGCAGGTGTACACAAGTGCAGCATTTGGATTGCAAAGTCTTTTTATTACTCTGTGTGCATAAGAAAGAGAAACGAATTCAGCTTAATTTTCTGATCCCAGATAAAATTTGTAGGATAAGGATTTGGAGGAAGGGTATATGGGGAGGGGAATAAATGTCTGAACATGTTCAGACATGACGCTGAACACATATGAAATGGAAAGTTAAAAGGAAATAAACACTACACTCCTCTTTCCTCCCTACCTCACCCTCATACCACTTTCATGGAGTCACTTTTCAAGGTATAGCTGCACGAGGTGGTTGGTAATGATCTTGCACGCTGATTGCCTTCAGAGTGATCACATCTCAACCTGAATGTTTGCAAGGAACGGAGGTGCAGTGGAGGTGCTGGGACACTGCCGTGGTTTGTGGTGCCAGCAATCACCAACCCCAATTGCAGTGTCCTGATACAATCAGCAAGTTGCATTAGGTGTGTGTTCACGTGGGCATGCTGTGCATGCTGAGCACAGTCAAGGCAGTTGGGGTTCTGACTCCCAAGATGATTTTCCTCTAAAGCTGAAGATGTGTGTAGTTTCCAAAGGTGATCTGCTGCCTCATGCCTCCAGTGTAAATCTCCAGAGACGGCAAGAGCATCAGTAAAGCCAGGAGCATGAAGTGCTAGAGCCTTTAGGACATTTCCTTTAGGACATCTCCTTTTGGTATTCTGTTCTGTTGATGCAGAGATTTACAGTTTTGTGTAACTTCCTGAATGTCTAACAGAGGGTTATCTTTCTTTGGGGTAGTTCCAGTAAAGGCTAAAAGAGGTCCTTGCCAAATGAAAGCCAAGATCCATGTCCCTGCTGTCACAAGTGGTTGTAACTCGAGATTGGTTTCTCTTACAGTTTCATCTTATTTCAGTTTCTGTCCTACTCATGGGAGTTCCTCCAGGCACAGATCAAACTTTCTCTATTATCTTAAGTACTCTGTGCATTTGGGTACAATAAACTAATAAGTAGGAATAATGGTTAGCAATTAGATAAATGTTCAGATCAGTTTATCCTCTCAGTGATTCTCCTGTTAGAACTAATCCTGACTGCTACAAATAGGTTTGGTATTTGGCATTTCAGTTCATGTAGGAGGGCAGAAAAAGGCTGTTGCCTGTGAAATGGTTCAGAAGTTACTTGCTGTTCTTTTTCAATGAGTCAATAACTCAGCTGAGTAGCACAACGGGAGGCTCAGGTATGGGACTGTTTGACCAAGGGAGAAATTGGTTGTTCCCTGTCTTGGTTATGCACCAAAGGGGTTGTGGTTGTACCTCTGCTCGGAGGAGGACAGGTGCTCTTCCAAATGCTCTCAGGCAGCCTGGCTTATACTGGGGAAACAATCAGAGTTCTTTGTCAAAGGCTAATTTGAAGTTACGAAAAGAAATATTTCTCACTGATTTGAGGCTGTCTGGAAGATGGCTAAAAATAGCCCTTCAATGAGGTGCCATGGTTTGAGCCACTAGAGACGCATATTTTTCTCTTTGGTGGGTGGTGTGACCTTCTCCTGCCAAAGAGTGTAGTTGCAGTAGGGTAATGAGTAGCGATTTGTCTTAAAACTTTAAGTAGATTAACCTCTGAATTGCAAACTGTTGAGGTGATCTTATTTCTGGCAGGTGATGTAAGTTAGTGGTTATTGTGATTCTTTGCCTTTGCAGTCGTGTGGATTTTACTGAAGCAAGTTAAAGACATATTATCCAAGTAGAGGGAGGAAATTAATTAAAAAAAAAAAAATTAATCATCTCTTTTTGTATGAATGTGTATACACTGAACTACGAGAAGATGAAGCTGGTGTTGGTTTACTTTCCCTCAGTGTTTACCAATATAGATTGTGTTAGTTTCTGCTGTTTGCGTCCGATTCTTTGTTACTTTGTTAGCAGCACTATGTACCTGCTGTGGAAATTTGTATCGTTCAGCGTGTTCCATGCTACATACAGTCACTGCAGCTTGTGTTTAGTTTGTTGGATAGCAGCTAGGTGGGGTCACCTTGGAGATCTCTGGAGGCCCCCTTTGAGCAACTAAATAGCCTTTTTCTGCTGCTGTAGTAAGATTTGTCCCTTTACTGGGAACGCTTGAGCAGGCAAGGTGGGCACTGGGTGGCATCTTGCTCTCTCTGATCCGGATGAAGACTCAGGTCCAGCATCAGCTGATTCTAACTTGTGTTCAGGGGAAAACCAGGGGAATGTGAGCCTGTGATGAATGGGCTTCCTAATGTCCTATTAGATGACAAAGCCAGAGGAGCCGTTAGCATGTGGTGTTATTTGAGTGCTTTTACAACTGAAGGAACACTGCCCACCAGATTTCAGGTTTAATTTATACTTCTGGGCCTGCAAAATCTGACAGAGTGGTTCATCCAAGAATTGCAGTAGAAATACTTGGTTTTAATCAAATGAGCACATCAGTGTAGTCATAGGTACCAAAATCTTGGAACGGTTGGAAACGGGAGGGGAACTACATCTGAACTAAAATGAAGCTGGCTTTTGTGTAGTGTTTTGGGTGACTTAACAGCTACAAATTTATGAAGATATAATTAGCTGCTTTTCAGAGTAATGGTTCATTTTTAACATAAACCTCTCTTTAAAAGCTTCAATAAATGTTTGCAGATTTTGTACAAGTAGTACTAAAAAACTATGCTATAAGCCTTGAAAATATTTAAATAGAGCTAATTATGAACCAGGGGTTTAGTGCAGAAATCTGGAAGAGATTGATAGGAAACTATTAAGATCTGCTATATATTAAAATAGTATGTTAATATCTATATAACATCAATATCTATAATCTCTAGAACACCAATATTTATAATATTATTTTAATGCTGATGTATACATACATATTTAATATATGTAAATACAGACATGTATTTAAGTATATATTGAGTTGTTTTTTTTTTTTGTAAACTTGAGGTCATGGCAACACTTGAGAATCAAGTATGTGATTATTTTCTAGTCATTTTGGAGGACTTTTTCTAGGGGAGGGCCTACCTGTCTGCGTGTGAGAACAAGCACTGCCATTAGGTGCTGTGCTCAGTGGTCACTCTCTGTATGAATAAGCTGTGTGGTTTCCTCTAAATCACCTGAAATTAGGCCATTTAAAGACAGGACTGGCAGCATTGCTTGGCCATCTCAAGCCCATGGGCATGACTCTGTGAGTAGGTAGCATTTGTTTCTGACTCAAGATTGTGAAGGTGGGTGCTTATGCAGGAGAACAGAGACACTTCTTATGTAAGTGGAGATTAATCCGCTACACACATTTTTTCTGGATTTGTGGTAAGCTGGGCTGTGCTCCTCCAAAGCTCTCCTTCAGTAGCATCAAAATGTGATCACTGACAGCTGGAACTCTAGAGGTAGTTGACTGCTGGGACTTGTCATGCACAGCAGCAAGTGAACTGTGGCTTGGTGCTGGCTTGTGGGATAATACAGCTTGGTGATGGCTTGGCTATGTAGGACTGTCTGTGTGATACTTGGATGTGCTCTGTGCCCAAGTATTCTGTGTGCTCGTGGTGGTTCACCAGTGTTCATAGGGCAGCAGAGTGGTCCTGGCTGGGAAAAGGCTACTTCAGTCTTGGGTGTGTTCCTTGACATTATTCCTTGAATAAATGTGGCCTTTAAGCCAAAGTGCTTGTGCTGTGTCTATGTCCTGCTCTGAGGGAAGCTCATGCCCAGAGAGGATTGCCACAGCCCTGGGGAAGGGGACTGCTCTGCAGGCCAACCTTCAAGCTCAAGTTCCAGTGCAGCCACAACCCTTTATGAGAGATCCTGATGAGCCCATGATATTTAGATGTGCCTCTGGTAATATAATCAGCTGCCACCCACTATTCAGATTCTAAGCTGATCCTAAAATAACCTTTGGTAAAATGACACATGTGAAGCTCCCCTCTCCTCCAGTTTAATCTCCTGTACATAGTCCCGGTGTAATGTTTATATGACAGTCATAAGGAAGGCTCTGTAGGTGTACCCAGACCTTTTATGAGAGCATGACACAACATCAGTTCCTACATTTATCTCCCTTCTCCATGATGTTCTTGTCTCTGCCATGCTTTCAGTTTTGAAATGAGAAGTGGTGTGGACCTGCCCCATTTCATGGATGGGATGTGAGCTTCCACTTTTCCAGCTTGCTGAGTGCTCAGTGTTCTTTCTGGACTTTCCCTTTTTTCCCCTGCTGATCTTTCACAAGAATAATAAACCACAAATGGATGTTAATGGCTCCATACATGGATTGTGTATATGTGTGTATATATAGGCTGTCTGGTTCCTGAGAAGACTTTATTGGCATAAATTTGGAATATTTACAAGTGGCAAATTCATTGGTGAGATTATGCAGCCCAGACTAAATGAGCTCTGAAGGGCATTTATAACACCTTCAGACAAACCAGCCTTTTCGTTTACAGCAGAAGGGTTTATATGTGTGTGTGTGCATGCATATATATATATTTTAAATATAAGTATGTGTCTATACCTTTTTTCTTTCTATGAAATACAGAAGTAGCATTAATATTTCTGCTGCTGGCTGTCCATAAAAAACATGGCAAGCCTGGAATGATAGGGAAGCTGTCGTGTGACTGCAGTGTGGGAATGTCTGAAATTAAGGCCTCATTTTATAAAGTGACATTCCAAGGTGGTCAGCCAGGCCCCCTGGAAGCTCCTGAGGGACTGTAGGTGGTGGTGAGGTTTCCTGTGTGCTTTGCTGGGGTTTGAGGGGCATCTTCCCCAGCTGGGTTGTGAAAGGCAGCTTCTTGGGCCAACCTTCATAACGCTTCAGACTCGCAGTGCTCACAGAGGGCACACAAGAAATGTAACTTAAAATCCTTTGTTTTCTTTGGCCAGCAGCTTGAGGGGCAAGAGGAAAAGAGGAGGAGGGTGGAAGAGCGGAGAGCAAAAAAATGCCCTTTTGTAGTACATTGAAACAAAACAACATCCAAGAAACATTGGTAGTTTGAAAGCAGTTCGGAGGGCTTGTGTGTTAGAAGTAGTCCCAGCTGAGAGATGTTGCTGAGCAGAGTTCAAGCAAGAAGGCCAAAGGTGCAGCATAAATATGGTTTGTCAGACTGTTGCTGAAATAAATGAACATTATTCCATGCAATAATCATAACTACGTACGTGGCATAAATACAGTCATCAAGTGATGCCACAAAGTACTTAATGGCTTGTAGTCGTGCTTTTTGACCTGGAAGGAAAAGGGTGTGATGTTCCTGTTCCAATTATAATCAATGAGCCTTGCTATTGATCTATGTGAGACAGTGAGTGCAGATGGATGGTGTGGAGTTAGCTGGGGGAATAAGCCGTTGATGGGCTATTCTGTTTATTTAGCTTTGATGGTAGCACTGCACTTGGCACTCACTTGCTTTGTGATTTTTAATGTATTGTCTTAGCTCCAAATGAATGTTTAACAAGGCTGCGCCTAGTAATTTTACAAGTAGCCTTAGGAATTCATTCATTGTGTAAAAAACATTCTGCACAAGAGCTGAACTGCTGGGAGAGGTGCAGAGAACGTAGGGCAGCCTGTCCCAAGAAGACACCTTGCTTGGCAGAGAGATGGATGTTCTTTGTCTGTAATCCAGCTTGCTTTAGAATGTATTTTTATTGGCTAATCAATATACAGTAGAAATCCACTCCCTAGTCAATTTAAGCACCACTTAATTGAGAAATAAATGATAAACACATTATGCTTTGCTAGTAGAGAACATTTCAGGGTGATTATGGATGCTCTGCTAAATTTTTTGGCATCCCTTGAGTGAGGCTAATTGCCTTCCCTCAGGGTGGCTCCACAAGCTTGGGTCGCATCCTGGCCTTGATGAAGCCGATGAGAGTTTTCCTATGGATTTTTTTTTTTTCAATTATTATTTTAAAGAGGGCCATTGTATACAAGCCTTTGTCTCTGGTGTTCTGCTTTCCCCTGAAAGCAGGACCTACTTTGACTGCTGGGTCTCTTTGGTTGGCTCTTGGCCAAGGCTCTTTGCACAGGAATATGGATGCACTCCGTGTCTCCGAATCCAGTCCCTCTGCATTCCAAGGCTGGTTTATTGAGGATTTTGCTGGGACAAACCAGCAAATCTTCAATGCTGTGATGGCCCTTTGGCTGGTCCAGTACCCTCTGCTCTTTCCAAGCAGCCTGACCTCAGCCTGGCTCCCCATGCCAGCTGCCTGAGCTCACCCACCACGGGAGAGTGGTTCCAGCACAGTGATCCACGCTGCTCTGGGACAGGGCTCTGACTGCTCAGAAAAGCTGGATTTTTTTCAGATCCGGCCTCTTGCCAGCATGGTGCATGCCCTTCTCCAGTCAGTGGAGTTAGCAGTCACAGTGGATGGATATCCATGAGCCTGTTAATGAGGCGCTGGACGGGGAAGCACTGCGTCAGACAGGAGCAGAGCGAGCTTTGTTTAATCAGCGTCTCAAGTCCAGTCTCCAGCTACGACAACTGATTTGCAACAGAAGCCGTCAGGACAAGCTGGGATACAAAAGCCTGAGGATGTGTTACTCTGCTTGGCTTTGAGGCTTTGCACTGGCTGCTAGTGATAGCTGAGACTTATTAAATTAAAAAAAAAAAGTAACCACTTATTAGGTGCTCCACTCAGTTCCTGCTTCCTGCATAGACTTTTGGCTGTGCTGTACCCAGTGCTGCATCCAAGGCACCATCACCACCCATCTCCTTTTATGCCAGGATGTGAGCCTGACACCTGTGCTCCATGGCTGGAGCTGAGCCTGCTTGGTGATAGAGTAGGAAGTCTCCTCTTTTGAGGGATTATGACCTGGGAAAGATCTCCGTGTTTTGGAAGAGAGAATAGATCTAAAACTCTGAGGAGTTTTCCAGTTGTCTTTATAATTTCTTGGATGCTGGTGATGCTTCCTGGTACTATCTGAGCTTGTGTGCATGTAACTTGTGGTCCCTGTTTGCTTTTGCATATATTCTGACAATTAAGGGGTTGCATTGCCCTTATTTCTGCTCTGTTCAGCCCCATGCTACAGGAACGGGCTGCATGCAGTTTATAAATAAATATTTATTATTTTGAGCGATGACTGAGAGGGTATTTCCTGGCTGTGAATAGCTGGAAGAGTTGGAATCTGCCGGCTCTGGAGTGCCAGGCGATTCCGAAACCTGGAAGTCATTATTACTTTTTCTCTCTGTGACCCTTGCCCTTGTCTCACGTGCACACCTGTGCCTTATTCCCGTGCCAGCTTGGCAAAAATAAACACCCTGTTAGGGTTGCTGCCCCCTCCACCGTGCACTAAGTGCCTGCCTTGCTCAGGGGTACGAGTGGCTTTGTTGCCTTGTGGATAAGGGTGATAAGGGTGTGGTCTGGGGATATTACCCCATACCCCAGCCTTCAGTGGGGCAGGAGTAATGGTTGCAAAACTGGGTCCTGATTTCTTGCCAGAGCCTTGTCTGCTGCCACCACTTCCCTGCCCAGTGCTGGGGTCAAGTGCTGGGGATGTGGTGAAGATGTTGTGACCTCTTTCTGCCGGTTCAGTGTTTGGCATGTTGGGGTTTCTTCCTCCAGAGCTTGACAGGCACAAATCACCAGATGATGGGCTTTGTGTGGGAATTGATGTCTCTGTGTGGTTTTGGAGTTTTCGATTGGGTGCTCCTAAGATGCTGGGAAGCCCTCCAAGGGAACGACCTGTGGGATTGATGCCAACTGTCCTTTCAGAAGTGACCTGAGACACTTGGAGCAGTTCCCAGTGTTCAGAATTATCCTGAAATACCAGCATGATGTAAAAAACAAATGTAGAATTGCTAAATGTATGTTGTCCAAAGATTTCTGTGAGCTGTCGTAACCCTTGCTTCAAAAAAACCTCCCACAGAAAACAAAACCAAAAAAATCCCCACCAAATCCTCCACAAAAAAACCCTGGTGGCCTTCTCATCCTTTTCCTCAGCTGAGCATCAGGCCATGGTGAGTCTGATTTGTCTCTGTCTATAAACCATGCATCAGAATAATAAAAAAAGATGAAAATGAAAGACGTGCTTGTAATTTTTTGGGGAGGCATTGATGGTATTAGAACAGAAAATGTGAACCAGAGACACAAAATACTGTAATTTTTTTCAGGGCTTTGATTTGTATCTGACTTAAATTTTAGTGTAGAGACACAGAATGATATTTTCCAGGTTCCAGTAAGTTTTACTGTATCTGCTTTCTATCTGTTCAGAATTTCTCCTTGCTACTTCCAGAAGCAGAATATTTTATATACCATTGCTTTAACTACTTTTTGATCTGAACTTAATAATCTTCTTTTACAATGTTTAGGTTAAAGAGATTTTTATGGTGTGCTGGTATTGGCTTTGAAATTCTTTAGTCACTGATGTCTTTGTTGCTCATTAAGCACTTTTTAATTTTTAAACCAAGACTGCTATCTAAATGTTGGTTTCTTTCAGTGGAGGTCTTTTTCTAATTATTAAAAGTGTTCCTACATTTTCAGCCAGCTAGCTGGATTTTTCATTTAAATTATGTACAGCAACTAGTATTGCATGTTAATATATAATTGCATGCAAAGTGATATTGTGGAAAATCACTTAGAAAGGGATTTTCTTTCTCTAAAGCAGAAAGAATAAGAGCAAAAGTAGCCAAGGGATTGATCACATTTGTAGTAAATACTATAGATACTGGTGTACATGGCTGTTTGAAATTACCAGTGCTGTATCAGAGATAATGCCATGTTTATGAAGGCACCAGAAAAACATGAATGTGTGTTAGATTTACTTGGCCCTCAGAAAATAATGCTTCTTTTAATCTGGAACAAGCTTTCTTGAACAACTTTGGGGAGGCAAATGATGTCTTGTCTAATTGGCAAAATCAGCCCTCCAAGAAATGCATGGTATTGTCAAACGCAGAACTCATGACTTTGCCTGCAAATATTTTGAATGTTATTATGGGAGTTGAAGTGTTTCACTAAAAACTGGGACTCGTGAGTCTTCTGCCCTCTCTCTGCCAGTACACTGAAATCTGGAGCTAAATCTTTCTTGTGCTGACTGCCCAACTTGAGAAGCTCAGGGCTTCATCTTCAGTTATGCTCAGCTTTTCATAATTGTCCCTGGGGCAGTTCTGGTGGGTTGTGGTTGTGGGACCCATCAGAAAACAATCTCATTTTAGCCTCTGTCTAGACTTGCCTCTCTGCTTGAGTTTGCAGGGCTGCAAAGTCAGGGCAGCCTGCACCTGTCTCACAGGCTGCTGGGTTTGAGTTTGGGTGAGGCTTGTGTGTGCAGGTGAGAGGTGTTTCCAGGGTGCTGCTGCTGCCCTGCACAAGTGTGGTGAAGCCCCAGTCCTTCAGCATCTGCCAGAAGCCATGGTGTAGCTGGAGGGCAGAGGAGCTTGCACCGTCCTGCTCTACGCAGGGCTTCTCCCCCCGTGGCGCTCGCTGGGAGATGGGAAGGTTTGGTGTCAATCGAGTTCCAGCTTTTCTCCGGTAAGTATTTGTCGATTGAAATTGAAGAATTGTGAGCACAATTCATCTTAGTGCACAGAGAGCAGCGGGTGCAAGCAGAGCTGACTGGGACCAGACATTGACATACGGGCCGTCATCAAACTAATTGTTGTTTGAATTACCTGTTATGATCCGATGACAAATCTGCTTCACTCCTGCCACTGGAGCAGAAAATGTAGCTTGAATTGGCGTGATGTTAGCAAGTGTAAACTGTACTTCAACAAGATGGATAAACCCAATTATGGGGCAGACCTGCAGAGAGAAAATCCATTTAAATCTCGTAATGTTAAGCAGAGCTGTGTTTAATTCATTTGGACCAATTTGGGAATGATGTATGAGTGTTGGTGAACATTAGTCAAAGGGAGAAGAGCCGGAGAAAGAGATGCAGTGCTGAGGCAGGATGGCAGAGGAGAGCTGCACCATCTCAGTGGTTAGCACTAATGGCTGGGGAAGGCTAAAATGACAAAAAGATGTACTAACTGCTTGTACGAGAACAGCCCAGTGTAAATGAACCAATAAGAGAAACATATGGAGCAGAAAGAAGGTGTAGTATTTTTCTTAAAACTATTGATCTTTCCCATTGAGAAGGAAATACATATAAATTGAAAGCAGCGTTTTGTTGGCTCATTTTTTTTTCTTACTGGCTGCCACAATGTGTGAAGGGCTTTTTAAAATTATTTTTCCCCCAAACTTCTTGGGATTTTTAAAATTTGTTGAAATGCAAGAGAGGAGGAGAGTTTTTTTCTTTGTTTTTTTCTTACTATTTTTTCAAGAACAGGGGGTAGGGACTGATCACTTCCTTGTGGTCTTTCTTAGTTCTGTGATTGTTTTGTGGGATGTATTTAATGTGTGCTTATGCAGAGGTTTTCCAACTGCAGCTTTCAGAATTTTAAGAGAAAATAATCAAGCACCGTGTTGTGCAGAATGATTGACGTATTCCAGAGGATGAGGATGTTGTACACTAATGGCCTAAGAAACTGTCACTGATTATTTACTGGTATAATACCCATAATGTGTGTACTGGGCAGCTGCAAAATGCCACAAAAGATACAAGTGTACAATCTCACGGAGGAGTTGCTTTGGTAGGACAGAGAGGTTGAACAATGAATGTATTTGACTCTGTTGTTCGTGGTCCTCAGTGGGTTCCAACAAAGCTAACCCAGATCCATGTGTCTGTCTCATTTCAGACAAAAGAAAAAAAAAGTCATCTTATGTTACTCATTTAAGGCCCTTTCTGCAAAATGTAAAAGTCACGAATGAAGAGGCAGTGTTCCTGTTTGAATCCCTCTGTGACTGCTCCTGCCTTGCTGGGCATCCTCTTGCTTCCTTCTCATGGTCGTGGTGCTCTGCTCAACTCTTGCAACTGCTGGTAGCAAATAACATGGGAGAAGGGAACCTGTCCCAGAGTTATGGGTCTCCAAGTTGGGCTGTTGAGGTCAGGTAGTCATTTTGAGACATTTCTGGAGGCTGTTAAACCTATAGTGCAATAACCTGCTGCTGCTATGTTAAATTTAGGACATCTTAGTAATTTCTTATTTCTGGTACACCAGAAAGCTCACTGTAATAACAAAAGGGATTCTGCAGGGCTTTATTAAATAAAATACAGAGAGAAGAGTTGGTCTTCGTTTTCAGTCATCTATACTTCAAAGCAGATTAATTTTGGAAGGCATGATTTCATTTTGATATCTGTTAAATCTGAGCTATTAAAAATATTTTCAAACAATTTTATTTCTGTGCTTGGGACTCTGAATGAGTACCACTTCATTGTAATGAAGACAGATCCATCAGCCTTTTTGGGAAGGCTGGTAGCCTGTGTTCCTGTCTTGTCCTAAAAGTCCATTTAGCCTCCGTGAAAACAAGCTAAGAAAGCCTGCTTTGAGAGGATCAAAGGGATTGAGCTCCAGGTTGTTTAAAAGGCCTAGGACATAGTGGTGCTGGCAGAAAGGTGTTTTATTCCTTTTTCTGGATGTAGCCATGTGGTAATGGCAAAAGGAGCAGTACAATTCACTGTGAGCTGTGACATTGAGGTGTACCAGTGTTACTTAGAGGGTCTGTGTGTAGGTAGGTCCTTCTGGGAGAGCCTGGAGGAATCTGTATTAAAATGACAATGTATAACATGCTGTGAGTGTCACATGAGCTCGGTTCTGGCACCATCACTGTGGGCGAGCCCCATCACTCACCCCTCCCCTCGCTGTGGGATCAGCAGAGACAACTCAAAAGCTCTGGGGACTTCATGGTAGCTACTCTTACATTGTCAGCACTTCCTCTTGTAATCCCTGCTCTGAGAATAACCAAATATTCAGACTTAGCAACTGTTTTTCCTGCCTAGTAACTTCATCTCCCACAATATCTGCCTTTGAGAATGTGTCTGGATTGCCCAGTGACCCACTCTGTGACAGTGTGTGTTTTCTTTTTTCCCCGTGTGGATCATTCTTTTTTAAGTCCCCAAAAACTGGCACGCCAGCAGCTATGCTTTGGAATTGCTTAATACCTTTTAAAAAATTATAAAATAGCTTTTATTTGTTAAAAAACCAAATTGAAACAAAACCTTGAAGTGCAAAGAAGAGGAATTGAGGGCCTTTTGGTGTCTTGAGATGCGTGCATGTTGCACAGGAATGCTGGGTTCATGCTTAATTAAAAGGTTGCTGTTTGTTTAACGAGGTGACTGCAGGATCTTAGATGCTGACGTAGGAGTCACTCTTGGTTTGGAGAGCATAGGTCATATGGAATGTGTATATTATAGGGATATACTGTGTATCCTGCAACTGTCCTTTAAGGAACATCATTCAGCTGATAAGGATCTTGGATATGGTATTGTTTAAAATGGGAGGAAGGATTCAGAAGTTGTTGAACCCAAAGGTTTGAAATGGCTCTTGACTGTTACAGACAGTTTTGTTTGTCCTTTGGCCTGGTTGTGTCTGCCTCAGTTTGCCCATCTATGAAATAGGACTAGCACTGCTTACCTAATACTTAGCCTGAGGCAAAAGGTCATCTTCTCTGTATTTTGGAAAATGGTGCTGTCTTGAAAGGACTTTGGAGAAGTGGGGTTAAAGTAAATAGGAGCTGGATGAAATGAAAGAACTGAGTTTGCTTGGTTGTTTGGTGGGTTTTTTTGGTGGTTTGTTTTGTTTTGTTTTGTTTTTTTTTAATGCTCCCTTCTCCTGAAGCTCTCTTTTCCTTTTGACTTCGGACCAAAATCGTATGTGAAAACATAAGTTGCTGATTGATTATGCCACTTGTCAGGATGGGAGCTGTGTATTTAGACTTCTTTCTTTTCTCTCTTACTAGATGCTGATTGTGTTCAATAATTATGTATATGGAAGAATTTTCATTATGGCATTGTGGTTTCATGTTCTCAGAAGTGTTTGGAGTGGGGTAGCCATGAGAAGCCAGATTGCATGACCCATTTCAGGCTTTGTTTCTCCCTGACCACATGCATATTTTTTTTTTTTCCTCTCTTGAAGTCTGAGCAAAAGTTGTATTGATTATAGCAACCTCATGAAAAATCCCACTCCGAAGTCAATAGGACAGTTTTACTAAACAGTGATGCCCACCCACTCCCCCTCCATGCTATCATAATTTCCTCCTGCTACAGTGCTCTATAGTCCAACCAAAAATTGCAAGAAAATGAATATGTAGGGCTTGGGCCAAATACACCACTGAGGACTCATCTTCTTGTGTTTACAATCCTGTAAGAGACTGTGCTCACACAAAATACTTCTCCTTGAGATTTTTCTAGAGGTTTAAAAAGATTCTACCACTCCTAAGAGCTGTTTCAGAGCAAATAGCTGATCTTGTAATTTTTAGATGTTAAACTCCCATTTTTATAGTGATATAATATGTTTATTTTTAATGGTGATGAACTATTACTCTAGCAAGTCACCTTTTATAGGGCTGCCTGTAACCAAATCTCAGCAACAGGGCTGTGAATTTAACTCAACAACTTTGTGAACTTCAAAGTCTATCTGGAAATGTGTGATGCTGTGATTATTTGTTGATGATGGTTTTTATTTTTTTTTCCTAACAAGAAACAAACAGAATGGCAAAAGAAAAAAACACCACCCTAATATCACAACGTGCCATGGAATATAATGCTGAACAGTTCTAGCAACAGCATCAACTTTCACTTGCTGCTTATATTTATCATTTTCCCATCTTTTCTGGTAAATGGTATTTTTCAAAGTGCACAAGAAAAGCATGTTTTAAGCATACAGGGTGGGCTGGGTAGGCTTGTTGGAAACCCAGTGCTTCATTTTTTGGGAAAAGTTCAAGCTAGCTAGCATGAATATTATAAGACAGCTTTTTGCATATATCATGTTTCAAGGTATTTACAGAAAATCTGTATTGACTTGTATTTTTGTGTGCTATTTTACAGTTAGACAGAGTGATGGGAGTATGTATTGCATTAGGAGTTGGGCTTTTGGTGTGTTTGTTTTCATTTTTTTTTTCCAATCAGTATGCAAAATATTGGTTGCATTGGTGTGAAGTGAGGGGAACCAAATGAATTGGTTTTCTGTCAAAAACCACAAGCAGAGTACGTAGGGTTTTGATTTCTGCTTTAGTGGTTCTGTTATCGTTATTATTTACAGCAAGAGTGGCTTTTTATCTTTGAGCTTGTGCTCTTTAGCCTACTTTGCAATTGAGTTCTTGGTTTTGTGGTTTTTATCAGCAATGTTCAGCCTAGCTTCCAGAGTTCTTAATTTTGCTGTTTGCAAGTCCCATTTCTAGCTAGATCTTTAAGGTAGATAAGTAGGAAAAGTGCTTGAGAATTACTGTAGGGTAAAATTCCTCTCCTTGACCATGACAAACTGGATGGAAACAGAACTTTTTGCTTTCAGGAAAGCTACCTAAGGACAAATCTGCCTCTGAAACTGGTTGAAGAGCTGTTTCTCTCAAAACCGTGTCCATGTCTAATACCTCACTGATTCAGGACATAATTAAATTATTTAATAATGACAATTGAAAGAATTAAAGAAATTGTTTAATTTCTACTACAAGTGACTCTGAATGCTTCTTTCAGTAATTATTTTACTTCATATTGCCTATATAAAATACATACTGAGGAAGAAAAAATACTCAGGACCCTTGAATTTCCCACCTGAAGATTGATAATGAATGTTTGGAAGGTGAAGAATTTATGCTTTTTAAATTTACCAGGCATGAAAACTCTTGTGTTTTCACGTTTGAGAGCAGTGGAAGCCTCTTGAAGGTGAAAGCTATTGGTTTTTTTCTAGCATCATGCTCTTAAGATCTTGTACTGTTTAAGCAACATGAAATGCTGTCAGACATATGATAAAACTGAGAAACAGAAAGTCTGTTTGCTCCCATCAATAACCTTGGGAAAGCCAGTAGTGATGAAAGTGCTTGATTCAGTCACTACTGCCCCTCACCCCCTCACACACTGTGCAGGATCTTTCTTTATGATAGACTAGCCTTTATAGGACAGTCTTTCACTGTACATCTCCACTTTCATCTCAGTGTGATCAACTCATTAATGATACTTGATTGAGAACTAAAGCCATCAATTAATTAATTGTTGATTAATAAAGAACTAATGGTGCTTTCTAGTTTAACCACAGTGTGGCCATAAATACCTTTTAGAAGGCTTTGTCTATGTGATGTCTTCCTAAACGTAGAGGAGACTTTCTGTATCTAGAGCACAACTGAATTGTGTCCTGCAAAGCACGGATGGTTCTAGAGAGAAATGTCATTTCTTGAAAGAGAAGGAGTGAAGAGATCAAGGTGGCCCATACATAGTTTGGGGCCCATGGCTTGGGGTGGTGAAGCCTATACTTTGACATAATTTATCTTCCTGGGGTTGGGAAACAAAAGACTACACAGAAAATGAGCAGCAGAATAATTCATCTTATTGATAGGCATGAAATTAGTGGCAGCAGGAAGAGGAAATTTGTTGCCTGTTTTATACCATTTTGCTGCGTGTCCGTCTCTTTTGCTTGCAAGGAATCCTCTCCTGCTTGAAGATTTTATTCTGATTTTATGGCTTGCAGCATCAGGACCGTAGTCTGTCGGTGGTGCAGCAGTGCTTTCACGAGAGTAGGGGTATCGTTTATAGGCACAGTAAACACCCCCTGATGGTTCATTCCAATTAATAAGTGTATAACCCCCCACGTGCTGTAGAAGGTGATTTTATGTGATCTTCTGTGATTAGTGGTGAGAAATGTAGCTTTATATGTACAAACCCATTTTATAAATTGCAGACTATATTTAATTAGCATTATGCACCCACGGCCACCTCATCTACACTTCTGCCGCTAATCCGCCTCCCTGGGACTCCGCTGCTCCAAATGGCTCAGTGTCTTCAGCCAGCATTTACAGATGAATAAATCTGCCAGGGAAGCATTCCCTCCTTATCTGTTTGTCTGTGGAAATATCCCCAAATGTTAACTCTGACCACAAGTCTGAGATGAGCAATTTTTATGTCTCAGCTGCTGGCAGCTCTTCCCGTAGCTAAAAGTGCCATGATTTCTGAAACCTGATGCTTTGTCCTCCAGTACTAGAAACAGGAGTTTAATTCCCCCGGCGAAGGGAGGGACCCAACTTTCCAGCAGAACAAAGTCAGCTCATTTGTTTCTCTTGTTCTTAGTCACCAGGCTTGGAAAGGCTGGATGTGGTGTGTGGAAGTACTTGATTATGTTGTAGGAAGTTCCTGGGATGCTTGCTCAGGGACACTTGTTTTAGCTGGGACAGGGATCAGTCTTTGGGGAGATCCAGGAAACTGGTTTTCTTTGTTACTGGTTCTCAGTTTGTCGCCCACTCAGGCAATATGTTCCTTAGCACCGATGTTGCATTTCGCAGGTCTCTCATTTGAGCAGTTTCCCTTTTCCGTGCCTCCCTCGTTCACTCCCATCTGTTTTTTGGGCAGGGTCAGTCTTTCTCACTCTCTTGTTTGTACAGTACTTAGCACAAAAGGACTCTGTTCTCTGGTGGTGCCTTTGGGCACTGCTGTTAGACAAATAAAAGGGTATAAAGTTTGCATCAAACTTTTTTGCAACCTTTCTTGCACAACGAAGTGCCTGTGCCAATCAGTATAGTGCAGCGATGTCTCAAATGCTGGATGGTGCTGTGTGAAGGATTCAGTATGATTTTGTGATCTGTAACTCTAATATTGTGTTCTCAACCACTCTGGATTGCAGACTTACACATAGTTATAAACACTGCCTCTAAACTCTCACTTTGTGAACAAATATGGTTCCTATAAAGGCAACAGTAGCAGTCTTGTTACTTAATTAAAAAAACCCGAATAATACTTTATGAAGAAATTCCTTTTTTTTTTTTTTTTTGCTTTGGGATTAAAAAGTCGATTTTTTTTTCTGTATTTCTTTAAAGTTGTTTCCCAGAGCAGTAAGTAAGGTTCTACTTAGAATACATGTCTCTGCATAGAAGATCAGGTTCCCTAAAAATAATATAAAATACCTCTGGGTGAATGTGCCCTCATCCCCTCAGGAGACAGTAAATTTTTGGCTTTTTTTTTTTTTTTCTTTGAGCCTCAGAATCCCACAGAAGCAAGCCTGGTATCCAGAAGGCTCAGGCTAATTCTGTGGTGAAACTAGAGAGAGTTGTGCCCTTCCTAACTGGAGATAGAAGACTGTGATAACTCAAGGCCTGAGGACTTTATGAATTTGTCCCAGGGTTTGCACATGTTTTTCCGTATGCTAGGAATGGGTGTGGAGAAGGGGACACTGTGCAGTCCTACAGCTGTATTGGAATGTAGGTCCACATCAGAGATGGTCAGGGGAAATAATTTATGGATAGATGAAGAAAAAAACATAGGGAAGGAGGTATGTGGAGACATCTTTCTCTTCCCTATTTTGTGGATTATTTATTATTTTTCCTCTGAATGTTTGCTGGATCTTTCTTCAGTGATGCTGGAAGTTACATGAAATGGCAAATGGAACCAAGTTATGTATTGTGTCTGCCTCAGCAATCCATACTTCAAGTTAGCTGGCAGTTTAATACACCTAAAATTGAGCTAAGATTTTAAAATTGACTGTTGGACCTTGATAGTCTAAGAAAACGGGTAATGGCATGGAGAGCCAGGCATCTTGGTGTGTTCGTGTGGTTGAAGTCCCAAGAGGACAGCTTGAGGTGGTGCTGGTTGTATTTTAGGTGTGGAAAGTGAGCCATAACAAGGTTGAGTTGATTTAACTCTTGCAAAGAGCTGATGTGGACAGACCTAGGTGTTAAAGACAATGAGCTGAGTATGAGCTCTTGCTTCCATTTGTCACTTAAAAGGTCAAAGGTGGGAGCACCTCCTTGATGGCCAGATGATACGTGCCCCATGCCCTGTCTGGCAGTGTTGGTTTCTTCAGCTGGTGAGGGTCAGGGCAGGGGGCTGGGGAAGCCTGGAGCTGCCACACAGCTGGAGTGTGTTAGTGCTGAGGAGCTGATGGAGTGCTTGCATGTCTGAAGTATGCAGCGCCTCTGGGACATGTGTGAGGCAACACTGTTTACTTGTATCTACTTGTTTGCCGGGATAAAACTGCATAGTGCAAGCTTGTATCCGAGGCCACCTCTGTTATTCCTGGATAGTCTCCAAAAGTATCTCCAGACATTTTTAGTCTCCTCTTCTTTGCCCACAATTTCCTCGGAGCAGTGCTGACCAGAGCCGTGTTGTGACTTTGTTTCTGATCGATGTAGTACCGAGCTGCTGGGCATTAGAGAGGTGTTTCTGGTAAGCACTAGGAACGTGTTTTGCTGTATTCACTTAAACTCTGAACCAAGGAAAATATATGCAGGTATGGTGTTTGATAATGGTTAGATAATAGAAACATCAGTTTGATGTTTCAGCACAGCATTGTTACCTTGAGGAATAGGAATATAAACCAGCATTACAGCTCTTAAGAAGACCCTGCCATGTTCCTTTCCTGTAATTAGAAGAGCTAACTATGATCTTAATCAACAAAATCCTGCTTGGAGCCCTCTAAAAAGAATTTAATTTACTGTAGTAAAGCAAAGCATAGAGAAACTACCCACTGATGGGGCATTTTCTCCCTGACTAGTAGTTCGGCTGATGTGATTTGCTCAATCCCCATGACACTTGCACTGCTTTTCCTCTTTCTTTCTTCTCCTTTCCTCCCCTCCCAATGCTCTACAAAGCTGCCTCAAGAGTGGTCCTCTTGTCACAGAGACTGCAAATGCCACCTTGGGCACCTGGAGTGATCTTCAGCTTCATCTCCTGCAGAGCTGTGGCTTTCTCTGGGAGAAGAGCTCTCACGTGTTTGACACAGATTGCACTGTGCTCCCTCCCAGAAGTACCTGGCTGGGACACTCTGTTGTCTTGTGGGAGTAAGTCACCCTGTTGGAGGTGTTACTGCCAAGGGTTTACGGAGTGTCTGGTGGAATACAAACTCTGTCTAAGGCTTGCTTCCCTGTTTTCTCTTTAGATAAGATTTATGACTAGAAGTCATATCTTCTTTTTTTTTTTTTTTTTTTCATTTGAATTGTGTTAGACTCCTGTGAATGATTTCAGAGTAGTGTTCTTGCCTGTTGCCCTTTTTATAACATATATATATATATATATATATAAATCTCACATAGATGTTATTGTAAGAATTAATTTCTGTTCCCTTCACCTAAGAACCCTCACTGCTGTCCTTTCCTTGATGAACAAAACCAGTTTGAAAGCACCACAATTCCTTGAATTGGGTTTCTAGTGTGATCCCCTTAGGTTCAGCAAACAGAGCATTTCAGGAAGCAGTGTTTTTTTGCAAACTAAATGTCAGATGTGAGGATGAGATAAATTGATGGGCATGTTTTGATTATTGGATTGGGAGAGCAGAAAAGCCCCACCTTTTATTTTGTCTACTTTGTTGTTTCTTGTAAGGCTGTAACTGGCTCTCTCCTTGTCTGTATCTGGTTCCTCAAATGTGTGGGTTCTCCTCTTCCTTCTCCTCCTCTCCCCTTCCAAGTTGTGAATGTTGATTTGGGCAGTCTGTTCCCAACTGAGATCCAGCAATTGTTTGAATTGAAATAGTTATTGTAAGTCGGCTCATGTGGATTTTTTTTTCCCCCCTCTCAAAGTTGGGACAGCCTGTGCAATGTGTTTCATGAAGTCAACAGCTGAATCTTTTAAGTTACACCCTCTTGTCCCTTGCTCTTTCCTCCTCCCTCCTACTTTGGCTGCAGAGTCTGCTGGAGAGGCGGAAAACAAGTTTGGCACCCACATGGTAGAGAGCACTGATTAGTTCCTAAAAGAAGCAGCAAGTTGATTGCTTGCAGAGATGATGTAAGCCATTGCTCTGGGGTACATCAGGTTGGATTTCTCATGCTTTATCTTATAAAGCCTAAATTAACAGCTGGTTTGGTTTGAGTTCTTCAGGATCTGACTAAAGGATTACAGTCCGTTCTCAAGTGAGTCAATCTAGTTTAATTTATTTCAGGTCTATCAAAAAAGATCAATCAAAGCTCTTTTGAAAGTAAAGCTGTAATCGGCCTGTGTACTTAGATGTCAGTGGTTTTGTATTTACTTTGCTTCCCTTGTGGAAAAATGTTCAGACTCCAGCTAAGACTATATTGCAGTGAATTTTTTCTTTTTTAAATAGTCAGGTTTTTTAGAAGGTTACTTGTGTTTTGAGAAACATTGCAGCCTGAATATGCATCTAAGAGTCTGCTCCTGGTTTTTTGTGAATCCTTGAACTTGAAACTGTACTGGTTTAGTGGTTAAAAAATACAAGTAGGAGTTGGGAATCCAGATTCCTCTGCTGATTGCTAGACCTAAGACATGACCTCAGGCATCTCCTTTAATTGCTGTTTGTCTCAGTTTCCCCATTTGTACAATAGGAACAACAGCATTCAAACAGGATCTAGACACAAAGTAGCCTGTGTTTACATAACGGGTGCGATTTAGAAATCAGCATATTCCTCTGAGTGCAACTGCCTGTACACTTTCTTAAATCAGTGGTCTATATTGTTGTCTTAATGCTTGTAGAGCTGGAAATGATGGTACAGCTAATTCTAAACTGAGTTTTTGGCTGCATAGACTAGCTAATCAGATTGTAGGGAGACAGGTTGCTGCAGCCTCAGGAAACAAAGTACTGAACTTGTATAAAACCTCTCTACCAGTTTCTGGTTTTTAAAAACTTTTGGAGCCTGAGTGTCCTGGCAGACTTCATGCCAGATCAGGTATCATCTGGCCTCCTGCCACGGACGTAAACTCCATACCATGGTCTCTTGTTAATTTGACAAGAACATAATTGAGTGCCCACACCCTAACTGGAGAGATGCTGGATGATCTGGTACTGCAGACGTGTGATAAACATCATGGAAATGTGGCCTGATTCTAGCAATTGCACAAGAGATTGTGTGAGTTTGGCTTAATTAATTCCAGAACTGATTTTTAGGGTGTTCATTTCTACGTGCAGTAAAGGTAGGAGCTTGGCATTAAAAAAATCAGAAAAATATGTGGCTGAGGCTTCAACCAGAGATTGCTCATCACCGCCCTTCTGCGTTTTTCCTTTCATGGACTGAATGTGAACTTGGCTGTTTTGTGGCATGTAGCTCTGTCTCTCTGCATCCTGGTCAGGTCCTTCCTGGACTTTTGAGGAGTAGGAGTGGCTCTGGAGAAACCCCATTACAGCTCTTGTCACCAGTCCCCCAGTACCTCCCAGTGACTGCCTTGGGAAGCTCGTGGAAGTGAGGTGTTATGAAAAAATCCTTTGGAAAACAGAAAGGGTGTCTTGCAAATGTTTTCAGCAGCAGAGAGTTTTGCACAGCAAAATGTCCATTTAGTACTTGGTGCATTCTCTCTCAAGGAAAGATTTTCTTGAACTTTTTTTTGTGATTGAGTAGGCCATTACTTGTTCATTTTTACCTTTCATCTTCAGGTTTATTAAAAAAAAAGTAAAAGAAGTCAAATTCAAATTGGTAGATTTCTGAACACACTTGCAAGTTCAGCTCCCTCGTGTTGTTCTTAAGTGCATTATTTTTCATGTAATTATGAGTTAGAAATACATAGTGGTATTTTCAGCTGATAACAGGTTGTCTTTTGAGTTTCCTGAACTGCTGGTGGCAGTTTTGATGGCGATGGAAATGTCTGAGATGGCCTTGCCTGTTCCTGGTCTGTGTTACAAATCTCTGCTATGACCTGTTTGGGTTCTTGCTTAAGAAAAGCTTCCATATATATTTTAAATATCAGAAATAAATGGCTTAAGTTCAATTTAGGTACCATTTGTCTGAGTCTTTTTGTTCTAGTCCACTTCCCAGTCATCAAGCAATTCTCCTCAGCCTCCTACCTGAACAAGTGAAATGACTGCCACTCCTCTTGCAGATAGAGAGAGTGGTTTTAAGATCTTCCCTCCAGTTCTTTTAAAAGCCAGATGTTCTTTGGGCAGATGCTCTTACATGTAGGGACTTTAAAAGAAACAACAGCAGACAGGTGCTTGGAGGCTGAATATGGGATTCTTAGAGTGTCTTAGCATAATTTTTTTTAATAGAAATAATTATACTCAGACATCAGTATAGGATGCTGCTTGTTGTATCAGTAAATGTGATACACTTTGTGATAAATGTGAGTCCTGTATGAATTATCCTGTCCCTGTAGTATTCTGTACTCCTTTTGGAGATGGATGCAGGTGTATTCTCCCACCTGAGTGTTATTCTTGGGAATATGATGATTATTCTGATCATAATTTCCAGTGGCTGGCTAGTTTTCTCTCTCAAGTATGGGGATGTTTATCAGGTGTTGGAGGTGTGAAGACTGCATCTGCTGTCTGTTGGTGAATTGATGACTACAATAGTGGTGATTGTTGCGTACTTTTCACCCTGTTTAGAAGCAAAATAACAATCAGTGAGTAACTTCCTGTTTCTGTCCTAGCTAGCAACCTCCTCCTGTAATGCCTCCCCGTGAAGTCTCCCCTTTTAAAACCCAAGTCACTGGTATTGCTTCCTTTTGATCCTCCCCTGCACCTGGACCTTCATAATGCCACCCCCCATCCCTGCTACTCTTACCTGGATTCAAACAAACGAACAAAACACATCAAGAAAGGAGGTTCAGAGCAAACACTGATAATTGTGCATGTAATGTAATTGGAAGTGTTTCACTGACATGCTTGTGTGAGCTGCTTCTTCATCTTAGTGCTTGAATGTACCACTAGACTTACATTTAGCTTCTTGTGGCTGCTCTTTGATGCAGGTAGGCCATATTCTAAATAGGCTTGTTGCTATGGTGAAAATAGGAGTCCTTGTCTGCTGAGTGTAACCTTTCCTACTTTCCTGGACATTGGCATATTTTTTTCCCCCTTCCTGTTTTAAATATGCCATAGTAGAACAGAATTGTGTCATCTTTTAGGGAAGGGAATTTCAATTGTCAAGTTGGGTTGGAGGACAGTACTTTCAAGGTGTCTTCAAGAAGTTGTGGGTGGTTTTAGAGGGATGTGGGGAGAGATTGGAAATCCTTTTCGTGATGACTCAGCACTGCTGAGAGCACTGCGTGATTCTCCCCCTCTCTGTCTTCAGGGAGAGAGATGAAAAAGCTTTCCCCTGCTCTTTCCATTACCTGGCTTCTTTCAGTTATTTTTACAAGGTTAATGCATTGTGCTCAGAGTTTGCATTGTTGTGCCAATAAAACTTTAATAATGATAAGATTGACGTGCACGCGGGCAGAAGATGAATCTTCGGGATTTAGTTGAGAAAGGAAGGTGCGTGTTTGTCAGCTGCCTGAAAGGTCCAAGGACTGCCGAGGCTCATTTCAAAGGCTGTGGGAAGGGAGTGCTCTTCAGGGCTGATGGCTATAAAAGCTGAAGATGGCTGTGCCTGTCCATTAATCTGTTGAACTCATTGTTCTCCGGGTCCCCGTTTTATTTTGTTATTATGCTGCATTTTGTGCAAAAGGAACTGGAAAAATCAAGTGTGACTAAGGGCTTTGTGAAGCAGCAATCTCTTAAGGAGAAGGGAGAAAAAAGGGTGAGACTCTTCTTTCTGCTGCTCTGCTGTCAAGGACGGCAGTGGCTGCCGCTGTCCCCCAGCTCGCCTGATGTGTCTGTACTCCTGAAGCAGGAGCTTGGAGGTGGGGGAACGGCTGCCAAAATATCTGGGGCTTGCCCTGTCCTGGCCCTCATGCAGGCTGTTGTGGTCACACTGTCCCCCCACAGCCCCTGTCCCTGGCTCCGCTGGGAGCTGGCTCTGGGAACCACAGTTCAGCCAGAAATCCACAGCACTTGGCTTCAGGCTTTCTGCTGAGGATTTCACCTGGAGGTTTGAAATAACCTACTCCCCACACTATCCACCTTCTCTTTGACTTCCCAGCAATGAGTCTGTTTCTCATTTAAAGTGTATTTTTCATAACTGCTCTGAAGTCTTGGAAGAAGAAAAACTGACAGTGCTTAATTCAAGTTCAGTCCTTTCCTCCCTGTGACCTCTGTTCGTATTTTATATGAAGATGATTAATCTTTTAAAAAAAAACCAAAACAAAAATGCTGTGTCATCCTTGAGCTCTTCTGGGGAAGTTAAATTGTAGTTGAAACTAAAACCAAGGTCAGGGTTTAGGAAATCCAATGCACCTAATTTTAGGGGCTCTGAATTAGAGAAGTTTTATTTCTGTCCCTTGAAATGCTTTTTAGGAGCATTCACTTATGCCTTAGCCTTGTCCTGAGGGTTTAATTCCCTCTTCTTTGTGTGGACCAGCACAAGTCACACCAAGCACGAGGTCACTGAAAGCATAGGATGGTATCAGAGGAGTGGAAGGGAGACCCATGACTAGCTTAGGTCTTGCTGTTGAATGAAACAACCCACAGAAAAATAAATGCCATGTGTGGGAGAAAGGCCTGGCCTTTCACCATGAAGTCTCTGGTAACAAAGTCTTGGGGACTTCTGCTTTCATTTTTCTTACCCCCATTGTTATCAACGTGTATAGACAGCATACAGTTGGCTTCTTCCCTTTTGTTTCCACAGTCATCCAGGAGTATTTATCCAAGAAAACATTTTTGGAGAGTGACCCCTTCTCTGAGTAAGGGCCCTGCTGTGCCAGCATGGGTCTCCTTGGCCCCAGAGGTGCAGATATGGGCGAGTTGTGCCCTGGAGGCTGCCGGTGCTGCTGGGCATGGCCAACCCTCCATGTCCACGGGAGGCAGCTTTATCCAAGGTGCCATCTCTCCATTCCAATAGGCTGGGGAGAAAGGCAGTTAGTGAGAAGATGTGGGTTGGGATGGAGAGTGAGATGGTGCATGAAAATTGTTGTGTTCCTGGCTTCACCCTGCCAACATCCCACTTTTTTGTGCTGGCTGGGCTTCACGCTGGAACTGTGCTGCTGTGGGCTGTTTCAATAGCTAAAAAAAGAGTAAACCAGGGGATAACTTGGTGAATGACCTGCCTGTCCTAGCAAATTTAGTTTAATTTAGTAGTTTAAAAATGTCCCTGTTATCTGCTAATATTAGCATTTTGTGTGACCTGACCTGTTACGTTTGTGACCTGAGCGCCGAGAGGGGAAGCAGTGCTGAATGGGACTGCTGTACTTGAGGCTATTTTTCTCCCAGCCTCAAAAGCAGGACAATATCCCAGAATAGCAAGTAGTGGGGAAGTCACGCTGGAGTGGGAACAGCCTGCCGTGCCCGGATGGCGGCAGTGCCGGTTCCGCTGCAGGACAGGGACCTGAGACCCCGCTCGTTTGTCATCACTGCTGCCGTGGCTGCTGAGGGTCAGCCTTGCTGCTGGCATGCTGCCTGCCCTGGTGGGTCCCAGATCTGCCCACTGTCGCAGATCCTGCTCCTGCCCAAAGCCCCACATGGCAAGGGGGTGGCCTCTGCAGCAGTGCAGAACATCACCCAGTGTAGGAGGTAGGCTGGGGGTGGCATGGGGCCATGCACGTGATGGAGAACTGTGGTGTGGGATCTATTTCCAGTTCTGCCACAAACTTCCTGTTTTCAGTTTTGGAGAAAACCACTCAAACTCCCTCTCCTCTGTCCTGGCCCTATGCAGAATGGGGCTGAGCGTACTTTACTCATGGGAATGGTCTTTAAATAGATCTTGGCTTAGAGAGTGTGTTGCTGGATGGGTGCAAGACAGTATCAGAGAATTACTGGAGATGGAGATCATGTGGGAAGTGTATTAAAAGATTAAATCAAAGTACTATATAGGGTTTTTTTAAAGTTAAAAAAATCTTCCAAGTCTCCCATGCCTAGCTTTTTATCATGAGATTAAAAGAGGAGAGCTGGCAATGAAAAGTTGCTACAACTGTCCTTTGAATA